>NW_026732700.1:152500-505938 GCF_028476545.2 Physella acuta | reverse complement strand
GATCCTTGCAGTAAAGAAACAACACATCGCCTTCCTGTTAGGGTTTAGGCTTGTTTTTAAAACATGATACACAACACCGCGAAGGTGGGATTTTCATATGTATAGGCGATTTCCTTTGAAGGTAAGATGAATGTTGTTGGGAAAATGCTTGTGTAAATAGTTCTAAGACGATAAATAGGCTACATTATAGTATTCGTCGATTTCCGTATTATAATACTTGTTTTTGAAGTATAGCACACACATTATATATATATATGTATATATATATATATATATATATATATATATATATATATATATATATATATATATATATATATATATATATATATGTGTGTGTGTGTGTGTGTGTGTCTGCGTGTGGGTGGGTGTTTATATAAGTAACCTAAATACCTATCATATACAAATGCTTTACTTCCGAGTGTAAATACATATATACCTAAATGTATATATATATATATATATATATATATATATAGCCTATATATATATATAGCCTATATATATATATATATATATATATATATATATATATATATATATATATATATATTTATTTATTTATTTATTTATTTATTTATTTATTTATTTATTTATTTATTTATTTATTTATTTATTTATTTATTTATTTATTTATTTATTTATTTATTTATTTATTTATTTATTTATTTATTTATTTATTTATTTATTTATTTATTTATTTATTTTTTATATTTTTATATTTTTTTGTTTTTTTATTTTTTTATTTATTTTGTATTGATATATATATATATATATATATATATATATATATATATATATATATATATATATATATATATATATATATATATATATATATATATATATATATATATATATATATATATTTAATATATGTATGTGTTTGTGTGTGTATGTATTGACTAAACGCCTATCGTATTTGGCTTGACTTCTACAACATAACTTGATGTCTTGTTCTACAACATAACTTGATGTCTTGTTCTATAACCTAGCTTGATGTCTTGTTCTACAACATAACTTGATGTCTTGTTCTATAACCTAGCTTGATGTCTTGTTCTAGAACATAACTTGATGTCTGTTTACGAGAACCAACGTGAAAACGTCAAGCCTATCCTGGCCACCTAACACTACCGTGTCTCGATAAGCAAAATGTTAAAATTAAATCCGTCTCTTATCTAACCAGACAACTTCCTGGGAGATTACAACCAATGAGTTGATACGATGGGGGTTGGACGGGTTTAAAATAACAGTGAATAAAACAAAATACTAACGTTTTATTTAGTTTTCCTATTCGTGTCCTGACCTAAAGGAGTCACTTTCTTTTTTTTTTAACTTGTGTTAGTAAACTTGCCGTCACCATTCAGCTTATTTGTTATGTGAATGTGATTTGGTGAAACGGGACTAAGGAATAGATCACAGTAACGACAGTAAGTTCCCTTTCCAGACCTGACAGTGCATGGGGCAAGTGAAGACCTAGCCGCCTATACTTTCCATAACGTGTGTCAGGTACCCATCTGAGCCGGATTCGAACTCGAGACTTCCGGTTTAGCAGTCTAGCTATCTACCGCTAGGCCACTCATAGTAAGGACAGTATTGATAAATATATTTATTTTTAGAAAATATCTCCGATATGGCTTTTAGGTAGATGTTGGATAGATGTCTGCAGGGTGATGTTGGGATGGTGCTTGCAGGTTTATTTGATGATATATGCAGGTTGATGTGATAATGTATGCAGGTTGATGTTGTGTGTTTAAAGGTTGTTGTGATGACGTATGCTGGTTAATGTTGTAATGATGTAGCAGGTTAATCGTGTGATGATGTTTGCAGGTTGATGTTGTGATGATGTGTGCAGGTTGATGTTGTGATGATGTTTGCAGGTTGATGGTGTGATGATGTTTGCAGGTTGATGTTGTGATGATGTATACATGTTGAAGTTTTAATGATGTGTGAAGGTTTTCATGGTATGTGAGCAGGTTGATGTTGTAATGATATTTGAAAGAGGATGTTGTGATGGTGTTTGCAGGTTAATGATGTAATGATGTTTGCATGTTAATCTTGTGAGGATGTTTGCTTGTTAATCTTGTGAGGATGTTTGCAAGTTGATGCTTTAATGATGTGTGCAGGTTAATGTTGGGTTGATGCCTGTATGTTGATTTTCGGTTTTTGACCATTGATTTTTTTATCTCTAATTGTTTCTACATAATTATGATGAAAATTAATTTTTATAGTTGTAGCCGTAAACACTTGAGACTCCAATTTGGATTACCTGTTAGGCCCACGCTAAAGACTTAAGTGTCAGGTTTTCGTGAATACCAAACAAGCTACAACAACGACGCCTTTCTTTAACAAAGCTTGAACGATACATCAAACATAATCATGACCACGATGAAGGAAACATCTACCATAACTTCACCAATCGTCACGATAAACGGCACATCTACCCCCAGGTAAGTTTTAAGGAGATTTTTTTATACTAAAAGTTGTAAAATTTACTGTCTAAACTCTAAACTATGTTTTATCCACTAAAAATAACAAAATATTAAGAAGAGAAGGGGTGACATCCCACCGAAAATGCAAAATTTGTGACCTTGTGACTACTAACCAAACACAATTTTAAAAAGTTGCTCATGATTCATTTACCTTTTTTTTTCATGCTTTTATGTTTGCAAAATGATTAAAAAATTCACTGCGATCCATTTTAGCTGGCCAAGTTACTGACCCAAAGGGCATAATAATATTTACATTTTTTATAACATCATCATAATGAGCAAATAATCAGATTTTTAAAATCATCATAGACATCGATCATCATAGAATGCTAAAGAATCTATATGCGTAACTAGCGTGCCCATCCGCGTTGCTACTACCTAGTCATACATACTAAGATGACAAAACATTGTATAAAGGTTTCATGAACGCGTTACCAATTGTGTAATTTTACTTTCTTATATATACGAAGTATAGAGAAAGTCTTGTAATCGTGCAAAAAAAAATCGAGATTTTTACAAATCTCGACGTTTTACACCTCACTGATACGGAAAAACATAATTTTGCAATCTTGTCCGTATGTCTGTGTGTCTGTCTGTCTGTCTGTCTGTGTGTGTGTCCGTGTGTAAACACGATTACTTGAGTACCGTTACAGCTAGGTTGATGAAATTTCATATATAAGTATTTTATCAAAATCGTAGATCCGGATCAACTTTTGAGCGATTTCCGATAACCGGAAGTGGTACTTTTCCTACTTTGAATTTTTCAAAAGCCTATAACTTGAGTAATATTTCAGATAGATAAATGAAATTTCACATGTAAGTAAAAGATCTATTTCTCTACCTTCTGTTAAATTTTGAGTAATTGCCGTTGACCGGAAGTAGTAATTTACGCTACTTCCGATTTCTCAAAAAACTATTGTAAATTTTAAAAGTACTAATAATATTGCGCACTATTATGCGCATTTTTATTTGGCGTTCACTTGGTGTGCAATTAATTTGTCTACGAGATTTTATTCTATTTTTAAAACTTTAAGTATTTAAAATGGATTAAAAATCATGTCTAAAGCCCGAGTTCCCATCCCCTGTTATTTTATATAAGAATATTAGAGAAAGTTTAGGGGAGATCACTCCCGGTTTATTAGAAGAGTAACCTTGTTTTCTAAAACTAAGATAGTTAAAATGATGTAACCGACACCGGCGCTATTTTTCTCGGATCTTTGATACTGGGCGCGGGTTTGTTCACACTATCGCTCAGACGGCCTGGGGCGTGCTGGATGAAAGCCTTGAGTGTACGTTATCAACAGTGTTTCTTCCAGACTTTTTTCTCCGGGGGGGGGGGGGGGGCACTTGAAATTTTCGGGTGGCGGTTAACTTTCTTCGGGGGGGGGGGGGGGCGGACACTGTTAAAAGTATATATTTTCTATATAAATTATATCAATTTCATTTCGTTCGGGGGGGGGCGGTAAAACAATTTCGGGGGGGGGGGGGCTTGCCCCCCCCCCCCCCCAAGAGATGCCTGGAAGAAACTCTGGTTATCAACACTCCATAAGTACAGCACCATAGGTCGCTGGGTGCGATCTCTGGTTCTGGTTATTCATCGAATTTAGAGGTCCAACGTACCCCATAATGTATGATGCTCTAGTGCTTTATGTCATCCGCACGCCCGGGGCATCAGAAGTCACCCCTGTTGCATTTTGACCATTGAATTAGATTACATTTTACTCTGCATGACGCCATATTAACGGGTCTCGAGCACTCAGGTAACCACAGGGTAACTAATGAAGCCCAATCGTAACAAGTACCGAGGCACCGGAGGACATCCTTATTCGATTTAGTAATCGATTGTAGTTGCCCTTTTTATTTCTGGTGTATGGCGCTCATTAAAACGAATATAGGCGCCGTGGTGCTCATGGGTGAGCCCGAGGCGCACCGGGTCACACGACCGTTGGGCCGTCGCTTGATGCGCCTGTGTAGTTTGACCGTTAAATCAAGTAGTAACCCTGCCCCGATGTGCAGGGTGCTAAATCAACGGACCACAGGACAAACAAACACAAATCTCACACGTTAGTAGCGCCATATTTATTAAAGATAAATTTTGATCAACAAACAAAATGTCATTAAGATTAAAACTAGCAAAAAACATTGACAAAATTTTAGACTTATCACTGTCTATGGTTGTTATCCGAAAAAAATGGCTCAATTGTAATCATGGATGTTCAGGAGGATGGAATTTCGGGGAGGGCTGACAGTTAGTAGGTAGATGCGGGTCTCTGGGGGTGGGGTAGAGAGTTTTCCAGTCAGTTAGTTGAGGTTTTTAGCGATACATGTAAATTAACGAGTGCTTGATGTCGTATCTCACACAAGAGTCAAAGTTCAAGTTTATTTATAGGCTAATTCTCTCAATGGCTTGCCCGCACTGCGACAGCGCTAGTGGTGTTGTTAATACGGATAGGCCCTGTTCGACGCACCCCACCCCTCCCCCACACTGAATGCCACTCCCTGTACTCTATGATAGGACTGGGGCTTTTTTTTTTTAATTTTAATTATTTCTAAAGTAGAAAAAATTATTTATATAGATTAAATATTAAAATTCCAATGTCAAAGTTCTAACTTTTGTTAAAGAGGGGAAATTTGCACTATTTTCCTTGGGCCCCTATGCCTTGCTTACTCTAGCTTCACAGTAGCTACGCCAATGGTTCTAATGTAAACTTTGTATATAATAATGCACTAAAAAGTAGAAAATATATAAAAATACACCTCTATTTAAATAACTATAAAGAAAAGCGTGGGTCACTATGTTATGTATTGAATACATTTACTAAAGTTTAAGAAGCGACCCGCGCTTTTCTTATAGGTATTTAAATGGTGCATTATTATGAATGGAATGAGAATCGTTATTTATAGTGCATAATTGTATAAAATACTTGAACTTTATTCCCTAACGAGAAAAATGGCCCGTTGAGGAAGGGTACAACGGGCGCTAGGCTGATAGTGCTGTCTCTTTTCTCTAAACTAAAACCAACCCACCCCCCCCACACACCACCCCCCCTTCCCCCCTCCACATCCCCTTCCCCCCCCCCCGCCTCCCCTCCCGCCCCCCCCCCCCCACTCGCTACGCTACTGCAGTGTCACTTATCGTCACAAAAAACAGACCCCACATTCAAAAATATGTTTCTTATCTTTTAAAAACACCGAAAACACCGATTTCGGACTATCCCTTCATATACTGACGTCACATGTGACCTACTCAACTCTACTTCACCTGCCCAGTGTCCCGCCAAGTCTCAGACAACATGTTTTTATCGTTTAAAAAACTATTCCAGCCGAGCATGTCTCTGACCACACTATCCTTTCATATGCTTAGGAAAAAGAAACAGATGAACTCTACTTCACCTGCCCTGTATCCTGCCAAGTTCAGATAGGCAACTTTATCATTCACATCTAAAAAAAAAAAATATCATTGACATATTGGTCTAGAACCTGTACCACCCGCATGAGAGCAGACTACGCTACCAACTTAGCTATTTACTCGTGACGTCACAAATGAATTTTTATACTATACTTTTGAGTCTCCGCGCATAGATCTAGATCTAAGTCTAGTAGTAGAATCTAGTAACTTTCAAATTAAATTTTATCTTAAATTAGCCAAACAAAGATTTATATAAAATAATTAAGGCCTGAAATAGATTCTAGATGTATTAAGGCCTGAAATAGATTCTAGATGTAGAATTTACATTAAGTCTAGATCTAGAATTTACATTGAGTGTAGTGACCTAGATCTAGATCTAGGCTAGATCTAGATCTAGGCTAGATTCATAACTTCGACAGCTGATCTTTAGATCTAGAGAAATTTATTGTAAAACTAAATGAAAAAAGACAGTTTAAAATTGATATAAGTGTTGGAACGTAATAAATACAGCAAACGGACGTATTGTTAAAGTTATGACCGACAGAAAATTAGATTTAGAACGCGTTAAACTTTTGAATGGGAACACACTTTTCTTCGATAGACGCCGCCATTTTATTGTACTAAAGAGTAAACAAAAACCTGTGATGTCACTATTCCCACAAAGTTTAGTCAATGTTTTAACATTTTAAAAAAATGGGTTACTCTACGTATGAGTAAATCAATAAATTAATTAACGTCTTTAAATAAATTTGTGATTAACAGTCTGTCTGCATTAAAAAATTATTCTCTACCTACATACTATTTTACAGCTCTCCAGATAGAGTCGAACATATCAAAATACTCGATCGGACAAACAAAAAAACAAACAAATAAATATTCAAACATGTAAACAAACTTGACTTTTAGTAGTATTAGATAAACTTTAATCGTGTAACACTATTAGAAGTAGTTTTATTTTTATTTAAATTTTTGAAAACTACACACAAAAAATGACAACAAAATTCATTTTTCTCCAGGTGGGCCACTCTAGTTCAAGACGACAAAAGTAAGTAGATTTGCAATGGTAATAAGCATATGCAAAAATATGTGTCTATATAAATATACGTCTAGCCAATAATAATTGTAGGCAATAATAAGTATAAGCAGTAATAAGTCAAGACAATATTAGGTCTAGGCAATAATAAGTTAAGGCAGTTCTACCTTCATAAAACAAATGTAGGCCACAGTTTCCCAAAGTGGATTAGGATTATATCGCCCATTGGGGATGCTTGGATAATCGATGGGGGTGGGGGGGGGAGGTGGTATTAAAACTTTGTTGGATGCAAATTGTGGTGGTGAATTAATAAAAACAAAGAAGAAAACATTTATGATAGTCAGCTTTTAAATGCACTGGAACTACGAAAATAAAACTAACTTGCTTTCTTTAATGAAAGCTTCAGTCGCTAAAATATCACGAGCAACCCTTTTAAAGACAGCAAGTTTATTTTACTATATGTTTCTTTATTTTGAACCTATGTACTAGATATAGGACGGCTTCGTTTGATGATAGAGCGTAAGATTGTAAACCTGTAAGTCTCGAGATCAGATCCCGGGCTTGAGCCCCTTAGGGCTTTCCCAAGTCAAACCAGCTCTGACGGGAGCCTGGCCAGTGTTTCTTCAAGACTTTTTTTCTCCGGGGGGGGGGGGGCACTTAATATTTTCGGGGGGGGGGGGCGGACATTTCCAGGGGGGGGGGGGGGCGGACGCTGGGACACTGGTAAAAGTATATGTTGTCTATATAAATTCCATTTCGTTCGGGGGGAGGGCGGTAGACTTTCTTCGGGGGGGGGGGGGGGGTTAGACTTTCTTCGGGGGGGGGGGGGGGAGGGAGCAAATCCCCCCTCCCCCCGAAGAGAGGCCTGGAAGAAACTCTGTACCTGACTTACGTTAGCCAACCATGCCGAATGGCCCGCCAGGTTGGAAACGGTAATTTACCTACAGTTCTAGGTGGTAATAATTCCAGAAATATTAAGCCTAGCCAACAATAATATAATATCTAGATCTACACGAACGCGGACGTACTGTACACTTGTGTACATTGGTTGTTCACTTTACTTCTTGATGTTTTTTTTTTTATAAACTGACGTAACTATTGAGGCAATCTATTTTTCCAGATCTCATCATAGTGCTGGGCTTTGCTGGAGTATTCGTTTTACTGATGATTGTGTTCGTCATCGCGTACTGCGTGACAAGCTCGAGGAAAATGAGGTACAAGACCCGCTCCAGAAGGTAATTGTGCTTTGGTCTAAAGCTAAATTTATTTATTACATGTATTTATTACATCGCCGGTTAATTCGCAAACTGGCCGGAATGCCCTGGCCAAAGTCCGAAAAATTATACAAAAAAATGGCAGGGTATTTAGTATATTGGCTGGCCAATACAAGCACCGGCCGGTATGCCTTGACCAATGGTTACTGTGTGATAGCGTTGTAATTATATTCGCTGCGGTTTTATTGTGAGAACTGAAGGGCTCTACTCGTGTTTGTGTAGCATTTTATATGCAGTGCAACACGGACCAAACGGCCGTCAAGACAAAAGACAGACTGTCAAAGAAAAAAAGTCAACCCCTGTGTTGGTATCTAAAAATAGCAAAATATTACTACTGTATGTGATCGTCTCTTCTATGATGCCGAGGTAAGGCAGTGATCAAAGAACAAAATCAAAGGTAGTTGGCGTCACATTTCATGTGCAACAAGATGGAACTTTCAAAAGACATGACCGCGGTGTATGAGACCTTTGTAAGATGAACAATAGGATCCAAATGTGTTTGTATTAAAGAGTGTATGTGTTTATAAGTGTGTGAGATAGTGTGTTAGAAAGCGTGTGTGTATGAGTGTGTGTATGAATGTGTGTGAGTCTGTGGGTTCTTAAGAGTGTACATATGTGTATGAGTGTGTGTTAACGTGCGTGAGTGTGTGTATGAGTGTGAGTGTATGGTGTATAACGGTTTATAAACACCCATAATCTGCACATAATCTTCTAATTCGGACTTTGATTTGTCTCCCTAACCAGTCCGAAATCATATATATATATATATATATATATATATATATATATATATATATATATATATATATATATATATATATATATATCTTCGTTTTGTCGGCAGCTATTTTACGAACGAAGAAGACAGCCGCCTGTGATGTCATCCTACAGTTCTCTCTAACCTTCATCGAATGTCTAGCTATAGCATGGCGCATCGCTCAAACTAAATCCAAGGACCTAATCACTGAAGTTGACATAAGCCAGCCAAGGTCCTCTAGCTCCCTCATCTTCAACACCCTGCCGATCCTTTGAACACAAACAGCCTCTCAAGAGTCGCTTTCTTTGGAACTTTTCTCGCTGCTATTTTAAACCATTATAATATGGTCCTAATGTGGCTTGGATCGCTGCTATTTTAAACTATTATAATATGGTCCCAATGTGGCTTGGTTCGCTGCTATTTTAAACCATTATAATATGGTCCCAGTGTGGCTTGGTTTGCTGCTATTTTAAGTCATGATAATAAGGTCCCATTGTGGCTTGGTTGCTTGCATCCTCATGTTTGTCCTCTATCTACACAATCAGTATGTCCTATGATCGATTGGTCCTATTGTGTGCCCTGTGATGGATTGGTCATTATGTTTGTCCTCTATCTACACAATCAGTATGTCCTATGATTGCTTGGTCCTATTGTGTGCCCTGTGATGGATTGGTCATTATGTTTGTCCTCTATCTACACAATCAGTATGTCCTTATGATTGCTTGGTCCTATTGTGCGCCCTGTGATAGATTGGTCATTATGTTTGTCCTCTATCTACACAATCAGTATGTCCTATGATCGTATGGTCCTATTGTGTGCCCTGTGATGGATTGGTCATTATGTTTGTCCTCTATCTACACAATCAGTATGTCCTATGATCGTATGGCCCTATTGTGTGCTCTCTGATAGATTAGTCATTATGTTTGTCCTCTATCTACACAATCAGTATATCCTTATGATCGATTGGTCCTATTGTGTGCCCTGTGATGGATTGGTCATTATGTTTGTCCTCTATCTACACAATCAGTATGTCCTATGATTGCTTGGTCCTACTGTGCGCCCTGTGATGGATTGGTCATTATGTTTGTCCTTTATCTACACAATCAGTATGTCCTATGATTGATTGGTCCTATTGTGCGCCCTGTGATGGATTGGTCATTATGTTTGTCCTCTATCTACACAATCAGTATGTCCTATGATTGATTGGTCCTTTTGAGTGCCCTGTGATGGATTGGTCATTATGTTTGTCCTCTATCTACACAATCAGTATGTCCTATGATTGATTGGTCCTTTTGAGTGCCCTGTGATGGATTGGTCATTATGTTTGTCCTCTATCTACACAATCAGTATGTCCTATGATCGATTGGTCCTATTGTGTGCCCTGTGATGGATTGGTCATTATGTTTGTCCTCTATCTACACTATCAGTATGTCCTATGATTGCTTGGTCCTATTGTGTGCCCTGTGATGGATTGGTCATTATGTTTGTCCTCTATCTACACAATCAGTATGTCCTATGTTCGATTGGTCCTATTGTGTGCTCTCTGATAGATTGGTCATTATGTTTGTCCTCTATCTACACAATCAGTATGTCCTATGATTGCTTGGTCCTACTGTGTGCTCTCTGATAGATTGGTCATTATGTTTGTCCTCTATCTACACAATCAGTATGTCCTATGATTGATTGGTCCTATTGTGTGCTCTCTGATAGATTGGTCATTATGTTTGTCCTCTATCTACACAATCAGTATGTCCTATGATTGATTGGTCCTATTGTGTGCTCTCTGATAGATTGGTCATTATGTTTGTCCTCTATCTACACAATCAGTATGTCCTATGATTGATTGGTCCTATTGTGTGCTCTCTGATAGATTGGTCATTATGTTTGTCCTCTATCTACACAATCAGTATGTCCTATGATTGATTGGTCCTATTGTGTGCTCTCTGATAGATTGGTCATTATGTTTGTCTTCTGATATACGTGCTCAGTCTGTGAACCCATTTAGTTTCAGTAATGAACATACTTGTAAAACAATTTTGCTAAATTTATATAAATCTCTTACATTTTTAGTCAATGAGTTTACTGTGATAATCACTGCACATTTGTTTAATTCATTTATTTATGTCTCGAGTTGAAATTGAAAGCAAAAGCTGAATAAACATTTAAATATTCTAATGTCATTGGTTTATGCTTTAGGCCTTGTTACCACAATGTATAACTCTAGTGTGAACTTAACATTTCAAATCCTAACTCAAAATTACAACAATTGTATTAAGGAAGTTCTGTTGTATTTGTTAACCATCTGCTTTAACACTAAAACAACACAAAGTCAGACAGAAAACAGAACGCAAAGTTTAGCGAAGAGATAGATCTATTTAGAAATACATCATGGACATGTATGTACACAACACAGGCATCAATGAAACCACAGCGTTCCATGGCACGAACCATACAGGTTCACTCTATGTACACTACTACACAAACACAATTATTTACATCAAATTTAAGGCTTTAAACCAAAATTAATTTGCATTTTTTTACATTACTGTAACAGTTTCAAATAATTAGGAGTACATTGCTTTATAAAATACAGAAACGAAAATACATTTTCATTCAAACACATGGGAAACATGTTAAGAAAATTATTTCTGATTTTTTAAAGTTGAATATGTTGAGTGCTATTTGGAATCAAAATTGTACTCATACTAGTTTCAAGCCAGCATGTACAACAACCAATTGACAGGATGCGACCCAGACATTAATTCTACACATCAAACACATGGCACAACAACATCAACACACAGATTCTTGTACACTGCTTGATGAAACAGATATGTAATTGGTGATAAAATGTATTGATACAGAGAAATATACATATCAACACAGTTGTCGGAGATCTTAGGATAGTTAGTATAGAGGTAACTAGGGTGTATACTGATGTTGATTGTATAGGGGTAACTAGGGTGTATACTGATGTTTGTTGTATGGGGTAACTAGGTTGTACACTGATGTTAGTATAAGGGTAATCAGGGTGTATACTGATGTGGGTTGTATAGGGGTAACTAGGGTGTATACTGATGTGGGTTGTATAGGGGTAACTAGGGTGTATACTGATGTTGGTTGTATGGGGTAACTAGGTTGTACACTGATGTTAGTATAAGGGTAATCAGGGTGTATACTGATGTGGGTTGTATAGGGGTAACTAGGGTGTATACTGATGTGGGTTGTATAGGGGTAACTAGGGTGTATACTGATGTTGGTTGTATAGGGGTAACGGGTGTATATTGATGTTGTTAGTATAAGGGTAATAGTGGTGTATACTGATGTTGTTAGTATAAGGGTAATCAGGGTGTATACTGATGTTAATTCTAACAGGAAAACTGCTAGTACTAGAGATACTTAATAAAAATATGTCATCTAATAATATACAAGGGGGAGCCACACTTAAAGTCATATTTAGTTTTTTCACCTGTAGAAATTTAAAAAGTTTAGATGTGTTCATGTATTCTAGGAATATTTTGTCTTATTTCTTATGGAAAGGTTCTCATTTCTAACAGGTACAAACAAACAGTCAAAGGTCATCTCTCTAGATTTGTAATTGGTCAAGCAGTCACTGCAATAAGCAGAATTGTTTTCAAACACAACAAGAAATATCCATACAAACAAACAGTCAAAGGCCAGCACTCTAGATTTGTAATTGGTCAAGCAGTCACTGCAATAAGCAGAATTGTTTTCAAACACAACAAGAAATATCCATACAAACAGAAAGTCAAGGGCCAGCACTCTAGATTTGTAATTTGTCAAGCAGTCACTGCAATAAGCAGAATTGTTTTCAAACACAACAAGAAATATCCATTCAAACAAACAGTCAAAGGCCATCTCTCTAGATTTGTAATTTGTCAAGCAGTCACTACAATAAGAATTGTTCTCAAACACAAGAAATATCCATTCATTCAAAACTTGAAAAACACCAATCATTTTACACAAAATAATTTGTCCAAATCAAAAAAATCACAGCAAAGATTAACAACAAAAATAAACAACCAAATTCTCAGAGTAAAAAAATTCTCGTTTGATGGATGACATGAACTTAAACCTGCCCAAAAAGAATGAGTTTCGCTTGACATTCATGCAAAAATAAAGTCCTATACTAGTACTGATTTTTGGTCCCACTGTTCACTACAATTTAATCTACATAATTTCAAGTGTTTTAAGTTGGAAAAAAAAACATTTAAGCATCAATATAATAAGATCACAAGATGATTAAACCTAACCACAAACCTTACAGGTTAGCTTACATTCTAGTGATACAGTACGTGGAACTGCCATACATTTTATGCAAGTGAAAACATATCTCCATCACATACTGACCAATGTCAGCAAGTGCTTCACACAATAAAAATATCAAGTATACTGATTCAGTACTCAGCGCTCAATTTATACAGTAACAAGCTCTAATAAACAGTGTTACCAAGTGCTTCACACAATAAAAATATCAAGTATACTGATTCAGTACGGGCGATCAGCGCTCAATTTATACAGTAACAAGCTCTAATAAACATTGTTACCAAGTGCTTCACACAACAAAAATATCAAGTATACTGATTCAGTAAGGGTGATCAGCGCTCAATTTATACAGTAACAAGCTCTAATAAACAGTGTTACCAAGTGCTTCACACAATAAAAATATCAAGTATACTGATTCAGTACGGGCGATCAGCGCTCAATTTATACAGTAACAAGCTCTAATAAACAGTGTTACCAAGTGCTTCACACAATAAAAATATCAAGTATACTGATTCAGTACGGGCGATCAGCGCTCAATTTATACAGTAACAAGCTCTAATAAACAGTGTTACCAAGTGCTTCACACAACAAAAATATCAAGTATACTGATTCAGTACGGGCGATCAGCGCTCAATTTATACAGTAACAAGCTCTACTAAACAATGTTACCAAGTGCTTCACACAACAAAAATATCAAGTATACTGATTCAGTACGGGCGATCAGCGCTCAATTTATACAGTAACAAGCTCTACTAAACAATGTTACCAAGTGCTTCACACAATAAAAATATCAAGTATACTGATTCAGTACGGGCGATCAGCGCTCAATTTATACAGTAACAAGCTCTACTAAACAATGTTACCAAGTGCTTCACACAATAAAAATATCAAGTATACTGATTCAGTACGGGCGATCAGCGCTCAATTTATACAGTAACAAGCTCTAATAAACAGTGTTACCAAGTGCTTCACACAACAAAAATATCAAGTATACTGATTCAGTACGGGTGATCAGCGCTCAATTTATACAGTAACAAGCTCTAATAAACAGTGTTACCAAGTGCTTCACACAACAAAAATATCAAGTATACTGATTCAGTATGGGTGATCAGCGCTCAATTTATACAGTAACAAGCTCTAATAAACAGTGTTACCAAGTGCTTCACACAATAAAAATATCAAGTATACTGATTCAGTAGGGTGATCAGCGCTCAATTTATACAGTAACAAGCTCTACTTAACAATGTTACCAAGTGCTTCACACAACAAAATTATCAAGTATACCGCTTCAGTGGGGGTAATCAGCTGTCACTTTATACAATAACAAGCTCTAAAACACATCTCCATTGAATATCTAAACATTTCTTCATGTGCTTAACAAAACTAAACTCAATTACACTGTATCAAAGCTGGCTTGTAGCAATTGGAAACACAGTAGCAAGATACTAGCAAAAAAAAAAGAAAAAGTATAGTGCAATGGGGCCTAGGTTTACACTGCACGTTTAAGGTGTGGGTTCAAAACATAGACAAATAATGATGAGTACTTACATTAGTCTAATCTTGTTCTACTGTAAACATGGGCTTTTAGTGCATGAAGTATGTGATCAATATTTATTTTGGCACCTTTCAACTAACAGCAATGTGCCTTACATCTAGACAGAGCTCTGGAACCAAATATATATAGAACTGTCCTGAAACCCACTATATCTAAAACTGCCCTGAAACCCACTTTATAAATAGAGATATCCTGAAACTCACACATCTACCGTAAAACCCTCTATGTATATGCAGAATTGTCCTAAAACCCACTATATCTAAAACTGTCCTGAAACCCACTTTATAAATGGAAATATCCTGAAACCCACTATATCTAAAACTATCCAGAAACCCACTTTATAAATGGAAATATCCTGAAACCCACTATATCTAAAACTACCTTAAAACCCTCTATGTATATACAGAAATGTCCTATAACCACAACATCTAGCCACTGCTGTTAAACCTGCCACATCTAGCCACTGCTGTTAAACCTGTCACATCTAGCCACTGTTGTTAAACCTGCCACATCTAGCCACTGTTGTTAAACCTGCCACATCTAATCACTGTTGTTAAACCTGCCACATCTAGCCACTGCTGCCGCATCTAGCCACTTGTTAAACCTGCCACATCTAGCCACTTGTGTTAAACCTGCCACATCTAGCCACTGGTGTTAAACCTGCCACATCTAGCCACTTGTGTTAAACCTGCCACATCTACCCTATATCGTTTAACCCCACACATCTCGAACTGTCCTGAAACCAATACATTTCATAACCCTAGGCCACACTGACACTTTGAAGAAGATTGAGGAAAAAAAAATTACACTGAACAATAAGCTATAAATTGAAAAAATGTTGCCTTCCAAATAGTTTTTAGAATGAGTGTAAAATGCTCACTAAAACAATTCTTGCTATTTTAAACATAGCAAATACTTTTGTAAAAGGGGCTCACAAAGCTAATTGTTTTTCTGGATTCAAGTTATCATTATCATTTTCAATTGCAACAGGCTGACAGCTCAAGGGAAATAATGCAAATGTCGACAAAAGGGAAATAACTTCTTTTTAAAACATCACATAAGTAATCATCCCTCAACAACTGAAAAAAACTAAGAGTTAACACTCATTCATGTACTTGATGTTCTTGTGTGAGCGCAGCTTCCTGTAAATATTTGACAATGGTCTGCAGTGGCTGGGAGGTTCTGTCTGACGTGGGTACGACTTGGGCTAGATCCTGGGACACGGCCTCCGTCAGGACTACTGCAAGAAACAAAAGAAACATTGACCTCACCAAACTCCCATCCTGGAACAACAAGAGTAAAGCAACAACACAGATGATGACAACCCTGCTAAAACCAATACTGTGTTGAACTTGATGGTGTAAAATTAATACAAGAAAAAACAAGTATAAAGAGAAATTTACGAATTATTAACATTATAGTCTATAGGGCAGTCTAGAACTAAAGATCAACTTTCTAATAGGGTATAGGGAAAATAAAGATTGAGTCACCATTGCAATGTCAAGTCAGTGGGTTAGGGACATCTCAGGGACTTTTAGTTTCCCAATAAATATGGTAAATTTATCTATGCTGGGAGGGATAGTTACATCTTACGAACTAGATTCAGAGAACTAAGCCCAAGACTTTCGTCTAATTTACTCTCATGGGTACATTACTTATGTTAGGGAAAGTAAAGGCGGCTGGGCATAGTGCTGGCCACACTATAACTTCATGTGCCGAGGTATTATAAACAGGTAAGACAGAAAGACTTAGTATGCTGCCCTGTACTGTAAGATAGAAAGACTTACTATGCTGTCTTATATAGTAAGACTGCAAGACTTACTATGCTGCCCTTTATTGTAAGAAAGACTTACTATTTTGCTCTGTATCATTAAGACATAAAGACTCACTATGCTGCCCTGTATTGTTAGACAGCAACACTTATTATGCTGCCCTGTATTGTAAGACAGCAAGACTTACTATACTGCCCTGTATTGTAAGACTTACTATGCTGCCCTATATTGTTAGACAGCAACACTTATTATGCTGCCCTGTATTGTAAGACAGCAAGACTTACTATACTGCCCTGTATTGTAAGACTTACTATGCTGCCCTATATTGTTAGACAGCAAGACTTACTATACTGCCCTGTATTATAAAAAAAAAACTTACTATGCTGCAACTGTCCCTGTGACCTCTGCTGCTGTGTGACAGGACAGTCTTTGTGAGCCAACAATAAAGTTTTCAGCTGCGCCACCTCGCCTCGCAGTAGCTTCACCTCAGTCTGGCAAGACACAATTTTTTAGTCACGGTTAGGGTTGGTTGAGTCAGGGTTGGTTGAGTCAGGGTTGGTTGAGTCAGGGTGGTTATAAAAAATGTATATTTGAAATAACTGTTTGACTCAGGGTTATCTGAGCCAGGAATTTAAATTAACCAGTTCTCCTCGTGTTGTTAATAAAGAATATCATTAAATTAACATGCTACAGTTGCTTTTTATTGGACAACTCAGAGTATCTGGAGTTGAATAGTAACAACCCACAAAGAAAAGTAAACAAACTTGGTCACGAAAATATCTCAAGCACTTATTTAGCTTATTTATCAGAATTAGCTTAAAAAAAAAAAAAAAAAAAAAAAAAAAAAGAAACTAGCACTAAAACAAAAAATTCATTTGAAACCTAGCAGTAAAAAAATCAAACTATGCCCCACCTGCAACCTGAAGTTAGTGTTTTGCAGCTCATCAGCTTTTTTCTCCAAGTTGCTGATCCAGTGTTTCCTCTTCTGTCTGCATCTGGCTGCTGCCGCTCTGGTCAGAAAGACAGGTAAATATTTTTTGTTAAACACCACCAGGTAAAAACTATTTTAAAACTTCAAAACTCTTGAGTAAAAACTACAGGAAAACTAACAGCAAAATTCTTTATATTAATAATGTGACTGTTACCATTCAACAATGTTTACCTCCCAGTAACATGCTTTAAAATAACGTGACTATTACCTTTCAACAATGTTTACCTCCCAGTAAAATGCTTTATAATAATTTTACAGTTACCATTCAACAATGTTTACCTCCCAGCAACATGCTTTATAATAATGTGAACTGTTACAATTCAACAATGTTTACCTCCCAGCAAAATGCTTAATAATAATGTGACAGTTACCATTCAACAATGTTTACCTCCCAGCAACATGCTTTATAATGTGACTGTTAACATTCAACAATGTTTACCTCTGATCAAAAAGCTTTATAATAATGTGACTGTTACCATTCAACAATGTTTACCTCCCAGCAAAAAGCTTTATAATAATGTGAACTGTTACCATTCAACAATGTTTACTTCCCAGCAAAATGCTTTATAATAATGTGAACTGTTACCATTCAACAATGTTTACTTCCCAGCAAAATGCTTTATAATGTGACTGTTAACATTCAACAATGTTCACCTCCCAGCATAAAGTGTTTTTTAAAATTAGGTCAGTTAACATTCAACAATGTTCAACTCCCAGTAAAATGCTTTATAATAATGTGACTGTTACCATTCAACAATGTTTACCTCCCAGCAAAAAGCTTTATAAAAAGTTGACTGTTACCATTCAACAATATTTACCTCCCAGCAAAAAGCTTTATAAAAAGTTGACTGTTACCATACAACAATGCTTACCTATTTCTTTCCAAAAACTTCCTCCTTCTTTCCTCAGGGTCCCCACTCTCAGGGCTCATCTTCTGGCGTTTGCTGGATTAAAAAAAAAATCAGATCCCTATAAAAGACTAACTTCAGTGTCATCTACTAAACAACTCCAAACTTTTTAAAGTGACTGTGCCTGTGAAATCCTAAAGTGTTTAGGAAACTCAAATTACATGCTCCTTCCCTAACTTCCACCACTCCCCATCTTATTTCATTAGAAAACTAATATCTTTTCTATTCATATAGACACAATCTCGGAATTCATGAACTAAGAGACTTCTTAAGAATTATTGATGTAAAATAATTTGTTTCTTAAACTGTTGTGTTTCATTCAACATACATGTACTGATAATAATAAAAAAATTAATGTAAAAGCCTACTAGTGAGTAAGGATTAAAAATAATAAATTTACTGGACCTACCCTATAGGTTATAGATAAAAATTAACTAACTCACTGGACTAACCATAGTTCCTATAGAAAAAAACGAAACACACCTGTCTATAGAGTAATCAGATGAATCAGAGAAGTTCATCTCAGATCCAGGCGAGTCCACCATCATGATGGGGGAGGTGTCCCCCACCATGGCTTGTCCTGATATAGAGGTGGCAGCGTTGGAAATGTAGGCTGTGGAATTGGATGTAGGGAGGCTGACTTCAGAACTTTTGGCTGTGGGGCTCAGCTGGCTTTGAAGCTGTGCTTTTAACCTCTGAGAACAAAAGACACAATCTGATGAAAAATGTTATCAATGCAAGGTGGCATCAAAGTAGATGTTAGAATATCACATAAAGAACAAATCAATGATTCTTCTTTAGTATAAACACCACTAAATTGATAACATTACCAGAATATTTACTTACATTTAGCAGAGACATTCTAAATTTCTTCCTAGATTTTATTTATTAAACTGCTAGAATTAATATCTATATTTTCTTAAAACCTTTTATATTATTCACTATAATCAGGTACAAAATGTCCCATTCCTATCTAGGTTTTATTGAAAGTACAAAAACATTAAGTTTGCTCTAAGACTTTGTGGCTAATAGAGTAGAAGAAACAGAGTTTTGACCTCAGTGTATGGATTGGGTGATTTACACTACACTGAGCTGCATTTGACTCCCCTGATGGTCATGTACCATTCACAACTAAGTAGACTACACACATGAGCGTGATAGCCAAACTCAAAACATTTAGGTTATGAGCTGCAGGCCCTATCCCTAATTAAGTAATAAACCCATTTAAACTTGACTAAGCATAAAAAAAATCCAACCTGTTTTAAAGCCATTGTGGTTGTCTGACTAGAGGCTAACATTGGAGCTGTGGATTTAGCAGGGGCTGGTTGGATTTGCTGAGGTAGAGCCTGCGATAGCTGCACTTGTTGCGAGTTGAAGTATGGAAGTTTGTTGATGGTGGCTGGGATACTGATGGGGACTGAAACATAAAAATATAGGTACAGTGGATGGGATACTGATGGGGACTGAAACATAAAAATATAGGTACAGTGGATGGGATACTGATGGGGACTGAAACATAAAAATATAGGTACAGTGGATGGGATACTGATGGGGACTGAAACATAAAATTATAGGTACATTGGATGGGACTGGAACATAAAAATATAGGTATAGTGGATGGGATACTGATGGGGACTGAAACATAAAAATATAGGTACATTGGATGGGACTGGAACATAAAAATATAGGTATAGTGGATGGGATACTGATGGGAACTGGAATATAAAATTATAGGTACATTGGATGGGATACTGATGGGGACTGAAAAATAAAAATATAGGTACAGAGGATGGGACTGGAACATAAAAATATAGGTACAGTGGATGGGATAAGATTGGGACTGGAACATAAAAAGTTGGTGGCTAAGAAAGATAATTTCGGATAGAAAATCCAGGAATGGAGTGACATCTAGCATTAATCATGTTTAACCCTTTGAGCCCTGGCCTACCTGACCTAATTTCTCCTATTTCCTGAGCTCCCAGGCCCAAACCGATTTTCACTTATGTGCTTCTAAATTTGCCTATAACTTTTGAACCGTTTGAGATAATCAAGCCAAATTTGGTATCCTGACTCAGGATCAAACAACAATGCAGCAAGATTCTGAAATTCTTTATTTTTTTTACAATGTTTGAACAGAACAATGTATATAAAACGAACACATAATTATTGTTTTGATAGAACATAGAAGAAACCAATTTACATTTAGTAATTGTTTTGTTATTATTGATACCTGGCCACACTAGTTCATCACCAGAAGTCCACTTTTGTGTGATAACTTTCAAAACAGTCATCACTGCCGGACCCGATGCAAAGAAAAAATTTGCATGTTTTGCATCAGTAAACATTTTTTTTTCGTTTCGGCAAGTTTTTGTCCTTGACACCACGTGCATCAGAACGTACTTGAACAGTTTCATTGCCACTGTCAATTTCAATGTCACTGTGTTCAGTCTCAAATTCATCACAATATAGACCAAGAATATTATCCTCTTCATCAGAATCAATAAGTAGTTGTATTGCCTGAGATGCAGTCATTCTACTCCTTTTGTTGATATTTCGGTCTTTTGCTTCATCTTTTGCACCAACTTTTTGTGATGAAGTCGACGGCTGTGGCTCAGCTTTTCGTTTCGGCGGCATTGCTACGAAATGTAAACACTTTCACTTTTCCTAAAAATCAATTTTTAAAATCATAATCCCGCACTCAAAAGACATATGCGCAGTTTTAGTCAGTCTTCCGCTAATAATATTTAACTAGCCGACCCGCTGCATATCGTACGCCGCTATTTAGTTGTTGTTTTTTCTACTTTTCAGTTATTCATAATTTGTGAATTCGACACTACCAACGCAGCTAATGAAAATATTTCTTTAAAACACTATAAGTAGCTCGTTAAGGACGATAACCCCCCTCCTCCCCCCCCCCCCTCCGTTAAAGTAAACTCCACTTAGTTACCCCCCCCCCCCCCCCCACGTTTAAAATCGTTTCAAACTAAATTATCTGCCCCTAATAGTCGTCACTAAACCCAGATCTGTTTGTAAACATTTAGAGTGAACCACAGCTCACCAGACCATGTAGGGGTGGGGGTGGTAGGGAGCGCGTTTACAGCTTGTTTTCTAGCGTCTCCCAGAAGAGAATTATATATATAGATTAGACGGTATACCGGCCGCTAGGAATATGACGCTAGATCATTGGGCCGGAAAACCGGCTTTTCTGACATATGTGCCTAATGTTGAAGCCGGTTTACCGGCCTGGCGGGCTCAAAGGGTTAAAGCTGCCTGCAATGTGGAGTCAAAGTCTGGCATTACCCAAAATAAGAAAACATTTTACTAATTTTTTTTTCCACAAAAATATATGACTTTAAACATCAAATTTTTTTTTTAAACACCAGATGTATTAAAATTGTAAACAAATAACTTGGCATAGTCAAACAGACCTGTCTCCCCAGTGGGAAGCTGCAGCAGAACTTGCATGGTACACTGTTGATTGTCTGTCAGATTTATGTCCCCTTCGTCCATCTCCTTTTTGACCTCTTGCTGGAAGGCTGTGAGGCTGGATGAAGTCACGGGATTATGGCTGCTGAAAACAAGCGGAGAACATGATGTCACATGAACAGTTTCATAATTACACACACAAAAAATGCACAAACACGCTAGGCTAGACCTAACCACAGTAACATTCTTAGGAGCTGACCTAACCACAGTTACATCTGGGAACTGACCTAACCACAGTAACATCTGGTGAAATGACTTAACCACAGTAACATCTTGGGAACTGACCAAAGCACAGTTACATCTAGCGAACTGACCTAACACAGTAACATTCTTAGGAGCTGACCTAACCATAGTAACATCCTGGGAACTGACCATAGTAACTTCCACAGAACTGACCTAAGCACACAAACACCTAGAGAACTGACCTAACAGAATGAGCAATTTGAGGTGAGGTCTCTAAAGCCATGACCTGTTCATGCACAGGTGAGACATCACTTGTGCTGTCAGCATCCTGTGAAAACAATAGGTCATACATAAGGTCATTGACTATGTCAAGATATTAGCATAAAATAGTGATCAATGCATTGGTATTAATACTGCGATAAAAAAGGCAAATCTAAACTGTTAAATATTGGTGCTATCATCATACAGTGTCAACATGTTTTACATGTAAACAATTAAAAGCTAAAAAATGTGACAGTAGCCCTAGCAAAGCAAGTTTCAGTAGAACAGATAACACTAAAAACTTGGTAAATGAGGGTAAAGCTAAAAATGTCTAAATTGGTTCTAATCTAGGCCACTGAAGAGTTCTTCCAGTTAAAAGGCATTCCCATCTTTTATTGAAAAAAGGCAGCTGGGAAACATTCTGGGTACAATAAGCCTGCTATTCCACTGCAAAAAAGAGTCTTAAGGACAACTTGATCCAAGGCAAGTTTCTCCACCAATGGTAGCTAATCTGTCTTGCTTGATCCTTCATGTCATGTGTCCTGGGTTTTCTTCATCATGTGCTCTCAGTTATTTTTTGGGCCCTTTTTTTTTCTCTTGGGATTCTAGGTGAGGGCCTGTTTTGAAGTACTCACTATCAGCTTCCTAATAGTGTGACTAGTTCATCACTGGCCACATGATAGGTGGCTATAAAAACAGATGACCTCAACTTCATGAAAAATGCTGATGGGTAGATCCAAAACAGTTCTTCAATTTTGACTAAGTTAAATTTTTCATAGAATTATGTGCCATATTGAATGATTAAGACTACGGCTTCAGAAACAGGCCAGTGAAGGGAAATATCTCATCAAATCATCTACTAACCTGGGCGGTTAAATTCCTCTTGGCAGCCATTTTGTTGGCAGCTGGCTGGGCTGTCATCACACTTTTCCCAGACAGGTCCAGGACAATCTTGCTAGCAGAGGTTTTAGCCAATGGGCTGGGCTTGGGTGGTTCGTTAGCTTTCACCTGGCCAAGGTGAGCTGTGGCTCCCGCCAGGTGTTTAGGCGTGTCTGTCAGTATAAGTGTGGGGGTGTTCAGTTCCCCAGTGGGTGGACCAGGTAAAGGAGGCTGGGAGATTTAAAAATGTTCTGGTTTATTTATAGTGGAAAGATCAAACAAAAACATGATGGACATTCTTAGTTTTTTTTAAAATACACCTTTTTTTTTCGTAAGTGATTTCGTAAATGAAAATTTTGCAATTAACCAAAATATTTTAAAAAGAATAAAATACTAAAAAAAAGTATTTTTAAAACATACAGAAAATAAAAATTAAGTATTCCATCCATTCAAAACATCCTAATTTATAAAAGGCCATGTGCGCTCTTCTCTCTCTCTCTCTCTCTGTCTGTCCGCAAAATATTTTCGCCGGACATCACGTCAGAATCGGCAGCGATATATGGATACCTTTATACGGACTTTTGTTGAAAATAATATGTTAGATGTTTTAAATGTATAACCACAAAATTATTTAAAGAAGAAAAATAAAAAATAAAGGCGTATTCGAATGTAGAGAAACAGTATTATTTATGCAACCGGAAAAGCATTAATATATGTGAAAAAGAACGCATAAAACTATGACGTCACTATTGCTTATACATTAACTAATGACGTCATCTGCCGTGTTTAGAATGAAAAGAAATGAACTATTTTATTCAAATTTGATTTAGATCTACGTACACTATGAAATGTATACAATACAATTTTTCCGGCCTAAACTCATAAAATTTATTTTATGTATTTGGATTCTAGATCTAGAGATTCTAGATCTAGACTAAATCTAAATCTAAATCTACGCAATAACTAGATCTAGACGTAGACGCTAAGATCTAGATTTAGACTCTAACTTCTCTAAAATCAATTCCAAAAATAAATTTCTATATTAGGACTAAACTATTTCAAGACTTATTTATTTTATACAAAATCTTTGTTTGGAACTGGCTAATTTGGGATAAAAAATTAATTTGAAAGAATAGGCATATTCGCGTAAGTTAAGATTTTAAAATACGTGTTTCATTCTCCGTATTTTATAAGGTGCCTAAATAGCGGAGATGTTAGTGTACATTAAACCACGCAGGTGGTGCGGGTTCGAGACACAGCAAGTCATCTTGGTTAATGTATTCTTTTTTATTATGCTCGGGCTAAACTTAAAAAAAAAATTCTTTTAGGAATCTAGATCTAGATCTAGATTGTCGGGTGTCCGATAGGGCACTTCCCGGCGCCGCAGGCGCTTCAAATTTGGCAAGATCTTGCCTTGGTGCGACAGAACACGGGGGCCGGTTGGCCGAAAAGTCTACGGTGTGGGGGTCAAAACTGACCTCGACTGACCGGCGCCTTATATGAGCTATAAATAAAAAAAAATGTCCACGGAGGAACCTCTTCAAATTTGTTGTATACAGGAGCGTGTTAAATTCGCCAAACTAGGTACACTACAGATGTTACCCAACTTTGAGACTTTGCCCATACAATCAGAGATATAAGCCAAACAAGACAACATATAAAACAAAAACCCTTTCTTTTTGGTGTTTTCATAATCTCAACAATGTTTCATTTTAATTCTCCAGATCAATAAAATGTTTCTTTTTCTAATTTTCCGATAATGACTTTTTTTAAAAAGCTGAATTACAATTCATTTCATTAATCACTTTCTGTAGATATATGCAGCTTTTTCAGGCATTTCTACTGTTTCTTCTCTTTTCACCTCGGAACGAAATTGAAAAAAAAGTATTTCATAAAAAAAATAGAGAAAAATCATTATCCGCTGCCCCCCCCCCCCCCCCCATCCTTCCACGGAAAGTTTTAAGAGCTGCTACCCGGAGATAAGTATGTAAAAGAAAAACTGAGTCACATATATGTATGTGAAGAGAAGAGAGCTAAAATTCACAAGAATTGCCCGTGTAACGGGTACCGATGGCTAGTTTAATGATATAGGCCTACTCTCAAATGAAAATGTTGGAGCCCATACATATTTTTGAAAGACAGTATTTAATTTTTTTTTAAATGTTTAGTATATTATAAACATTTTGAAAAAGATATTATCAAATTCAAATGTTACAGCACATTATAAACATTTTGAAGAAGATATTCTCAAATACAAATTTTACAGTGAATTAAAATTATACTCATAAAAACTTACATCACTGTCCAGTGCTTTTTTGTAGGCATGATCAAATGGGTTAGAGGAAAGCTCTTGAAATAGTCCAATTTCCTCACAGGTTTTTAAAAACTTTGTAGGAGTGGGAGTCTGATCTGTAAGTAGTAATAATTTTTATAAGAAGTTTTAAGAACATTTCCTAAACTAGTCAATAAGACATGATCATTTCTGCCAATTTACTTATGAAGCTAAAAAAAATGAACTATTACAAAAAGAGCAGGAACTCATTTAAGATAAATAATTATTATATTGATGAGAAGGTTTTTTTAATTTTTTTTAATGATTTTAAAAGAATATCTAAATTTAATAATTACAATAAGATTTTAAAAAAACAACACATGAACCTGCTTGAAAAAAGTTTTCAATGACATGTCAATAACATAGTTTCTTAATAAAACAGTTTTTTATGTTTACATAATGATAACACATGAAAGTTAACTAAATAACAGTAGTGGGTTGTTTACCTAAAAAATGATGAGCAGGTGAGTTACTTGACTGTCCCCCAGAGTTCAAGGCCAATGACATTTCATGTTTCTTTGAATGGACATTAAGGTGATCTTCATTTGTAAATCGCTGAAATATAATTAAGTTTATATTCTTTAGGATTCTCAATATGCGGTAGGACACAGATTCTGCATGCTCAACTTCCAAAATTTTTTTTTAAAAATAAAGCTCACTAAGTATAAAATGTAGACAAACTTACAGGTACAAAGTAAAGATAATACCTAAAAATAGGTACTCACCATGCCACAATCAGACACAGAGCAGACAAATGGTTTATCATCATTCATATCTACAGGTCTGACTTAGGCATTCAGTGCCTACAATCAATAAATTCACCTGACTGTTAAATTACCACTGAAAATTAAGAACATTGAAACAGTTTGTTACTTTTGTCTTAACTCTATCCAATACACTGGAACAAACAGCCTGGTTCTTTTATCATGTTGTTATGAAACCAGGATTTTACCAAGAATGCCTGCATCAGTATCTCTTTCTTGCCCCCCCCCCCTTCCCACAACTGTAGACAGGTTCACATCAGTCATCATCTCCTCACTCACTAAGTGACTAACAGAAACTAAGCTACTAAGCTGAGATTGCCTGAGACAGTTGAGTAAGCTGGGTCCTAGACTCAGCTCTCCTACAGACACTACAGTTAGATCTAAGTACTGAGTACACTCAGAGTACACACATTGTACACCTTTGACTTGCCGCTTTGAGTGCCTTGCTTTGTACTTTGTGCCTCACTGTCACACTATCTGAGTACTTAGAATCTATCTAGAATCTAGATCTAGCTTGATTCTAGATATATTCTAGATCTCAGATCTATCTACGACTATCTAGCTAGTCACTAGACTGTGACTAGACTAGATATCTAGTAGATCTAGTAAGTAGTGGACACTAGATCTAACTCTTTACTGTGCTGAGACTCACTTTCACTTCAGTCTCATTCGCAGGATCTGGTTTCGCGATTATCATCAAATCATGTCATATTGATTTGGTACAAATAAAAAATGTAAGCAAAACCATCAATTTAGATTTTCGTTTTTGTTATCAAAACCTAGACCTGTGATCGTTTTTTTTTGGCTTCTTAATGTCAAGGAATCAGGTTATTTGTCTATTTACCTACATTAAATACGAAAAGTTAAAAATATTCTTACCTGTCAGGAAATTCCAGTTAACATGTAAGTAAGCACTAGATGGCGCACTAAATGTTTGTTTACTTCCGCAAATTGTAGGTCCCAAAGTCCCAGACTAAAAAAAACTTTTCCATCATTAAAACTGAGCTAACAATTTAATCAAACGCTAGTTTAAATTATATTAGTCTTATTTTAATTATTGAAATTCAGATTTGCCTGTCAGCTTTTTTCAATGCAAAGAAATGTAAAACTCAGCATCTTTTTTATTATTATAATGTCCTTTGCTTTTGTTTTGATACCTTCTTAAATCTAAAGATAGAACTTAATCACGTGATATGATATCATGTGATTATAAAATGGATTCTGCTACGAGCAAAACTTTGCTGTATGCTATTCAAATTTATTGCGTATTCAGTTTAATATGTAGCGAATATGCTGTCTCAGAATCTCCGAATATCATTTTTATTCTAGCAGATGATCTCGTACGTTATTTTACTTTATTTTTTAAAATGTTTACCTTTACTTTATCGAAATGTATGCATCTAATGACATAGTTTTTTTTTAGATTTATTAGATTTAGAATCGGTAATCTATCGTTTTGGGTACGTAAAATCGCCCGCGATTTGTAATGTGAAAACCAGGTGACTTCTTAAATTTTAATAATTATTTCACATTTTGAGGAGGATTTATGTTTTAAAAAATTCAAAAATGTTTCCTTGATTCATTTATGTACCTGTTTTTAAACAATTGAATTAAAACTTTTCCGTAATAAATGAAGACTAGCGATGTTTCCAACAGATGCAACCATGCTCATTTACTATAGCAGCCATCTTGTCTAAGTTTTATTTTTATAAGCTTTTAGCGCCAGATTCAGGGGGAAGCCACTCTATTTTACAAATGGCTGCTGTTTATATAGCAAATCTTGCTCTCAGACACTGCTGTTTAAAGTTAATTTCTGGCCTATATCGATATATTTAGCAATTGATTTAGGTTTATTATTCATTTATCTATAACATTTGACACAAAAGTATGACAATAAACATCTATTAATGCCTTGACAATGAGGTAACGTTTTCGTACATAAATAGCCGCGGGCGATTTTACGTACCCAAAACGATAGATTACCTTAGAATCTTTGCTTAAAAATTTTAAAATGTTTTCATTTAGTTGAGCTCTACAAGAATACGTAATTTTTATTTTTATATGATGATTAGTGTTTTTTTTACCAAAATCCCTACATAGATTCTAATAATTCTATGTATAATAATAATAATGTAATCAGGGGCGTAGAGAGGGGGGGGGGGGGAGGCAGGGGGTGCGGACACTACCAGGTGACACCATTTAGGGGGGTGACACCAAGGCAAAAAATTGCAAAATCTATAGAGAAAAACTTGAGGGGGGGTGAAAATCGAAAGTTTGAGGGGGGGGGGGGGGTGCAAATCGAAAACTTGAAAGTTTGTCCCTGGGAAGGGTCACAACGCCTCTGGAGGGGTGACACCATTAAGTGCCGCACTGGGTGACACCCGACCTCGCTATGCCACTGAATGTAATCAGGGGCGTAGCGAGGGGGGGGGGGAGGCAGGGGGTGCGGACACTACCAGGTGACACCATTTAGGGGGGTGACACCAAGGCAAAAAATTGCAAAATCTATAGAGAAAAACTTGAGGGGGGGTGAAAATCGAAAGTTTGAGGGGGGGGGGTGCAAATTGAAAACTTGAAAGTTTGTCCCTGGGAAGGGTCACAACGCCTCTGGAGGGGTGACACCATTAAGTGCCGCACCGGGTGACACCTGACCTCGCTATGCCACTGAATGTAATGTATATTATTAAAATTATTATATTATAATTGTATATGAATGTTATTATTATGTATTATTGTATTTGTAGTAATTTTAAGTAATGTATAGTATGTAGTGTTTCTGCTGTTTACACTACACTACACAGTTACACAACTCTCACTGATTTCTCACAAGTCCAACAACACTCGAACAAGTCGAACAACACAACAATTCCAACAAACGGCTCAGTGAATTGTTATTTAATATTTATCATATCATTTAATATTTAATATCATTATTAATTATATGATATTAATATTAATTATTATGATACCTTCCGACTTCGCGTTTCGACTTCACTGAAACCCTTCACCCAGTCACTGACACTGCTTTCTCACTCTTAGGGGTCATCCATAAATGATGTCACGCTTTTTTTTACGAATTTTACATCAGAAGGACACTAAAATGTAGCCTAGAGGACCTAAATTTTGCAGAAAATGTAACTGAACTAGCTAGTAGTCAAAAAGATATTTTAAAAAAGCTAAACAGATGTATTTCTTTTGCTAACAGAGTAGGACTCAAATTAAAAATGGACAAAACACAACTAGCCAAGAGTCTATTAAATAAACAACATAACACAACTAGCCAAGAGTCTATTAAATAAACAACATAGGTAGAGGAAGTAGAAGATTTCACACATTTAGGCAGCAGAGTCAATTACGAAGGAAACTTGACCACTGAAGCCAAACTAGCCTTTGTAACCATGCAAAAAACATGGTAATAAAAAATCTTCTCCAAGATCAAACACAGACTTTTCAAAAGTAATTCATAAGTTTCTTTCTGTATGGCAGCTATAATGCTGGAAAGAAAGAACCTTTACCAGCAGATCACTGGATTTTTTCCTAACTAAATAAAAGGCGTCGACTGGCCCAACACCATCTCCAATGAAAGATTACCAGGAGAAATGCAAACGGAAGCCATTTTAGAAATTTGAAAAAAGAAAATGGCTCTGGATGGGTCACAATTTGAGAATGAGTTCAGAAAATATTACAGAAATGATGCTTATCTGGACACTTCAGGGGAAGAAGAAAACAGGGAAGGCCAAGGGAGATATGGAGGCACACAGCAGAAAAACAAGAAAATTGCCAGAGACATGCAAAAGTGGAAAGAGCTTTCTGTGGTGACCCCATGTGCCTTGGGCACAAATGGGAAAAATGAGATGATGAGTTAAAGGTAGTTAATAATTCTAGTAGACAAAGATCTCTAATACAAAAGCAAACAGGGGTTTTTCACTATTTTAGAATTTGTACTAATTATGTTAATTAAATTATGAGAATATAATAAATATTAGTGTTTTTTTTGTGTATGTGTGATTAAATCAATAATATAAAATTATTACCATTTTTAGTAATTTAATAATATTAGACCAAGTATTGAATTTAGATAAATATTTTAAGAAAAGCCAGTTTGGTATTTTGACATAGTAAACCTAAATATATCTGGATCTATCGATTCTATATGACTTTAAAAATGTATTGTATTTGTAACCACTAGTATGAGATGGCTTAAAGTCATTAAAATATGAACTTTATTAAATACGCCTACAGTTTTTATAACAGTAACAATCATGAAAAGCTCAGTTTGATTTAAAAAAAAACTAACCATAAAGTCACAGTACACATTTTCCACAACTTTTTTTATTATTGGTGTTTTCCAGGGCTGGGATGATGTCGGCTTCCATGGATCAGAAATTCTTACACCAAATATAGACAAACTAGCACAAGAAGGTGTAATATTAAATAACTACTATGTACAGCAAATGTGCACTCCCTCTAGGGGAGCTCTCCTAACTGGAAAATACCCAATACATACTGGTTAGAAACATTACTAATCTTTAAATTGTAAGTTTGTTGTACTTGTAGTAATTATTCTTGAACAAATCAAAAGAAAAGCAGTAATGTATACATTTTTATTTAATGGTTAATATGTAGCTACATTTTAAAAATTGAAATGGTTTTAGTTACTTGACATTTTAGCTATTTGCATAATTTTTTCCTAGGACTGCAGCATTATGTGATAGCAGGCTCTCAACCATATGGCTTGCCTTTGTCAGACACAACCCTAGCTCAACATTTACAAGCTTTTGGCTATTCCACTCATGCTGTTGGAAAAGTAAGCCAGTGTGTTTTTTTTTTAATATTAAAAAAATGTGCACAATTGTGAAAAAAAACATACAAATATAAAGTATTCTTTTTAATTTAGTTATAATATACATTTAAGAGTTGAATAAATCAATGAATGCAAAAAAACTGCAAATAAATTAATTAGATATATTTGAAAAAGCCTATTTTTCTAATGATTAGATTTGAAATATTGGTTATCACATTATCAGTATCTATTAATAGCTCAACATGTTGGCATGCAGATTTTCTAGCACTAAACTACTCTTAGTATTAGTAGTACACACAGTAATTGTAAGAACTTTTGCATGCTTAATTTAAGTTAGTCATTAAAAAACTTACAAGGTGTCTGTTGAGGCTGCTGAAAATATAGACGACCATAGCAATAATTGTTGATGCTTGTTCCTACAAGTATTTTTGCTGGGCAAAAACATGGAAAACATGAGGCAGTTTACAAAATTCATCATTTTGAACATTTTTGATACAATATATTCTCATATAGTCAATTACTTTCCTATCTATGCATGCAAGTTTTATTGGGTGTTTTTTGTGAGCAAATTATATTTGTATTTTATTCCTGCAAGTGGCATTTAGGATTCTTCAAGAAGAATTATCTTCCAGAGAACCGTGGCTTTGACACCCATTTTGGATATTACTTAGGGAAGGGGGACTACTTTGACCACTACAGTGATGATGGGGTAAGAAGTATTCTATTTGCAGAAAAAATAACTGATTGTAAACAAAGCTATTAAACTACAGCTTAATTTTTTTTATTCCTGTTCTGTATGCAGGGGTTTATGGGATTGGACCTCCATGAAAATGGGAAGCCAGTTTGGAACCAGAGTGAAGTCTACTCTACTGACTTGTTCACAGAGAGGGCAACATCGATAATTTTGTCTCATGATCAAGCAAAAGTAAACTTGTTTTTTAATCAAAGAAGAAATCTTTTTACGTGTTTGCGTGTCTTTTGTAAAATGTGGATGGGGGAGGTGGAAAACTTTGTCTCATGATCAAGCAAAAGTAAACTTGTTTTTTAATCAAAGAAGAAATCTTTTTAAAGTGTTTGTATGTCTTTTGTAGAATGGGGATGGGGGAGGTGGAAAAATTTAGTGCCTACTTTTGAATACAATTGTTTTTATTTTCACAGCCATTGTTTTTATTTTCACAGCCATTGTTTTTATTTTCACAACCATTGTTTTTATTTTCACAGCCATTGTTTTTATTTTCACAGCCATTGTTTTTATATTTGGCATATCAATCTGTCCACGCTGGTAATGAAGGAGACTTGATTCAGGCCCCACAGAAGTATATCAACAGATTCCCTCAGATAAAAAATATTAAGAGAAAAATGTTTGCAGGTGATTAAAAACAAATTCTATTTTGAAAGTTAAGTAAGTTTTACTTTATTTACATTGTTATATTTAATACGAGAAAAATGGCCCGTTGAGGAAGGATACAACGGGCGCTAGGCTGATAGTGCTGTCTCTTTTCTCTAAACTAAAACCCCCCCACCCCCCCCCCCCCCCCACATACACACACCCACCCACCCCCCCACACACCCCCACACCCCCCCCACCCACCCCCCCTCCCCCCACCCCCCAAAAAACATGTCTACCGTCCCATTCAACGAAATATAATTATATACTTTTTCCAGTGTCTGCCCCCTCCCCTAAAATTCTACCCCCGCCCCCGAAAATTTCAAGTACCCCCACCCCTCTCCGGGGTGGAAAAAGTCTGAAAGAAACACTGGTGTCGCGCTTAGCCACTACCCGAAGAATTGCATTAAAGAAATTGCAAGAAAACCACTTTTTAGATTAGACACATTAATTAGGCGGTAATTTTATTATAGAGTATCGATGAAGAAATTTCTTTTGAGTTGGGGGGGGGGGGGGGGGGGGCTCAGACATTCTTACGCGGGGGTGGGGCTTCGCCCCTACCCGAAGAATTGTATGCAAGAAACTCTTCACGCAAACCATTTAGATTAGACAAAATTTCCTTTTTATTCAATGTTTACTCGAGAATCAATGACGTCATATTACTGTGTGCACTCTCCAGCTTGAGATTATTTTCTACTCTGTGCTAAATGTGGCGACGTCATACTTCGTTTTTCGTTTCACTGTGAAGGTTTTTAATTTGCTTGTGTTTTCTCTAGAGCGTTCTTGTCAGATAGATAGATACACAGACAGCGAAACCATTAGTATTAATATAACTACCAAAGAAAGCTATTAGTTTATTTAATCAAATATGGTATGGTTATTTATATTTTTTTTGTCATGTTTAAACTATTAATTTAACCAGAAATATTACCATTTTCATTTATTTGTATTTTTATAACATTAGGAATTCAATAGATATATTTTATCTTTTATTTAACTTGTTGAAATGTCTTATATTATTTAGTTTCCACCTTGTACTTGTTTTAGGTGTAGTTTCTGCTTTAGATGACTCCATAGGACAGATAATGGATGCTCTGGCCAGTTCTGGAATGGCCAGCAATACTGTATTGGTCTTTAGCACTGACAATGGTGGACCTGCCAATGGCTATGATGGGAATGCTGCGTGTAACTGGCCACTTAGGTTGGTTAAATTTTAGTCAAAGAGGAAACTTTTGCTAGTTCTTTGCTAATTTATTTAAAGAAAATGAGTTTGTGAATAGAGATAAATCATCTGCCTGTTCTGGCAAGATTTGAGCAAAACCTTTACACGCTGTTCATGTAAGATTTAAAATAAACCATTGCTGGTTTTCAAGTAAAAGCTTAAAAGGAAAAACTTTGCTGGCTATTCAAGTAAGTTCATTTAATAAAAATTACTCTATGCTAAAGAGTAAACTTTGTTAAGTACTTATTTGGCTGCTAGCCTGAAGGTCTTGAGTTTGGATCTCAGAACTACAAGGCACCTCAGTCCACTTGACTCGCATTTGGGAAAGTAAAGGTGGCTGGGCATAGTACTGAAAACACCATTTCTTCATATGCTGAGGTCAGGAGGTCTAGAAACATATGCTCTTCTTCATTTGTCCTATGGATCATTAAGTATGAAAGGGGAGATTCAATTTTTAATTTAAACCACATTCTTAACTTGGGCAGCCAATCAACAGCTCTGGCATGTGTATTAAATGTTTCTATAAATTTTTCTAGAACTGTATTTCCAATAATATATATAAATTCATTATTCCTCTATTTACAGGGGAACAAAAAATACACTGTGGCAGGGTGGTGTGAGAGGTGTCGGACTAGTTCACAGCCCATTGTTAAAAAAGAAAGGCTACGTCAATGAAAACCTCATGCATATTGTAGACTGGTTGCCAACCATCATGAGCATTACTACAGGCAACACATCTTCTCTCGATAACATTGACGGAATCAACCAATGGGAAGTGATTTCAGAAAATGCAACCACATCACGCAAGGAGGTCCTGCTAAATATTGACCCAATCAACAAAAACGAAGGGATTATTGTTGGAGATTTCAAAGTTATATTTGGTGATATTTCTGATGGGAAAAATGATGGGTGGTATCCACCTTCACAAGATGCGCAAGATTTTTTTTACTTTTCTGAGTTCAACTTTACAGATATTCCCAGCTCAGTTTCTTTCATTCCTCAGCGTAAAGCTGATTTTACTAATATAGAAGATTTAATTACTTCATTAAACACTGAGTATGAGCTCCTACAAAATAAAAAGCATGGATTAATATCAACTCTAAATTTTAAGTCTAATAGTGATGTTAACTTACAGTCAAGTCAACCACATATTCATCAGAAACTTAAGACAGATGATATCAATGTTGTAAGTCAGCACATTAACATTGCAGACAATAATAACCCTGCTAGTCACCAGATTAACTGTGGGGTTAAACCAGAAAATGCCTCAGTGAATTGCCAGCCTGAGAAGGCACCTTGTCTGTACCACCTGAGGGATGATCCTTGTGAGTACCACAACCTTGCCCCCACCTTCCCTGGTATTGTGAAACAGTTGATGTTGAGACTGGAGGTGTACAGGAGGACCATGATCCCCCCTGCAAATAAACCTATAGATCCTAATGGTAACCCCCAGCTCCACGGGGGAGTCTGGACACCCTGGTTGTAGGACTTTAAAACTTGACATTTGGATTAGCACTTTCATTATTTTGGAACTTTGAAACTTTGTGTTTTACTACTTTGGCCAGTTATTTTAGTACTGAGATTATTTAGGTTTTAATGCTTGGTTAATTAATAAAATTAATGGAATAAAAGGCTGTATGTAGTAGCACTATAATGGAATTGTTTGCTGAGGATTTGATTCTAATTCAATTTATATCAAACAATGTATAATACTAGTTTTATTTATACCACATGATAACTATATATAGTGATGGGACTGGTGTTAGTGTTTGTTCACATCCAAATTAAAACACCATGTGAATGTCACTTTAGGCAGGTACCTATGAACTGTTTATAACAGTAATTACTTATATTCAAATTGCTAGTGTTTGTTGTCATGTGAGTTTAATAAAGATGTGAGAGTTTGAGAGTATGTGTGTAGTGGGATTAATAAAAGATTCTGAATGCTGACAAAGTAAATAAAGATGTGAATTAGGAGAGTATGGGCTGGTTGTTAGGAAAGTAGTTGAAGTCAGTCTGAGTGTTGTTGTCGCGTTAGGTTGTAGAATTCATCGTCCTGTCTGTCGTTAATGTAGCCGTGTGTATTGTACATAATAAAATATGGAAATATATCAACGCCGTCCTGTCTCATTTCTCTATTGGATCGTTGTGCATTGTTCGTCAACTTCCAGCATCGACCCTGTCCAAGTACTCACATCATAACAGTGTTCTAATGGACTCTACCAAGAATAGGCTTGAAATTATTTGAAAAGTTCATTTAAGTAAGATGCTATTTATTAAATATATGTTTTTAAAAATCTGTTTGGTTTTTGTTGGCCTTACTAAAGATTGGATGTATTTTATGTTTTTTATATTTTTGGTAACTTAACAAAAATTTAAAAAAAAAAGCCAAAAACAATTCGTTTCCATTTATACTTTATCGTATACAAAGTATAGAGAAAGTATTGTAATTGTGCAAAAAATCTAAACACAGATTTTCACAAATCTCAAACTTTTCCTCTGAGTAGGAAAAACAGTTTTGCAATTTTGTCTGTGTGTATGTATGTCTGTGAACACAATAACTTAAGTACTGTAACAGCTAGGTTAGTGAAATTTCATATATAGATCTAAGTATTAAATGAAATTTGTAGTTCTGTATCAACTTTTCAGCAATGCCCATTAACCGGAAGTGGAACTTATTCTACTTCTAGATTTTCAAAAGCCAATAACTTGAGTACTCTTTCAGATAGATCAACTAAAGATCTAAATCTCTGCCTTCAAATTTTGAGTAATTTCTGTTGACAGGAAGTAGATCTAGTACTTTAAGCCATTTCAAATTTCTAAAAAAAAACCTCATCAATTTATGAAGTACTAATATTTTGCACTATTATACATACATTGTTTGCTGTTCATTGATGCACAATTCTTTGTTCTACCATTCTATTCTATTTTTAAAAGTTTAAGCAACAAAAAAAATGGTTTAAAAATCATGTCTACATCCCGAGTTGACATCCCCTGTAGTCTGACTTATATAAGAATATCCCAGAAAGTTTAGGGGAGATCATGGTATATTTAGTATTTAGGCCATGTTCTTTAACAATTAAAAATTTCATTAGCAAAGTTTTAACTTCAAATTACTAGAAAGTGAGGTTTTAAGAAGACTGATCAAAGTTTCTATACAGCCAAATAAAGCTTAGCTTATGAAAGTGAAACTTCAGGTTATAGTTAAGGCTTGATGAAAATAAGTAGCAATGTAGCTATTTATTTTCAAGTTCTCTACATAAGCAACTAGCATATTACTGATACAAGCTTTGTTTCAATTTTTTTTTAACAAAAACATTTTTTTTTATCCATGTCAACATGAACATGGAAGGATTCTCGTCAACTCGACTGCCCTTTTTTTTGCAATATAATAAGCATTTTTTTTTAAATTGAACTTAATAAATTTTTTTGTTTACTTCACTGTTTTTTATAGTATAAAATTAGAAAGGCAAGGTAATAAGTAAAATTTCTAGAAGAATTAGTAGTTGTCTTGAGCATAACTAATATAGACTGATGCTCAACAGACTATAAAGAAGTTTAAAAACTGAAATCATAAGTGGGCCTATAAAATTCAATGTGACCTTGAGAAAGCCTTCATAAAGACCAGTGCTATACTACTTCAAAAATATTATACCAGTTGGTCCTATTTAATTAATTTTTGGATTAGTTGCAGGGCTACAAATGACAATGTACTGTATCATGGTTAAGAATCACAACATACTATATTACCATTACAATTACTTAACAGCATTGTAATGTTTTAATAAGCTATGAAATAAAAAACAAAACTCTGTAGCAGATGTTTTAAAAATCATGTTTACACATTGTACATAATTACATTTCTATTTACAGTCTAACAAAAACACTGTTACAGGGGTGACATACTTTTATACAACATCCATCAAAGTCACATGACATTTGATATGGTGCCAACTCCTCACACAATATCTCAATAGAAATGGTCACACAAAGAACATCCACAAATTAAGATGCCAATGAGCAAAGTCATTTGCATTTGCAACACAGAAGGTAAGGAATATTCATCTTTAGGCATAACTTAAGTTAGTTTTCTTAAAGCTGGTATTTTTACTTCCTTAACCAACAGTGGGAAACTGCAATTAAATTTTTAAAATTTTTTTTATTAATATTTAGGAATTGAAAACAGACCTTGTAGTTTCTTAATCAGACTTTAGAAACGAGACATGCTAAATAGCCATTATCCCAATTCTACAGTTTACTGATATACTCATTTTAATAGAATTGTTGGTTAGCAATTAAATAATTATTACTAACAAAAAAAACTAAAAATTGCAACACAACCATAGTTGTCCATGCGTAAAAATAGATTTTCATACTAGATTAGCAGGAAACTTTTTTTTTCATTTTCTACATTTATTTAAACGACAATTTTCTGAAATTACGAGCAAGAGAGAGTTTGTTTAAAAAGTGTAAAAAATGTGTAATAAAAATGTAACATACAGAGATATATGCTGTTATTACATATTAGCAGATTATTAAATTAGCCTCTTTGCTTTATAAAACAAACACATTTTCTTCTAATTTTAAAATATAAAATCCTGAAATTGTATGGGGTAAAAACCAGAAAAGTTATGTTAGTGGGATCAGCTCTGATAAAAATCAAATAAAATTGTGGATATAAATTGTATCTTTAAAACTAACTCCAGAACTTCAAAACATTAGGTTATAAAATCAACAGAACAAATACATTTAAAAAGTTTTAAAAAGCTGTGATCAGTTAAACATTCATCTTCTCAAGTTGCTTTGTTCAATGCAGCACCTAAACTGCATTATGGACTGACATGAATAAAAACAGCTTGTGGTTCTAAACTAGAACAAAATGCTAGGATTACACTGGCACAATACTGTATACAACACTCTAGCATTTCACCACTCAAGTTAACCATAACATGGTATAAAAGTGTGTTCAAGCCAATGGTTCTCAATGCTCTGCTTAATAAGTAAACAAGCTACAGACAAGTTATTATTCAGCAGCCACTGACTTGACACTTAACTGAGATGATGAAAACACTGGCATGGGTAAGAATATAAACTAATTTTTTACACTGGCAGTAGAAACAATGACAGTGTAGCCACATATGGAATTCACACAGTCATCTAAATTAAATTATACACCTTTCATGATAAAATGTTCCAACATTTCTCAACTTTCTAAACATGTTGAAAACATTCTCAGTCATGGATCTATTAGTGGAACACTATCAAATGTTTACAATGAGCAGCATTCAACAAGTATTTTTGGGGGAAGGGCAAGGAAGTCAAAGCTACTAATGGGATATAAACAAAATAAAATAAGTCTGCCCTATTACATTTTCTTATACAACCAATGGGGTAAAGCTCAACAGAAATTTTTTTTTCAAACAAATGTACAATATTCTACAATGACAATTCTTGCAAGGTACAACCAAAGATCAACACACCAACAAGTTGTTTGAATAAAAGCATTTAGTTACATCAATAGTATAAAAACATAATGAATGCAAGCACAAATAATGAGGTAGTTTTATCCATTTTTTTGTTGTTTTTTTTTAGTTGCAGATGTTTGCATAACAACATCACTCACTATTTGGTTTCAATAACACTATTTGCTTTTAACTACAAAATAGGATTGAAGCTCATCACTGATTGTACATAAAAAGGGGAGGGTCTTAGTTAAGATATAGAAAACTCAGCTTTTTATATTAATGTAAAAAAAGATTTCAAATAAAATTATTTCATGAGCACACCATCAATGAAATGGCAATCAGCAAATTCAACAACAGGCACACAAGCACACTGAAGGAAGGAGATAGGGCTAGCTTTAGCAAAAAGACATAATTACACCAACTACTCATTCATTATATTCTGTACAATACATAGCAGTCCCTATTATTACTAAAAATTATTCAAACAGGTTTTTATGTGTTAAAATATTGATCCTTAATGACATAATTTAAACACATCATGCATTCTTTGCTTATAATTTAAAAAGACTACTTTTTCCTCCAGGTTAATAATTGAATACATTACAAATCTAATAATGATAGGAAATTAATAACTAGTTACAAATTAATAAATCACATTACAGATACATAGCATGTATTGTTTACAATAAAACTTAAGCAAAATGTTTTTTTTGTTTCACTTTAAACTATTAGACATTTATATTAATAGTTAATTAAGAGGTGCATTTGTTAGCGTTTTTTTTTAAATATAATCCAAGACCAACATGAAACAATCCTGAGATAAAAATTCTCAAGACCCTGAGATGATCAACTCTTCTTGCTGTCAGCTAGATCATTACTTTTCAGCAAAGACAAGCAACTGCTCTTGCCATCAACTGGACATAACTTCCTAATGATGACTAGCATTACATTTACACCACAACTAAAATAAAGAAAATTGCTGCTGAAGTAAAAGAAAGGCCTCCAGTGGAATTACCTTTGTTGCATTAAATTAGATATTCCTACACTAATTGATTCCTTGGTGCTTCATAGATGAAATGTTAGTTGCCAAACAATCTTGGCTAAAAGGAAATTTTAAAACCTTAAAAGTGCATTGATAACTGTTTTTTTACACATTGGTTATAGAACAAAATAAATCGGTCGAATTTCCTAACTACTGTACATGAAAAAATATTTTATTTGAAAAAGTTGATCAGACGACTGAATGGAAGAAATTTCTATCTTGATTGTGTGTAGCAACAAGTCAGAAAACAACAGGTTAGCATGAGACAATGCTTTAGTAAATCAACAAAGTTCCAAAATTATCAACAGCAAGTGATCATGTCATTTTTTGCATCAACTGTTTTCATAGTTTCAACAATGAAGAGGTCATGTTTGTTTCTAGCCTTGTCCCAAAATAGACTGTCAATGACAAGCTCTATTTTAATAAGTAAAAAAAAAAACCACTATCTTCTCCATAGATGAAAAAGAGTTCCTTCAGAAAAGTTCAACACCTCTATAACTTGATTGCTTGAAAGGAAGATTCTCCTCACCACCATCAAGTGGATGATGGCACATTTAATCATACCAATCTACATGAGTATGCTCCACCCTCAACAAGAATTATAATTCGGGGCTGTGGATGCCTGAGTGTCTCTTCCACTGCCAACATCAATAATTGCAGTGTTAGGCACGTTTGTAGAAGTGTTTATGTGTTGGAGCAGAGGGGTGAGGAGGGGTGTGGTAGAATGGTCTACAGGTAACCCTGTGCTGCCTGAATTGACAGTACGTGACAGGTGGCAGATGCGTTCATGCACACATCCTGCTGACAGTCTGGCTTCAGCATCCTGATCCCAGCATTCTTCTACTGTAGAAATGAGACTGTACAGGCCCTGGAGGGAGAAAAATTAGGCATATTGTATAGAGAACTAAAAAAAAAGAACAATAATAATCATCAGAAACTTTCATAACTATACTTACCGGATGCTTCTGCCAAATTGGATTAAGAGCCGGTCTTTCTTTACGAGTCACTACCAAAGTTTGCATTTCCTCTAATGTTGGTTGTAGACCTACTTCTGCTTCAAAGGGTAGTCGATAGTCATCAACGGGACCTTAAAATTAAATATTTTTACTGAAGTAAGGGGTGTAAAATGCATATTGCGAGCAAAACAAAAGTTGTTCAATGTGTTGGAGCCTACTGAAAAAACTCAGTAAGTTATATAACTAAAATGTATTCAGAAGGATAGAGAAATAAAGAGAAAAGACAGGCACATAAGCACTTTGAATTTCTTTCTCCGAGCTGTTTTCAATTAAATAAATCCAGATGTATTTATTTTTAAAAATCAATGTAACAAATTTTTTTAACACTACGTATAAATGTAAGGCCATATTAAAATCAGTAACTATGCACTTGATTCTTACCATCAGCTGAGGAACACCTTGTCATAAGCTCCCATATAATTAGTCCACATGCATACATATCAATGCGAAGAAATGAGTCACGGTTGAAACAAATCGCCCCTTCTAAGACTTCAGGTGCCATATAACGTCTAGTACCCACCTAAAACAAACAAGAAACATATATAATACACAACAAATGTATTCTTTAAGTACAAAACTCTTTTTATTCACCATCCTACCTCTTATATGCTACAAATAATGTAATAACTAGCCACTACACCCAACCAGTTGTTGAATCATCAATATTAACAATTGTGAAGCTTGATATTTTTGTTGGCACAAAGAATGTAACTTTCTTTAGTATAACAAATTCACCCAACCGTTAAAATTGGCAATATAATTTTGCAAAAAATAAGTATAGAGAAAATTATTGGCATGGGTTTTCTAACTGGGTATACCATCAACATAACTACATATAGAAAAAGATTAAATGTCACTCAGATCCTGCACAATGTGCATGACCATTAGGATACAAGACAGAATTAGACATCTAAATGTCTAACCTGCTATGACAGAGTTTTATGGGGATTTTTTTTAAAGTGTTAACATGATTAGTAAGGTCCTAGAAGTAATTTTTTAAATCGTTTTTCAGTACCTGTGGATGGGTTTCATTGAATCCTTTCCCTGGTTCAAATTTTAGAGCCAACCCAAAATCAGCTATACAAGCTGTGAGGTCTTGTTTCAGTAGAACATTCTTGCTCTTGAAATCTCTATGAGCAACAGCTGGTTTAGAATGCATGTGATTTAGAGATGGGATTTCATCATGCAGGTATGCTAAACCACGAGTCATGGTGTAACCAATGTGACATAGCTGTGCCCATGTTATTGTGTTTCCTTTCAAGAAATCACAAAGAGAGCCTGCAAAGTAAAGCAAAAGGGGAATAGTTAAATGTTTTGGTGCATTTAATACTATTATAACCTATGTAAACATTAAGCAGAAACAATAACTGTAATGATTATTTTTTTTATATTGGTTGGCCAAATACAAAAAACTTTAGTGATTTATGACACACTGTTTTTATAATTAAGAACCATTTTTATGTGAAACAAAGATGGAGATAAATTTAGAATTTACCTTTTTCATGGAACTCTGTAATGAGCCATAATTCAGTAGTTAAGTTATCTTCCTTCCTTTCTGAAGCAATAAATCGAAGGATATTTTCATGCTTCATTTGTGGAAGATTGTATATGTCCAACTCAGCCATCCATGACTGCTTGTCTTGAAGAGGAAAAATCTTGACAGCCACATATCTAAGGAAAAAGAGGTCAGTCATTTTAAACATTTTGTTTCTTATAGCACAACAGTTGAGCTTATCAAGTAATGTACAAGGTAAATATTTTAAACCATTTTAAATGTAGTATTGGCTTTCTTAAGAATATTGTCTGTTCGAGTGACTGTTGAACAGTAGGTTGATTAAATTTTGTGCACTAAATTTTTCTTAACACAAGAACTTACTGATCTGGTAGCTGAGCTTTCCAAACAGAACCGTAGCGGCCCCTTGCTTTAAGTTCCAGCAACTGCAGGTTAAGAGACGACTGAGAAGGTGTTGGAACTAAACTGGGATCCACAGTCGGCAACTGAGTGTGGCCCATATGACGCTGATGCCGGCGCCACATAAAGAATAGTGTAACAACTAATATAACGAATCCTACTATAGGTACAATTGAGTAAAGAACTGTTCTGATCAGCTGCTGTTCTCCCGCTCGTCTTAAAATCTCAGGCCCTGGTACCCCGGTGTCACTATTTGAAGTTATTTCAATTGGTCGATGGTAAAATTTTTCATTACATAAGTCACCATCACAGCAACAGAAAAAAACCGGTGCAATATCTTTATACTCAACACATTCTTTTTGGTTGTAACACCTAAAGAAGAAAGTAATCTGTTTTGAAAAGCAAGTTGGTACATTTACACATGATATTTAACTGGTACAGGGGTGCCACTCATTTTTTAAGTGAATCCTGAAAATCAATCCCAAAATTTTACCAATCCTGAAACTAAAATGTGAAATTTTTAAAACCTTGAAACTTAATTTCGAACTTTAAAATAAAATGGACAATTATTTCATTACTAGGCATGCTGCCCAGCTTCGCTTAGGCTTTCGAAAACATTGAGAATTTGAATGCTTAATTAATTCGCCCGAGGGTCGGTCTACGACCTCAAGAGTTATGAAGAGGTTCCTCCGTGGACATTTTTTTTCGATTTATGGCTCATATAAGGTACCGGTCAGTCGAGGTCAGTTTTGACCCCCTCATCGTAGACTTTTCGGCCAACCGGCCCCCGTGTTATGTCGCCCCAAGGCAAGATCCTGCCAAATTTGAAGCGCCTGCGGCGCCGGGAAGTGCCTTATCGGACACCCGACAATTTAGATCTAGAATCCTAATTGAATTTTTTTTTTAAGTTTAGTCCGAGCAAAATAAAAAAAAAATACATTAACCAAGTTGACTTGGTGGGTCTCGAACCCGCACCACCTGCGTGGTTTTATAGTACACTAACATCTCCGCTATTTAGGCACCTTATAAAATACAGAGAATGAAAGACGTATTTTAAAATCTTAACTTACGCGAATATGCCTATTCTTTCAAATTAATTTTTTTATCCCAAATTAGCCAGTTCCAAACAAAGATTTTGTATAAATAAATGTTATGAGTTTAGGCCGGAAAAATTGTATTGTATACATTTCATAGTGTACATAGATCTAAATCAAATTTGAATGAAATAGTTCATTTCTTTTTTATTTTAAACACGGCAGATGACGTCATTAGTAAGCAATAGTGTCGTCACAGTTTTATGCGTTCTTTTACACATCTATTAATGCTTTTCCGGTTGCATAAATAATACTGTTTCTCTATATTCGAATACGCCTTGATTTTTTATTTTTCTTCTTTAAATAAAATTGTGGTTATACATTTAAAACATCTAACATATTATTTTCAACAAAAGTCCGTATAAAGTTCTCCATATATCGCTGCCGTTTCTGACGTGATGTCCGGCGAAAATTTTTTGCGGACAGAGAGAGAGAGAGAGAGAGAGATGTGCGAACGTAGCCCATTATAGTATTAGATTTTTATTCACATCATGTTCACTATAGGCCTACATTCCTTTAAAATGGTTATTATCTTTGTAACAACCTTCAAATGAAAATTAATATTTAAATGATTGTGCATACAACCAAATAAGTTTACAATCTTAGGTCCATCTCTAGCCCTACCCACAGGGTTCGTACTACTTTTTCAAAATGAAATTCCAGACTTTTCCCAGACATTTTCCAGACTTTTTTGGAAAAATTCCAGACTTTATACAGATAATGTGTTCGCGAATAATTTATAAAATGATGCACCATTTGTACTCTCATAATTACTTGTACTAAATTGACATTTATTTTAGGCAGTTGAGATATAATTATATTGAACTTTCTCTAGCCAAATTGACAGAAAATCACTTTTCTAAGTTTGCCTACTCAACTCCACCTAAAGTTTTAACAATTAAAATAATTGATTAAAATGATGCAGCTATTTTGTTTTAAACATTAGACTTATTAATCTGTTCATGATCAAAATGCTTATGTTTTCAATTAAACTATTATTAAAATGGTATTGCATAATAGTGAGAGTTAATTACTTTAAAGAATACTAACGTAATGTATTAATTTAGGTCTGCTCTTGTTAAGTAGCCTAATATAGGCTACTTGTAAAGAAAAAATTGGAGCAAAAAAAAAAAAAAAAACATTCTGCAGGCTGTAACCACATCACTCACTGTTTATGCTTATACACTTATACTACTTATAGCTGAGGAACGGGTCTGCAATAAAAAAAAATTGCCGGTATCCTCCTCCCCCCTTCCCCCCACAACCACAAGACACGGTGAAGGGGTCATTGTGAGGTCATAGTAGTCTAGGCTTCAGTATGCCTGTTTAATACGTCATAACATGAACTGAGATGTGACTTATACCCCCCACCCTCCTTACCAAGCAGTACCAACTACAAACTTGGGGTCACGGTGAGTTCACACAAGTGACCGTAGTTACAAGGAGGGGCGGGGTAGTCTAGCTTTAATCGTCAGCATTGAAATCTATGCTTGTGTTTTAAAAACCATCCCAGCGTGTAAACAAAACACTGTATTTATATCACCCTAACATTATTGCAAGAGCATGTTGTCACACTTTATAAAACCCTCCTCCCGACTTTTCTGAGTGTGACGTCATTTATGGACGACTCCTAAATAAAATTAGTACGTCTTTGGTAAGCGACAGCTGAAGCAAACAGAAATACGGGTATGAACCCAAGGAGGCCTCGCGACTTATTAATCTTATAAATGTTAATATTAACCCAAAGTAAGTGAACGCGTGTGGAAGGTGGGGGGGGGGGGAGGGGGGGGTTAAAATCCGAAAAATTTGTGGATGTCATAAACGGATGACCCTCAGAGACAAATACATTATATCTAAACTACCATTCATACACCTCCCACATCATTTTTTTGTTATGACTGTCTGCGTGCAAACTTAAAAAATGAAAAATAGCGGGTAAAATCGAGAGCCTAACAATTCTGAAGGCGATCATTCTTTCATTAAATTTAATTTTAAATACTTGTAACACATTCACACGGTCAGTCGCAACACAAAATATCTCTTCCCTCCCTTCCCCTCCTCTTCCAATGACGTAGCAACTGAGCATCCGTTTTTTTTTCTGCGAACCAGCGAAAAAAGTCACAACAGTGTAAACCCGCGCAAAAGCGCGGGGAAAAAATTGGAGTAATTTCACCTAAAAATAGCAATTTTTTAACTTGGAAAATATGGACTTCGAAGTTTTGTTTCTAAAACTGGATTCCAGACTTTTTCCAGACTTTTAAAAAATCCAGCCCAAAAACTAGCGATTTTCCAGACTTTTTTAAGTCTTAAATTCACTTTTCTAAATTCAAGACTTTTTCCAGACTTTCCAGACAGCGTACGAACCCTGTACCCAAGAATGTTAATGATAATCTAGACCCCCCCCCCCACATGCACATAAAACACAATATAAAACAATGGCTTATGTTACTAATACTTTGTTTTATAGTGTAAGTAGTCACACTTTTCTTCTACTGTATTACAGAAATGTATAGAAATATCTTCAAAATTTGGCAGTAGGTCTGAACTATAACCCTGGACTAAATCATAGCAGGCTATCCTATTTTGTTTAGTTAATTGCATAACATTAATAGTTTCAGATCTAAAGCCAACAGTACACTATAATGTGAGGTCACGGTAAGTTAGGATAAACCTACAAGAGTAATCTACGGTCACAGTGACCAAAATGTCCAGGTGATGTAGGGTAGACAAAGGCGACATAGTGATTGTGATAATCCTAGGTTTACACAGCAGTTGATATTGTGCCATTTACATGTGTGTGAAAGGCAGAAAGGACCATAAGCGGGAGTCATGATGATAATTTCTAGAATGCCAAAACTTTCAAGCTTGAAACAATTTTAATTTTTTTCCAACTGCAAACATGGAAATTTTAAAACACAAATCTTGCAAATCCAGAAAGGGATAAACAATATTATTCTCAAATTCAGAAATCCGGCATATCCCAGAAAAGTGGCAACCCTGCTAATATCTAATATAAGTGGAACTGAAAAATCTTTAAAATATAACAAATGCTTTTTAGTTACTTTTCATCATTCATCCAGCAGCCCTTTTTAATTGGTATTACTTCCGCAGAAGTGTTGACTGGCAGCCATGAAGCAAAGCAAAGCATGTAGTTATATGGATCATCTACTGAAGCCTTGTTGCTGGCTGTAGTATTGGCACATTCCTCTATTGTTGGTGTACAGGGACCAGTGCCTGCCAGACACTGCTCACGATCATATTTTTCACATTTGGTAGTTCCTTTATGGAATTTTGAAGCTAAAAATAAAAAATCATTATCAGATTAAAATTTTGTGTGCTAAACATTTTAATCAACTTGTTCTGTTTTAAAAATTAGCTGTGCTTATTTCTATTCCATAATGACCTATCTATAGCCTATTCCTTTTAACAATTTTTAATTCATTTCATGAAATCAACGGGGTATTATAAAATAATGTTTTAAATAAATAAAATAGGGCGATAATAAATAATAATAATATGCATAAATTGATTATTATGCATCATAAAAAAACAGCTTGAAATCTCATATTAAGAAGAAGCACTTACAACAATATGGTGAGATGCCAAGAAGAATTACTAATGACAGCAACATCCAGTTACAGTTTACAAAGTAGGAATTGACAAACAACATCTTGTATTAGCAAATACAAACTACCATTTACTAAAAGGCAGTTTGTTTAGGATAACTTCATCTGAAAAAGAAAAACAAAATAGAAATAGTTTGATAAGAACAAGCTTTAACAATTAAAAGTAAGCTGATCATGCCTTAATTAAAAAGAAAAAGATTTCCAAAAGTAATCATTCAATAAATTACACATAATTCAAAATCCTGACTTAACTATGCCATTTCATAGTTGAGTAGAAAACAGCATACAATACTATACAGTTATAATAATTCTGAGGCACTTTTTTTTATTTCTAATAAAGATTATTAACTATAAGCCAAAGATAGTATATCAGAGATGTAACCGACCTTCTTAGAGAAAAAAGAGGCCTAACTAATGTTTTGTCAGTGAGAGAAGCATCGCCCACCACAAGGCGAGCACAGCACACATGTCCTAGTCCATGCGTCCTTCTTTTACTAATGTAAGCCTAGACCCAATGCTAATATTTAATTTATCAGGAATCTTAAATCTTAATAATGTAAGCATTAGTTAGCCTAATAAAAGTCTATCATTGAAGACCAGTGAAAATAATATAATTAGCCTAATTAAAATTCATGAAATCAATTAGGCGTTTGCAAATTTGAAAGCACAATAAATAATTAGGCCTAAACAGTGTTTTTTAATTTGATAACTGAGTAAATTTTAGATTTAGTGAGAAAAACTATGAGACTCTAAATCAGGCTTCCATTTTTTTTTTTGCTCGATCTGTGTTGGCAGATTGTAAGGTACTCTCTAAATCAGGGGTGGGCAAAGTGCGGCCCGCCTTGAACTGAGATTTGCTTCTTGTCCGCGACAGAAAGTTTGTCTCATTTTTTTCCCATTAGTGCGGCTATGTCAATGTGCAGGCAGTGAAAATATGCATTATTCCATTTGACAGTTTATTTGAGTTTTGTCTATGCATCAGTACAATTTAAAAACTTCCAAAAAAGCGAATAATTGGTGATGAATCCTGTGTGTTTAATGAAGAATGGACACAAATATTTCTCTGGTAGTTTCATGGTAGCCGTAAAACCTTGCAAACGCAACAAGCCTTTTTGGGATGACGAGTTTGTTAAGCACCAAACCTTTTTGGGATGGCGAGTTTGTTAAGCAGTGCATGGTTGAGTGTGCAAGCGTATTGTGTCCTGATGTGAGAAGAAAATTTGAAAATGTTTCATTGTGTTCAATGCAAAACTATTTGCAAGGCAAGCAGGTGAAGGCAAGTTTCGCAGATTCCCTTTATTAAAAGTTTATTAGGGAGGGATGATTCATGATTGAAATCAATTCAATTAGTCAGGCGCGTTGCTTAGATGGCTGGATTGACCTCTGACCCTGAAACGTCACGCGTCGTTTTTAGACGGTTTTTACGTTTATTTTAGGGGTCCCATCCACGACAAATGAAAAAACTGTTAATCTCGCAAATTCTCATCATTATTTTAATGCAGAATGCTAATAAAATGGATAATATGCCTTAGAATGCCAGAAAAAATCGAGAGATTTGTTGTTGTAAATAATGAGAGGATTTCTAGTGGAGCGCTCTCCGTAAAAACTGAACCGCCGCTAAAAACGACCGACCTCCGGGAAAAACGGCCCGACCTCCTCTAAATTAATATATAATTGAGATATTTACCTTGTATATTTACATTATTATTGATTCTGGTTTCCAAAATCTTATCCCAAAATGGGGTACCCACGCTGACATTTCTATCCGCTATTTTTAGTATCATGACGTCATTGCTACGCTAGTTGCCAGACTGAAACAACTAGTTTTTGTTTTTTACGGAATGAACTGTTAAGTCTAGTATTTTAATTATAATTCAATTGTAGCATGTGTGGAAAAAGTAAAATTATGGACATTATTGTTGTATTAGTAATTTTATTAGTATATTGATTTTTTCTTCACTGTGGGCCGACAGTTGCTGCATTTGTGACCGGTGGTTAACCTCGTCAAAGCTGCGTGGCCTATTCGTTTATATAATCAGTGATGCTCGTTCAGTGGCCTTTTTCAGAGCTAGGCCTAATTACGGGCGATTTTTAGACTTAATTGATCGGCCGTTAGCCCTTTTCATTGCTGCGTATTTTTTAAAAAAATGCTCGTTCAGCTGCCTTTTTTTTTTTGGCACTAAATAATCTGTTTACGGGCATTTTAAGCGTTTATTTATTTATTTTTTTAAGCTAGACGTAGATCTAGTTAAATTTTTTTTTATACAGCTGGCTGTCTAGCATGCCTGATATGTGAACTTTAAAAAAAATGACCGAACTTTAAAAAAAAAATGACCAGAAGTAGGGAAGTAGGTCTGTTATTCAATTCGCTTGAAAAAGGGGGGGGGGGAAGAGAGAGAAAAGTGAAGACACCGACCATCTCGTGTACGCGTGTTCATTCTATGACGTGTAGTATAGGTCACGGTGACCCCGCGACCGTGGTGGGATTTTTCATCCACAGGATAGTAAACATAAGCAAGCAATCACGCGAGTGACGATGTTTGGAGATTTTATTTTTAAAAAAAAATCACATACGTCATGTTTTCAAGATGAAAAAAAATGTAATGTAAAAAAAAAGGGGACACTAATACCATGTATGAACCTCAGCTGCCACACTGTTGACTCAATATAATGTGATTGAGTGTAAAATGTATTTGTATTTATAAACTATCTTAGCAATTACTATCATATTATTTTATGCATATTTATTATTTGAAATAAAAATATTTATTATGGTCATTTGATTTATGCAGGTGTTCATTACTTCATAAAATGGTATGAATAACATGTAGAGTAGAATTTAATAAATAATAAAATAACTAGATCTAGTTTTATTATCAACCAGTTGCTTTTTGTTATTTTCCGGTGAGTAAATAACCTAAGCTGACGCAATTACCATGGCGGGAATTAAAAGCTCGTGGACACAAGTCCACGACGTAATGTTATGCCGGTCGAGGGGATAAAACGCGGTTTTGTCTTTCATTTTCCAATATCGGAAAAATTTCAAATTCTCTCTTTTCTCGTCAACCGAGTAAGCTAGATATTTAAATGTGGTGTCAAATGTTCTCTTAAGGGGTAAGGAAGTTAATGGTGTATTTGAAATAACAGAATATTTTATTTTAAAAAATCCATAATTCAACCTAATTCAATTGCATAAGTCAAGATTTAGTCTGACTGGTGAATAATAACGTCTGGTTCCTCTCCTGGATTATCTCACCTATAATATGATTCCTGCCGCCTTTTTCGAATTTTCATGTTAACTAAAGTATACAATCATTTTAAACACAGCGCCCCCTCCGGCTACCACAAAGTGGCCCTCGAGCCAAAACAATTGCCCACCCCTGCTCTAGAACTAGAGAACTACTTGGCTGGAGCCTAAATACGCTTACAAATGTTTTATAGATCTAAAAAGTATTTAGTAAATAGATCTTGATATCTAGATCCATAGATGATCTACATTTATAGACTAGATGTATTGAAATAATTAAAAAAAACAGCAAGCAGGACTAAAAAAACAAAAAAAAAACAAGCAAAATCTCGTACACTTCACTCACAGTCTGCACAAAATTGCATATCGTTTAAGTCAACAAAAGGTATTTAGATCTACTAGTCGGCCAATCCATTATATGAAAAAGCGAAACTGCGATGCAAAAGCTTGGCTTTAGCACCAAATAAGACATCAATATAATTGTTGTTCTATGAAAATGTAAACTGTACAACGTTAACACAATTGTTGATGGTGGAACAATATGGCGTATTATTTTACAGAGGCCCCGGATGTTGTTTTCTGAGATTTAGCAGGCTTTAGAAATTTGATTGGTGGAACATGGTCACACTTCAACTAAAAAATGTAGTCTATTTATTCCTTCAATAAATTATATTTAAAACAAAAACAGTTATTATAAATTGAGTCAAAGAAGCTGAAAATGCTGAATAGGTTTTTATTTTTAATTCATTCGTAGGCTTATCTGTATCATTCATACAAGACATAGATCTAGGCCTTTAACAATAACAGAAACATCCAATAGCAAACGTTTTCAACACCGCGGTGCGAGTCTAGGCTGTTCAATGAACTGCTATTTCGATGACGGTTACGTTAAGGTTTGTTTTAATAAAATATTTCTCTTTGCTGGTAGGCAGGCTTAAAACATTGTAATATGTGTGACTATTTTCAGTGCACACTTCAATATGGTCTTTGTGTTATGGATTTAAACTATTAAAATCAAAATTTAACAATTCTGAAATTGATTACACTAGGAAAATGAAAACACAGTACCCAACTGTGTTATAGTTAAAAATAGTTTCAAGGATACAATCTTTACATTTGATTGGTTGTTTACTTCATCACTTTCTATATTTAGAAAAGTATTGCACCATAAGTTAGCAACGTAGACGACCAGAATACTAGAGGACCAGGAAGGGTGTAACATCAGAGAAGTAAACAGTAAGACTAAAATATTATTGTATTAAAAATATTATTTATGCCTTTATTTCTATTGATCTATGTGTGTCCCCATGTTGTATGCATCATGTTCAGTAACTTTAGACGAGAACCTTTCTTCTACCAATTTTCAATTTTTGTGTTTGTTTCCTGCTTTTTAAACAGAAAGTGTTGGGGTAGGAAAGCCAGCGAAGCCGTGGCGACTAATCTGTCGGAGTTAGAATTTGTTGATCAGCCTTGCCACTTTCACACACTGGATCTAAATAGAGCAGCAGTTTTCAGTGAAATACAGAAAACTAGATCTTATACTGCCACGGCTACCGCAGAGGCGACTACTGGTGTTGACAGAATGATGGAAGCTGACGAAATATTTAGCTTCTATGACGAAGAGGGCGGAATACCACAAACCCTCGACGAGCTAGTTGATTTGCTGGATATCAAAGTGAGTTCTGGAACGGCAGGCTCCTCTGATATCCAGCACTTCCCCACGTTCGCCTCAGAAGACATGTGGCCTATTTGACACAGGTAATCTTTCAGGGACTCATTAAAAATAGTAGAAAAAAATCTAGGCCTACACCAGCCGCATTCACCATTGGTCTATTTTATTACATTATATTATTCATTATCCGTTTTGGTGTAAATGGGTCTATATTTTAGATTTAGAATGTAATAGAAGTAAACTGATGTGTTACACATTATGTGATTATTATGTTTGGTCCAAGTTTATGGATTAGCAATGTGCTATTTTTAGGATTTTTCTTTAGCCCACATTTACTAAAAATAGCAGCTTACAAATACTGTTACACCACCTGCAGCAATGGTTAACCATGTCTTCTTATACAATAATAAATATGCATTGACTGATCTAGATCAACACTTTTTAAATACTCGGGGATAGACATACAATTCCAAAATGCTTTAAGTAGGCCTACATAAAATCTTTAACAAATTTTGCATAGCTAACATTAGTAACAATGGACTTAGTACATAAAAAGGCTGTTTACTCTCAAAGTAATATGTGAAGTTATTAAGTAAAGTCTCTTCTGTCACCAACTTTTTTTCCTTAAATAAAAAGGAACATTGATACCTGTAAAAAAGAAACCAAATTCCATAAAATTATGGTGTAGTATTTTATAGTTCAAAAACTCAGCGTTGTGAGTTCATATTTCTGTTGCTGCAAAGATTTCTTATTGACTGAAATTATTTACTTAGTAAGCCTACTTCAATATTGTTTAACCTGGATTATTAATTATGGATTTGTCTTTGGCATTTTTAAAAGCTGAATTAACTTGAAAAAAATCTAGCACATTGACTTGGATGTATGAAACTAGCTGAATGATGCCAGCTTCAAGTGATACTTTTTCAAAATGAAATACATTTTTTAAAAGACAGGCATTTATGTAATATTTTTTTCTGTCTAGGCATTGCTGGTGGCGTCCTTGATGTCACCAGCTTAAATCTTCCGGCTGACATCGACAGTGGGCTTTTTCTGCAGGATCAGCACATTTCTACACCAAATGCCAATACCCTGTATAGCATTGATGATAATTTAAATCCTGTTATGAAGCTGGAATGCGACCAGCCTTATGACATGGACAACTGGGATCTCTTAGACCCTCTTGCTGACCTTGAAACTGACCCATTGGCTGATGACGGCTTGGATGCATTTGTTAACTTGGATAGATTTTTGATGGAAGTGAGTAAAATATTTTCATATACCATACATTTAAAATGAAACACATTTTGTTATTAATTTTAAAAAGAAAGTTAATGTTTCAGTGAAGTTATTTTAATGAAAGAACAGGGCAATTGTGCTTATTAATATTTAAAAGTTGAATATTTGCATATTCAGGTATGTTATTTATCAACATCCCTCCATATTTAGAAGGGATAAATAACCTAGTTCACTACACTACTGATCTGTTTGTGGGGTTTTTTTTTTCATTTGTTGTTTTTAACTTTGTTAACTTTAAGTAATCCAGTTTTGTTTCTTGACAAGAATATTTGTAAATATTTTAGTCTAAACTTCGGTTAAGAAAATGTTAACTTTTTTTTTTCTTTTATCTCTTAGGACTCTCTGTTTGATGATAACATTCAAGTTACAGCCGATACTGAAAGACCTGTCTTGGAATCAAATGTTTCAATATTGTGCCCTGAAACATTTGATACCACAAATTCTAGCAATGATCCACATTTTAAGATTACTGCCTCAACCAGTAAAACATTACCTGAACAAAAAGAAAAATCTGGTAATAGAAAACGAAAGCTAGGCAGTACTGCAGTTCTCAAAACAAGTATGTTCGAAATTATGGCCCCAGCCAGGAGTGGATCAACATCAGATTCACAGCTAGACCACGACTATTCATCCAAAGTAAAAAAGAAATGTGTAGATAGCACTGTTGAGACTGCAGAAACCCAAGATGCTAGTTTGGTGGTTGAAGGAGACGAACCTGATAAACAATCAGTGAGGAGAATGAAAAATAATGTGGCTTCTAAAAGATCTCGGGAACAACGCAAACAAAAAATAGCAGACATGGACCAAGAAGCAGAAGAGCTAATAGCTGCGAATGAAAAACTTAGGTTGAAAATTAGTGAGCTGGAGAAGCTAGCTCAAGAACTGAAAGCTCAGCTAGTAGCTAAGATGACAGGGAAATAAATTTTTTGGATGCACCCTTTAGGCATTAACCCAGCAAGTACACCGTTCATAACTGTTGTAGTTTCTGTTCACAGTTTGAAGCCAGGCTCTTACTACATCTTTAAGATAGGTCTTGTTGCAATCAACAATTTGTTTAATTTTCCCCAGTTGATTGTTACATTTTAGACCTTATGCCTACTCCTACACAAAACTAGGCGTATCATCCAAAGCTTTTTATAATATTCCACTTGCTGACACTCTGGTAATTGCTCCTTTGCCATTGGCTTATTTATTTTAGTGCAGTTATCCAGCATATTTTGACTGTTAGGTGGCTTAATCAATACATTTTTGTATAATACTGTAAAAAAGGTTCTTGTAAATCATGATTTATAATAACGAACTGTGAAGCCAATGCACTTTATTCTGCTTTTGCAGCCATCTTACATGATTTTCCTATTTGGCATTTTTTACCATTTGATCATTGTGTTTTAAAAATGTGTTAAATGCCGGGAAAGTCATTTCATCTTTCATTTTTGTCACTTTTATAAAAAAAAGTTAATTTAGACTTTATTAAACCAACTTATTTTTTTTTAAATTATTTTTTAAAAGCAGCTTTACGTGAATTTTTAGAAATTGTCTTAAACCTCAAAAGAATTTTCAGGAATTGTTGTAAAAGTTGATTGGTCCTTCCTGCCAGCTGATACAACACTTAATCTAGGCTAACTCGGAATTGAAATTTTGTCATATTAATAAGGGAAGGGCATCTTATTTCAATTTCATACGGCTGCACCGCAAGACTTAGTTTCTCATTAACAGGGGTGCCAATTTTTTAAAATATTTTTTTGCTTGATAGCTGGGATTTCAGCCCCTAACATTTGATGTATCAATGATTATCATTGTAACAGGTTAAAAAAACTTTAATGTTCATGAAATTGAATGTTATTACCCCTTCCCCTCCCTGTTTCTTGTGGTGTGCCATATATCAGATGCTACTGCTCTGTAGTGTATCATTTTTGTTGTATTGATTCAATCATACATCAATTTCACAGGTTTCAAGGCTGTGAAGAAATTTTTTATATAAACAGGATGAAAAAGTTCAGCAAATAAAAAGTTTAAAAATTAAATGCCTTGTGTTTCTGTGATTTATTATTCAGAGCTAAGTTAGCGCTGCTATCTTGAAGATCTTAATGTGTCCTGGCAAGGCATGGTTTTTATGGGTCAACATGGTCGTGTGGTAGAGCTTACAACTGCTAACCTAAAAGTGTTTCCAATCTCAGGCTAGATGCCATAGAAATCACCCAGCTCTGATGGTTGGGTATAGTGTATCTACCTATCCCACCATCATACATGTCACATATACTATGATATACAGTTGAATTCTACTTTGCCCAATGGATTGCCATTTCAAAATGGTAACTTTACTTTTGAAATAAGATAAATGGAGTCAGCTTTTTTTATGATTACTATAGCAAGTGAAATAATTTGCATGAGATTGAAATCCAACAATACTGATCCAAAAAATGAAACAAGGTCATCAAGGTTAACCTTTTTTCTGGGTATACAGCCAGATTCTTAACCTGTAGATTATGTGGCTCATACGATTAGTGTCCACTGCTAGGAGATGACCAGCACCATCTAGCTTGAAAGAAAGTGATATTTTATAGTTACTACATAATAGCTGAAAAAGCATCTTCACTTTGCAGACTCATTTTTCTCTACATTCTATAGTAAATAACCCTATTCAAGTTAAAGGTGCTTAAATTGTAGCTCAATCTGAGGCCAAGTTACAGATCAACAAGGCTTCAGATCCCAATACACATACATGACAAGTCAATGACCAGCTGATGTGGAAATCAAGATTCATAATGTTAGTGAATACCATACATTTGTAAATAATAGATTATTTAAATTCTGCTACAGAAATAACACGAGTATATTCAATAATTTATTGGAGGAGAGGATGATATTGATAAAGGTAGGAATTGATGAATGAAATTATTGGACATTATTTTACATAAATATTTACATCACAAAACCTCAGCACCATCAACATAAATAATTGGAACCTCTACTTGAATTTTAGTCATCAAATAGAATCTGAATAAAAGTCAATTCTAATTCTTTAACAACACCACTGTAAGTAAGTGAACAATAGATGCTTATAACTTTAAAACATGAGTTTTGCTTGTATTTTTACAAACTTTTTTTTTCCACATTTCTCACAATATATATATATATATATATATATATATATATATTACAATTATAGAAAGTTTAAAACAAATTTTAAAAATTTAAATTGTACACAAGACATACACAGACAACAGATTGCTCACATGAAAATTAATTAAGGCCCCAACTTGTAATTACAGGGAAAAGCTAACATCAGCTCTTAAGAGTATTCTGCAGTAAAAAGATAGCACACTACCTCGTATGTACAACTTTTTAAACAAACTGAAATTTTCTTTAAATTTCATTCTCAGTTATTTGTGTCTGCTCAATCATCTTCATGTCTGTGTAAAGTTTGTTCCAGAGATTAAAATGTGCAGCTTACTCAGTGACAGTTGTTTCCAACTTGTATTGTGACGAGCACTGCAGCAGATTAGACTACATGCTATTTATAGTTACACTTTGGTGCAACAAACAATGGTTGTCTGTTAAATACTTTTATCAAATATTGCTCTTAATGCAGAGCCTTTGTTTAGCTAGGTTGATTTTTAAAACAACATTTTTAGACATGCACATAAAATATGAAAATGTTGCCGTGTTTGAATGTTCAAACACATATTTTTATTATAGAGGCTCCAGTTCTTATAAATAATAATGCAATTTAATATACATAAAAGTTTGATATATTGCATAGACAATAAACCCTTTCCAAGGAGTAGCAGTATGGCATCAACACAGTTCAATTTTTAAAATTTAGATCACAAAATAATTCACAGCATAAAATATAAATAAATTATATCTTACAATGATTCTTTAACTTCAAGTAAAAAAATAAACATACAGGGATTTTCAACAACATTAGTGGAAAATTATTTATGAGGTTGGATAATTTTCACCAGGGCAGACTAACTACTACTAGCGACTATTTTCACAAGCTTTCTGATGACAAGGAAACAAGCCAACACCTTATAGTGGTGGTGTGGTGGGATTTTGAGGAAGACAATATCAAACAAGGCGGATCCTTTAAGCTAAGCATTGTCTGGCTGATATGAACCCATTCATTTTAAGCACTGTAGTTGACTAGTAATGCCAATTTAATGTACGTGATGCTATGTTCTATAAATTGTCTGCCAGTGGTCTGATCATCTTATCAGGATCTATGTAGTTAAAATAAACCCCACTAAAACGTAATGCTCAATTACAAGGGTCAACATTTTATTGCACATTGGGCTGACAATGTATTCATGGCTGCTTCTTGAAGTCCAAAATATAATGGATCTTCTTTGATGTCATCCTGCGGATGACAAGAGGTTAAATCAGTCAAGGGAAATAAATAGCATTAACTGGGATAGAAAACATGGAATGATAACAATGTAATGGGACAAAAAAAAAGTTGCAAGATTTTGTATTTATTTTAACTTAATGCAGCTCTAATGGTTTGTTTTTACTTGTTTTTTACATGGGTTATATCTATTCAAATACTCAGTGTTGGAAATAGTGACTGGGTGTATGGTTTTTGCTGATACATAGGTACTGCTCAAAATAAATTCAGTTAGTTCACCCAATTCTGATTCATCTCAAAGCTGTTTTCATAAAACTATGTCAGCATAAATCCTACAGTTACAGCTAAATGCACTAACTAAATTGTCTTTAAACCTGATCTGTTACAATACTACACTAGTATGTTTACTAATGGGGTAGGTGGGAAGAAGGCAATACAGACACATCAGCTCAAAACAATAGTCTGTCCTAGTCTTTATTTTTTGCTGTTTTCAACTCTTTCAGGATTGCTAAGATAGGCTTGTATCAACCGTATTAAACATCAATTTTTTGTTGAAATTTTCCCCATTTAAAATTTGAATTTGTTTTACCTAGAATACGTGTTGTCAAACAAGAGGGTGTATATGCCAGGTTTTTTGGCATTCAATTCTCCAACAACCGTCTGCTTGTGTGAGTCACACTTGCATGGTGCAACAATCTCCTCTGCTTCTGCTACACCCACCTCCTCGTCTGCTCTGTAGTTGACACTAAACACAATGTCCTGGTTGATCCACAAATTAAAAGTATACAAGGGTACATAAAGACAAGTAATTGTTTAAAGTACAGGTAATTTTCAATTGCTTTGAAACAATGAGGGAGAGATGAGAATTTGTTTTAAATTATTCAATCCTGGCTGTAAACTGATCTTCAGCTCAAGTTAGTAAAAATGGAGATTTGATTAGAGCCTAACATTAGTCAGGAAAAGCAATTATAGTGTAACATTTCTCTGTATCTACTATTAGACATGTTAGAATAGTGAACTTAATTCGTTGGCTGATTTTTTTTAAACATAGAGAATTTTTTTTTAATTTTATAGAAACTGTATTTTAAATAGCTCTAATCATATCATACCAAAAACATTCTAACAATTTTTTTTAAATGGAATAATAAGAAAGTGGCTACCTTTGGGTGATGTAAGAAAGTGGCTACCTTTGGGTGATGTAAGAAAGTGGTTACCTTTGATTGATGTAAGAAAGTGGCTACCTTTGGGTGATGTAAGATAAGAAAGTGGCTACCTTTGGGTGGGATGACCTCATTCTGTCTGTTCACTTGGCCAGCCTCCAGTTCATCAGCATACAGGAGCATGCTGCTTGTCATGCTAAATTTGAACAGTAACATGTTTTATTTGGTTTACAACAACATAATTTGATCTGGCAACTTAAAGTTTCATTTGGAAAATTTGACTTGCTGTAACTTAGTTTGATCTGGCAACTTTTAGTAGCTTGGTGTCTCACAGTTCAGATTTTAAGTAGAGGTCAGCTCAGTAAAACTCCAATTAAGCATTATGTACTCTATGCACATTATTCTAATTAGTCACAATGTTCAGTGGAAAACAAAATTAGGTTTACAATATTTTGGTTACATGGTGTCAGAAATAGTCGCACAAATCTGATAAAAAATAATTCTGCACAATTTTTTGTATCAAGCCTAACTTGATACTGGTTAGAAGTACCGCATTAATATTTAGACAAAAATATAACTTAAAAAGGGATAAAAAGAGAAGGGGATACAACAAAACAAAATCAAAAGAATCAAACTTAACAATCACTGAATGAAAAAGTGCAATTATTTTTCCAGTTACTTGTCAATCAAACAAAAAATATTAATTTTAGGTGAGGGTACTAAAAACAAATCATAATTGAAAAGGTGGGTACTAATACAAAATGTTTAGGTAAGGGGAGGGCACTAGCAACAAACTATAATTTAAGGGGGAGGCACTGACACAGAAATTAAAATTTCAGGGGAGGACACTAAGATAAAATGTCACATATCTGGCAACATGGACATACTTTTGAGGAACAGCGGCAGGCAGTTTAGGATGGGTGTACTCGTTGATTGACCTGAGCACTTCCTCCTGGGACACAATCTGAAACATGGCTTCGTCAATGTCATCTTCATTGTCGTTGCCAGTTATCCCTGCAGTGTCCTCATGGTTAATATCATCGTAAATGCTTGGTTCATCCTCAGTGAGGGGGACTTCACTACTCTCAACTGGTCTGTGAAGCAATGGGCAGGGAGATAGCAGGGAAGGATAATTTGGATTTGACAAGCTGCTTTTTTTTTCATTTCAGCCCAAACTTTCTTCAGATTTGCAAAACATGAAAGGACATGTATGGAGCAAGGATGTGAGGTTAAGCTTTTGTTTTGTCTGAAGATGATTAGGTTTTAAAATAATTTAACTCACCTTTGTTTTATCTTTCCTTCATCTGTTTGGTTAGAGCTAGAGCTTATAACTCCTGCAAAAAAAAAAAGTGGCATTTTAGTTGCATGATTTTATTAATAAACGTGTACATTAAAAAAACCACTAACTTAAAAATGGAACTGTTTTATTTCAAATTAGCTACTCAAATGTAAGACAAAGACTTTTTTCTTTAATAGAAAACAAAACATGAGAAATTCAGGTAATAAAGGTGATTAGTCAAATGACTTCATATTGTATGAAATATTCTATTCACAGAGATCAGATCAATTCAATATTATATTGTATAAAACATTCTATTCACAAAGATCAGATTAATTTGACATCGTATTGTATAAAATATTCTATTCACAGAGATCAGATCAATTCGATATTGTATTGTATAAAATATTCTATTCACATAGATCAGATTTATTTGAACTGAGAAACAATTTTCGTAATCAATAAACTAAACAAATTTAATTTATTGTTTTATTGTTCCACTATAAAGAACTTGTGTGACTTTTTTTTACAATATTCATGGCTAAGTCTTCCCATAGTCAGAAAAAGTTTCTGTTTTTTTAATACAACTTTTTTTTAAAGACAAATTACAACATACCTGCCCTGTTTTCCCTAGTTTTATCCTGCTCTTCCTCTTCATCTTCATCACTTTCATTATCTAACATGGATGAAGATAAGAGGCTGCTGCCTAAGTTTTGTTGATGATCAAAGCAGGGCTTACAAACTCTAACTTTTTTACTGTAACAAAGTCATATATAAATGAAATCAGGTCTAACAAATTCAATTTATTTACTGCTACACAAAATTATATGTGGTGTTAACAATAAAAAAGTACAAACTTTTTACTAATAAAACATTTTTTTTTTAAATAAAGATATACCTGCTGTGTGGACTGTCCATCCAAAAGTCGGAACATGACCAACAATAAATTCTACCACACAACCTACAATGATGCTGTAAAAAATAAAATCAATCGTCAGAATCTATAAAGTAAAAAAGAAATTAATACAGAAACAGTGCAGTTGATTGTAATCAAATAGCAGAAGCATGTTACTATTTTAAAAGTTGTTCTGTTTATATATAGGATTTCCAGAATTATGTGCTTTTAATCCCAACAACCCTCTCCCCTACAATAAGTGTATATTTTTAGAATTTCTTCTATTGTATCATTCTCTTTAAAAATACAAGTAGATCCACAGGACTTGATAAATGTTTTATTATGATCAAACTCTGGGTAGCTGAATACTGACATTTGATAGACTTACCACATCCACAGGACTTGATAAATGTTTTATTATGATCAAACTCTGGGTAGCTGAATACTGACATTTGATAGACTTACCACATAAATAAGTGAGAAACAATAATTTAATTCATTAAATAATTAGAACATTGTTTTTTTTCTTAAAACATATGTTTAAATATTGTTTTAAAACACATACTATAATGGAACAGATTAAAAAGTTTGTGGTAATAAGTGGAGATCTGCACAAGACCAGTTATATCATAGTGAGGTAAAAAATAGTAGGCACTGTGGCTTTTTTACTCAGTGACTGTTAGCAACAAAACAAAGAATATTGGAATCCTATTACACATTTTAAAACAACTATTGCTTGAAAAATATTGAAAGTGAATTTACCCTCCTAACAAATATTGAGAACTCTGTTTTGCACAGTGTACAGTTGGAAACTTTGGCGTTGTCCTGCCACTTTTCACCCACTTTCCTTTTCTGTTCAGTGACCAGCTGATCTGTTTTATGCCAGAGACTATCTTTATCTCTGTAACAAAAGAGCACATTTAAATAACACAGGGTATGCCTACACTCTTAATAAACTTAAGGAATTTTTTCGTTCACTATTCTTTTTGTATTTAAAACAACAAAGCATGTTATATATTTTAGATTTCAATGTATCAATTGCTTAAGTTTGGTTTTGTTTTTTATTGGCTGGACATATTTTCACAATCAATCTAACAAAAACTGTGAGCATATGTGGTATTTAAATTGGCTTGTTTTTTTTTTTACTTTAAAATACATTAAAAAAATGTTTTCGTACTAATGTTTAAATAGAATAATGTAATTAAAGTGATAATAAATTACAAAACCTTGTGAGCTTTATAATCTGTTTCTTGATTTGATCATTGTCAGACTGCAGCATCTTGATTTCTGCATCTTTTTCTTTAACATCTTTTTCGTATGCCGTCAGGTCAGATTCTAACTTGGAGCGCTTGCGCTGTTCTTCTTTTAAAACTGTCTGGAGCTTATTCACAACATAAAACAAGGGTTTAATCCAAACAATAACAATTAAAGAAATTATATGTTAACATTGAATTATTTAATTTAACCAGCAGAAGACCCAGATTACTATGGGAAACAGGGCACTACCCCCCCCCCCCCCCCGTCAATTACCCCTGAGACATTCCCCCCGGCATAATTACACCTCTGCTAATTACCCCCCCCCCCCCACCAAGTAGAACATTACCCCCCCCCCCCCCCCCCCCCCACGGACATAGGTTAAAGTCCAGCTAGGGTTAAGGTTAGATTTAGGGTTAGGATTAGTTATGGTCAAGGTTAGGCTTCAACCAATGTCTAGAGTTGGTTTTGGTTTTGTGTTAAGTTTTAGGCTGAGGTGAATGCTAAGGTTTTGGCATTTTTCTTAAGGTTAGGATTAAGGTTATATAAAGGTATATAGCTTGAGTTAGAGTCAGGATTCTAACTTGAGGGAGGGGGGGTAATTGCTCCAGGGGGTAAATACAGGGGGGAAATGTCAAGAGGGGTTTACATGCTCCAGGGGATAAATACAGGGAGGGGATTGTCAAGGGGGGGGGGTAAATGACAGGGAGGGAGGGAAATGTCAGGGGAGGTAATTGACAGGGGGGGGGGGGGTAATGTCCTGTAGCCATTACTAAGTTACCTGCTGCAGATGTCTGTCTAGCTGAGCGCACTCATCTTGTTTGACAGTTAACTGTTTTTGTATGTCTTCTATCTAGTAATACACAGAATAAACATATCACAATTTGCACACTCGTTAAACGGAGTATTGTCTTATTTAATTCAGTACTTAAAGTTATTGGTAAAGCATTTAACAAGTAAATTAAAAACCTGTTCAGAATCTGTTTCCTTAGATTTTTGTAGCGCTTTACATTTAGTCTCAAGCTGTTCAATGATTATTTCTAGATCAGAGATCTGAGTTTTTAATTCTGCTGATGTTAGAGTTTCTGATTGGCTTGCCTGGGGATAGAAATTAGAGAAAAAATATTGTTTGTGATTACTTTAATGAAGATAAAGTCCATAACATTATACGTTGTTTACTTCTTAAAGATATTTACAAAAACCTTGATGACCAGAGTTATGCCATTGGATAACAGTCTAACCACACCCTCAATTTCTGTGGTTTTAGTTTTTTTAAATGAAATTTATGTAATTAATACAACATAATTGCAACAATATAATTATGAACTAATTGAATTAACAAGGCACAGTGCTACATTACACTCCTACCACCTATAACACCCCACCTCCCCCCCCCCCCCCCCCCCCACCCACCAGAAAAAGTAGACTAACCTGCACAAGCTCTGTCTTTAAAATTTGCTCAGAGCTAAGCTGAAACTGCAAGGCTGAAATTTCCTCATTTAAATTTTCATTGTTTAATTTTTCCTTCTCAAGTTCAAGCTGAATTTTCTTTATCTCACTAAATGAAACAATCAAACATTGGGGATAAGAAGTACATGAATTAACTCTCACATGCTTGGTGCTGCAATATCATAAATTGTTCACTATTTTTAATAAGGGGGCTTCAAATTACGAACTTTACTGCAAGTTATCTAATTTTGTAGAAACTACATTAAAATAAAACATATTTGAACATTTTCTCAATTTTTTTCTCAGTTCTTTGCAACCGTAGTTATAGCATAATAGATGGATAATTTTAATTCTCCTTGGCAAAATATAAGAAAGAGAGTCCCAAACAGTTAGTTAATCTGTAATATGATTTATCACTTTTTACCTTTCGAAAATTTCTTTTTGCTGCTCAAACTTTTGCAGTACCTTCACATCTGCTTCCAATTTAACAATATTGCTTTTCAGTTCTGTGTTTTCAGTTGCCAGGAATTCTAATTTTTCTACTCAAAAATAAATTGAAAATAGTTGAATGTTTATTTAATGTATTACAGACTACATTGACAAGTTAAACAACACCTTCAATAAAATAAACACTCATTATTTATCTGAGGTTTTAGTCTGAGAGCATTAGGTAGAAAAGTATTTTGATTTTTGTTTAAATAATGGTGTCTTATTAGAAGGTGAAGTGGGGCAGAGTATGTGATTACAAACTCCTCAACTTGATTTCAAATTGAAATATCATACCCCCTAAATGTAGAACGTAACAGTTTACTGCCCACACAATGTCTTGGTATATTGTGGCCAAAGAGTAAAGTGAACTAATCAATTCTAGACCCAAGAGACAACATTTTTTTTATCTTCTTGGTTGAGAATCCACAAAAATATGTGAATGCTAAAGGTTTTAGTGGAAATATTTAATTTTTTTTCAGAATAATGTCTAGGGAAATCCCCATGAAAAATGTGATTTCAAATCAATACTAAATAAATAAGTCTAGTGAGTTCTCTAAAGGTCACAGCACAATGACCACAAAGTCTCAATGTGTTGAAAGAAGAAGACAATTTTTTGAACAATTTGAATGACATAAAAACTGAAACACAAGGTTTTCAAATTTTTTTTTTTTTGCTTGTAGTACTCACCTTGGAGTTCCATCTTCTCTGTCTTGAGTAGCTCTAGAGCTTCCCTTGACTCCACAAGCGACTCCTCCAAGACTTTGGTGCTGAAGTCAGACTGGGATTGGTAGCCCTCCAGCTGGGTAACCAGCTCAGACTTCTCGGCCTGCAGCTCCTCCAGCTTCAGCTCAACCTCCCGCTTCTGGGAGAGCTTCTCCTGACTCTCATCCTCCGCAGCCTTCAGCGCAGCTTTATAACCCTCAACCTCCCGATGCAGCTGGTCCTTGTCTGTCTCTAGCTTGGACAGCTCCTCCACCATGGCTTGACATCTGCTGGCAAGTTCATTCTTCTCTGTTGTCATGTTTTCTAGCTGTGCATACGACAGAGCCAGCTGCTCTGAGGTCTCTGTCAGCTGGGATTTGATCTGCTGGGCGTCTTCCAGTGCAGCATCGGTCTGCATGAGAAGATGATCTCTCTCCTCAGCTAGAGCTGACACTTCAGAGCTTAATTTATTTATGGATTCAGAATTATCCAATGTAGATGATTCAAGCTCTGCGTTATCTTTTTTCAGTTCTTCAATTATCCTTTCATAATCTAAACATTTAGAAGCTAACAGTTTTTCTTTTTCTGACAACTGATGCTCAAGATGTCCAATTCTGTCTGTGAATGCCATTACTTCTTCGTCATGTTGTCTTTTAGTATCATCTAATTCATGCTGAAGCTTTGAAATCGTCTCTCTCAGGATTTTTCCTGTATCACTGGCCCCATGACTCACCTCTTCTATTGCACATTCATGTTGCTTTACCATCTCCTTCTGAACTATTTTCTCTTTCTCAAGTTCATGGCTAATTCTCTCCCTTTCCAGATTCAGACTTGCAATCTCTTCACCTTTCTCAACAATTTCTTGTTCAAATTCAGCAATTTTGTTTTGTAAAATGAAATCCTGTTCCTCGTGTTGCCTTTTAAGCTGCTCAATCTCCACAACGAGGCTGAGTATTTTTTCATCCTTTTCCCCCTCCGACCTCTTCATCCCTTCTGACTCTGTCACCAGTCGCATCATACTTTTTTTCTCCCCAGAAATCTCCCGCTTTAGATTTTCAATCTCAGTTTTATAGCTCATCAGATCCACTTTCAACTGTTCCTTTTCTGAATTCACCTCCTTCAACTTCGTATCCATCAGTTTATTCTGTGACTGCATGGAGCTGAGATTTTCATAGACACTGGCCAGTTCTGTTTGAACAATATCAATCTGAGTCTTGTTTATATCAATTGTTACACTTTTTGCCCCCACTTCCTCTTTCAGTTTACCCACTTCTGTGTCTAACATTGTAACTTTACCCTCGGCCTCAGTGAGTAAATTTCTCAGCCTCTCAAGTTCAGTGTTGGAGGAGGCAGCAAGTTGTGAGCTAGCCACACTCTCTGCTAGAACCTTCTCCCTCTCCGCAATACACTCACAGAGTTCTTTAGACTTATCTTTCAGTAACTCTTCAACTGAATTCAATTTTTCCAACATGGTCTTACACTCTGATGCCTGATTTTGTTTTAAAGCTGCCAGCTCTTCTTCTTTTGAAGATAATACTTGCTGAATATCTGATGAATTATTTCTAAACTGCTCCAACTGGGTTCTAGCTTCTACTAGAAGGTTATCCATCTCACTCAATTTTTTGTCTTTTTCTTCCAGATTTTTCACCAAATTTTCCATGTCAACAACATGACCTTGACATTGTGAATTCAGAGCATTATTCTGGTCCTGTAGAGTGTCTAAACTTTCTTTCAGTCTACTGCACTCTTCACTTAAGTTTTCCTTATTTTTTTCAACATTTTCTAACACGCTTTCCACCTTGTCCTTATCTTGACGTAATCTTTCAATGTCGTTCTCTTTCTCAGCCAATTTCAGCTCCAGAGTGACAACATTTTCCTTCAACTGACCGCTGGCCAGTTTTTCTTTACTCAGCTCTTCCTCCGATGAACACAGTTGGTTTTGTAGGGTATTTTGGGTTGACTGGAATGCTTCATGCTGCTGTTCCAAACTTAAACAATAACTCTCTAAATAAGCCAAACGTTTCTCTTTTTCTTCCACCTTTTCTTGCTGTAAAGTCTAAAAAAAAAAAGCTTTACCAACTAATGATCTTTTCATCAAAAATTTGCAAGTGCAGAATGTGAATGTTTAATGAGTTAATATTCAGTTTAACTTGATATTAATTAGTGACCTATATGTAATGAAACTTAATCAGATTGAAAATCCAAATATGTTACTTGCAGTTTAACTCTAATGAGTCTATCAGATTGAGAATCTCAAAATGTAACTAGCCATTGCTAAGTGTCCCACCTCTAATGAAAGTCTATCAGATTGAAAATCTCTAAGTGACCCACCTCTAATAAAAAGTCTATCAGATTGAGAATCTCTAAGTAACCCACCTGTAATGAAAGTCTATCAGATTGAGAATCTTTAAGTGTCCCACCTCTAATAAAAGTCTATCAGATTGAGAATCTCTAAGTGTCCCACCTCTAATGAAAGTCTATCAGATTGAGAATCTCTAAGTGACCCACCTGTAATGAAAGTCTATCAGATTGAAAATCTCTAAGTAACCCACCTCTAATGAAAGTCTATCAGATTGAAAATCTCTAAGTAACCCACCTCTAATGAAAGTCTATCAGGTTGAAAATCTCAAAATTTAACTAGCCATTGCTAAGTGCCACACCTGTAATGAAAGTCTATCAGATTGAGAATCTCTAAGTGACCCACCTGTAAAGAAAATCTATCAGATTGAGAATCCTGCAGTTTTAGCTGGAGTTGTTTCACTTGCTCCACAACATGAATGAGACAATTTTCTATACTCTCAGAAGGCATTGAGCTCATCTCCATCTACAAGAGGCATTGAAAAATAAAAACACCAGTTCCATTAGGTTCTTACATTATGTGTATCTATGTGAACAGTTTAACTAAGTAAATGTTAAGGTTTTTAGCTTTGATTTCATGTCCACTGTTTTTGTAAGGTTCAATACAAATTTTCAATTAATGTTTTGTGTGATAATAATAAATTAACAGATCTATTAAATTAAAAATCAAAAATTATTTTAAGATTTATTGCAATGAATTTACAAAATAATATTTTAACTACTAATTTAAATTTTTTGTAAAAACACAGCTATCAACACAGATTAGAAAACAGTTGGCACACATCAGCTTGTGCAATGTTGTCCACACAATAAAAAACAAACGGGGAAATCTCATCTGACACTTAATGAGCAAAAAATTACCTAAGAACTAAAAATAATTATCATTAAAAAAGTTTAAAAAAACCCACGTTTTCTGATTGAACTAAAAAGTAGAAAATAAATGCTATACATCACAATAATGCAAGCGATCACTCTACTATAAGCGATGAAAAACGTGGGGCGCCGAAGTAAAAGTTTTTTATCTGTCATTGTTAATATAAGATGTAAAAGTTATATTACTATTGATTAGATAATACTATTGACTTTTATTAGGGAGTTTGTAGAGAGTTAACAGTATTAGAAACTGTAAGAAAATCACGGCGCCCCACGTTTTTCATCGCTTATAGTAGAGTGATCGCTTGCATTATTGTGATGTATAGCATTTATTTTCTACTTTTTAGTTCAATCAGAAAACATGGGTTTTTAAAACTTTTTTAATGATAATTATTTTCTACTTTTTAGTCTTTGTTTGTTTGCATTAAAATCTTGCTATCGATTTTATCTTTTCGCATTCACGTTTTTTTTGGGTAAACGAAGACAACTCGTAAAAAACACGTGCCTTGAACCCGTGTCGAGTGGGTTAGCAATCGTGTGCCCAACAACTCGACCATATCGTCTCCCCCATACTGGCCACCAGTTGTTCCGGTTGTTTGTAGACAAACACCGCGTGACAACTACTCAGTAAGCAAAAAGAGGGAGAGTACCGAACCTTGTTTTCATCAAATTACAGTTACTGGGTTATGTCCCTTTTTCCCCCACGTTTTTTTGTACAATTATATAGCGGTCTAAAATGATCAATAAAATGTTTCCATGGATCAATTTAGTAATAATAACAATTGAATATTCTATTGTCATCCAAAACAAAGCTTCCCTGAAAATTTCAGCGCGCTAGCTAACTGGGAAGTGCCAGAAATTTCGATCGCAAGATTTGATTGGAAAAACAAACAAACAAACAGAAGCGAAAGCAAGTTAAAGAAAACGTGGGAAAAAAAACTGACAACTTACATTTAAAATTGTCATCAATTCTTGCACCCTCTTTTCTTCCTCTCTCCTCAGGATCTTCCCATCCTCCATGTCCTTCATCACTACCTCCAGCTCTTTCTGGAGCCTGTCTATCTCTCTCTTCCTCCTTTTTCCCTCAGCCTTGACCTCTTTCTTCCAAATATCTTCCTCTGACTCCAGCTGTGATACTCTCTTGACTTCCTCCTCTCTGAATCTTTCATTCAAATCTTTCAACTGATTGTTGTGTGCCTGTTCCAGTTGATCTTTCTCTAGCTTCAACTTAACATGTCTAAAATTACAAACAATTCAGTTGAGATTATGGATTATTAATATTGGATTGTGCAGGATTTGGATTGTGCTCAAAGTAATTTAGAGAGATAATGATCAAAGGAAATTAAACACATCTCAACAAGCTAAGAAGGAGTTTTACGAAGGGTTTTTAGAAAAAAAGCTCTTAACAAATTAAACCGTAGTTTTATTAAAACGTCTTTAGACTTTAACTTTGACTTTTTATTTTCAATCTCGTTGCACATATATAGCTAAACCTAATTTGTGCAGCATTTGTTGGTTTTTTTTCTGGAGTAAATTAAATAACATTTTCAGTAAAAAGCAAAACAAAAACTCTCACTGTATATGTAGTTTTATATCAACTAATACAATTACATTAAGTAAAAAAAACAACACTTTATCTAGCTTTATATATCACTAAATACAGATAAATAACTGATTCTACGGCTGATTCATGTTTCAGGAAAAAGTAATAAAAACACACACTTTATCTAGCTTCATACATCAATAAAATCATTAGGTAAAAACAACACAATACATCTAGATTAATAATAATATATCAATAAAAACCATTCAGTAAAAAACTAACTCTATATATAGCTTCACATACCAGTAAAAACATTATGTAAACATTCACTCTACATCTAATTTCATATACCAATAAAACCATTGGGTAAAAAACTCACTCTACATCTAGCTGCATATATCTCTCCTGTAACACAGCATGCTGGGATTGGAGCAGAGACAACTGTTGTTGCAAGGCTTGTAACTCTCCTTGTAAAGTCCATGCTGATTGGCTAACCTGCTCCTTTTCCTGCTGCAAAGCTCCAATCTGACCAATGAGTTCACTTTTTACACTTTGAGCCGCCTCGAGTTCTTTAGCTTGTTTTTCAACTTCAGCACTATCAAATGACATGCTAATCTGACTCACTGTGTCCTATGGTTAATGAAATATATAAACTTCAATAACTGGGAGAAAAAAAATTAGTAGATTAAAATTTTAAAAAAAACATCAAACTTTTACAAGAAAATTACTGAAATCTTAATAGTGTTCTTATAATTTTTAAAATAAAATATTAAGTTTAAATGTTTTTTGACTTTAAAAAAGAAAGAGCTTAGATGTACCATGCTAGTAATACTTGACCTGCGACTAAGTGGAACGTTCCATGATCCGCTGCCAACTGTTTTGCGACTTATAAATAGTAAAAAAAAACATCATTTTTTATGTAACTACAAGTAAGATTTAGAATTGTAAAGAATTATAAGGACCAAAATGTGTGCAGAAATTACTAAATGAAGCAAAATGATAACTTTAAAATTACATGAAGCATACTTGATTTATATAACAATCTTAAGCAGTATTTAATTTATTAATTCCATTTCATGACGACTATAAATCTAGTTAAACTACCATTAAAAAACAACAACAAAAATTACTTTGCAAATGAAGGCCAAGCTGCATCTAAATCATATCCCCGAGGTGAAAGGTCAAAGTGCATAGAATTGAGATCATATAATGAATTTATGAGACCCTGACATTCTCTCTTATTCATCATAATACTACTGGGGAGAAACCAGGCCCTGTAGAAAGAGCAATCAATTAAAAATAACCAATATAATACCCTTAAATAACGTGAGATGGAGTGGTCTAGGGGTAGAGAGCTGGACTGCTAACCCATAAGTATCGAGTTCGAATCCGTGTTCAAGTCCCTGAGTCCACCCAACTCTGATGGGTACCTAACTCACGTTAGGGAAAGTAAAGGCGGCTGGGCATAGTGCTGACCACACTATCTCTTCATATGCCGAGGTCACAGAAACAAGTGAACTCTACTTCACTTGCCCCATAGACCGTCAGGTTAGAAAGGGAACTTTAACTTAACCCTTAAATAACATCTTTTTATTACAACTCCTTTTCATATGTGTATACCTTAAATGTGTACAATACATTGCTAAAATGTTGAAAAAAAATAGTATTATGATGTTAAAAAATGCCTGCATTGGTAAAAAATGCACTTGTTTAGTGTTGAAAAACTTACACAGATTTCATCAGGTACAATTCAATACACTACCTGTGAAAAACTTACATAGTTTTATTGTATACAACTCAATACTACAGTTGGGAAAAACTTACATAGTTTTATCATGAACAACACACTGTTGCAATGTATCTGCTAATCTCTGATGAACCAGACAGAACCTGATAAAAGCTCGACCTTTTCCTAACGATGTTTTATTCTAAAATATACAAAATAATATGTTGTTTCAATTTTTAATAACATTATTTGATTAAATGTTTCATTCTTAAATATACAAAATAATATGTTGTTTCAATTTTTAATAACATTATTTGATTATAAATGTTTCATTCTAAAATATACAAAATAATATGTTGTTCCAATTTTTAATAACAATATTTGATTAAATGTTTCATTCTTAAATATTCAAAATAAAATTTTGAATTTACAATATATATTATTGGAATGTATTTTTGTATCAAGATGTGTATATAAAAGTTACAATTCATTTTTTATCCTACCAATAAGTATGATGTTCCCATCAAGTAACTTTAAAAAGTTTACACTTAGTTGACATGTGGAAATGGGAGAAATCTACATACCTCTGCAAGACTCTTCACATATTTAATGCCATCATTAGATCCCTTGGCACTTCCAAGGCATTCACAAAAGTAATCCCAGTAGTCTTTCTTCCTTCCCAATAAAGACACCCTTTCTTAAAACACAATAAAAGGCATTTAATTATTGATCTACATCACAAGTTAGTTGCCATATTCAATACATTTTAAGCAGTTATTTTTAAACTTGCCTTTCATTCCTACTTGAATAAGATGTTCTAACTTGGCACAAAACTTCTGCAACACCAAACTGTCATCACTGATTGGTTGGTGATTTTCAAAAAAGTCAGCCTTCAGCTGGATGATGCACTCTTCATAGGAAAAAATTATGAAAGTATGGGAGCAGAAAAAGTGGCTGATTTTTCATACCAATTTCTAACAATGGACTATTCTAAAAATTCAGGGTTGTTAGTAATTTTATAATAACATTTTCCAGTGATTAAGGGAATAGAGTCAATGTTGGTATTAACACGTAATAATAGTTAAATCATAACAACATAATTCTTCTTTTTTTAAAAGCTCATTAATATTGGCATTTTGTTAAGTGATATATTCTTTAATAAAGGTATTGATAACATGTTTTTAATATTCTTAATCTTAAAGCACTTGTAATTACCAAGAATGTCAGTCAACAATTTCTTTTGAAGTGGTTGAGAGATAGTCTTGACTGATGCATCACTGGATATTGGAAACACTGATGAGGCCATCTGTTTAGATATATATTTCACACTATAAAAAAGTTGTTATTATGTGAAGGATTAATAACTTGGATGTGATTTATTAATGATTAAGCTTTCTTTTAACAGGTTTGTGACAATAAACACTAAAAAGATAAGCTACTTCATACAAATGAAGTAATCTCTTGAAGTATGAATATGAAGTATTTGAAGAAGAGAACTTTTCAAAATAAGAAGGTTGTAATAGCTTCCTTTTAAAATAGAGATGTGGCAAGCAATTTTCTCTAAAAATAGGTGTTTTCTAGCATCTCCAAGAAGAGAATTATATATATAGATTAGGCCTATACATTCTATTACTATTAGTAATTTTTAGTTAGTATACTACTAATACTAGGGCAGGGCCTAGAACTAGACCTAGTTAATATTAAGTTGACTATTTTACTATTTTATATTTAATAAAGTACCATTTAATTAACTTTAATTATTTTTTTAATTAAGCTGTGTGCCACAATCCAATGTGTATGCCATCAAAATTTCTAGATCTATATCTAGTTCTAAGAATATTTAATATCTAATTATTTTATTAGCATTCTTGCCCCCCCCCCCCCCCCCCCCCCCAATTTAATTATTAATAGCTTTTCATTTTGTAAACAAAAAACTAACTGCTAACTAACTATCTATATATAATTCTCTTCTTGGAGACGTTAGAAAACAAGCTGTAAGCGCGCCTTGCAGTCCCCTCTCTTCCTCTCTGGGAAGTCTGGTGAGCTGTGGTTCACGCTAAATGTTTACAATCGTAGAGCCGGGTTTAGTGACGGCTATTTGGGGCAGATAATTTAGTTTGAAACGATTTTAAACTTAGGGGAGGTAGCTAAGAGGAGGCTGCTTTCACGGGGGGGGGGTTAGGGGAAAGGAGGGGGGGTTATCGTCCTTAACGACTTACTGATAGTCACAATCATGATAGTGTTTTAAAGCAAATATAACAGTGACAGCAGTGGTACTGTTGAATTCACAATTTATGAATTACTGAAAACTATTAACTGTAACAGTGTAACTGTAGTGTAACTGTAGTGAAAGTGTAGTGACGTAGACCGACGTAGTGTAAGTTGTAAACAGACAGCTAGAGAATACTACTGACTACTAGAAATCTAGATCTAGAGATCTAGAATCTAGAATTGAGAATCTAGATCTAGATCTCTAGATCTGGGTCTCAGACTCGATCATCAATAAAAATTAATATTTTTCATATTGTAAAACGTAGAAAAAAGCTTACATTCACTGAAAGTATTGCTTTTATTACGGTTAAAATTGCCTAATTAAATAAATATGTTATTTAAAACTGCATCGTCAAGTATTACTCTCAGCTTTAACAATATATTTTGTTTCAGATAAAAGTATAATGTTTTGGTCTGAAATTTTAATGTTTGCCAGGTGTTTTAGGTAATTCTATTCAACTAACATAAAAAGGTAGGACTAAGAAGCTATCCAATGTTCATTAGATTGTTTAATGTTTGCACTTCTACAGAATCAACAATAGATATAAATAAATACGCATTAAAGTTAAAATAACAGCTTTTTTATTTAAAGCCAATCAGTAGCGTAGGATTATTGTTTCCTTAGTTGATTTATTCAGGCAATGCTAAAAACAAAAATCAAACTATCATTATTACTATCAACATAAAAATAAATCTAATCAGCTATGTTAGTAGAGTCCTTATTTAAAAAGCATAATCCTTCCATTTTATTCCAGCTGTTTTTTATGCAGCTGTCGAAAGCAGCCTTTTTTTTTCTTTTTCTTTTCTTTTTTTTTTTTTTTTTTTTTGCTTAGTAGTCAAGTAGGCCTATTAGGCCTTGTTGAATGGTCCATGTTTAAGATAGATAACTCATTAATCGGAATCTTTATATTTCGCATTATTGTGTTCGTTTCTTCATATTATGCAATCCCTCGAGTAACAGTACTAAACTAATGAAGACCAAGATAGAGAAAGTTTAAAAGCTCTAGATCTAGAAGAAGCAAGCCTACATAGTGAACTGCATCAGCGCTTGTTAAAAGTAAGTTCAGTTGAAGTAGTAACAATATATTGTTTTGTAATATAATAATTAATAATAATAATATTTAATATACTAAATATTAAATATATATAATATATAGGCCTATAGTAGACTATAGTTGTATAGAGCCTATAGAATTAGATAGACTATATGGCTCATTTATATATTACAAATTATATGTATATATATATATATATATATATATATATATATATATATATATATATATATATATATATATATATATATATAATATCATTAGCATTTGTGTAAATGAAGTAAACTAAGTCCTACATTAAATGGTGACTTGAAGTATATTTAAACCAGAATGCTTTTTCTTATCAGTACCACTTAAGTTGACTTAAGTCACTCATGCGGCTTTTTAGTTTCACACACAGTCACTCAGTGTTGCCCAAAGTGTTGTTTTTTTACAGATTTTTTTTTTAATTCATGTTATCGTTTTGAATAAAGAGAGTCTAGGTTAACAAAAAGAGCACAATATATTCATATTTAAGGGAGTTATGAGTTTGAATAACAGTAATAATCTGGCTTGAATCTACCCATGATGTCAATGATCCATATAACTAATGACTAGAGGTGCTCAAGTATATCAGGGGATGAGATTGATAAAGTCTGCCCTATGTCATGGTAGATACTCACTCTTTATTTGCAGCACAATGATGAGCTACTCACATACAGTACATGTACTTTTTTTGTAAGGTTATTCTTTAAATACAAATTCTACCCCCCCCCCCCTTCCATTATTTGTAGTCTTCCCCATTGACACATCCACGCTGATGCTGAACGAAACCATGTTTAACAGCAGCAAGGGGGAAAACTGGGACATCTTCACCTTCTGTGATGATCACATTTGGGTAATATTGTATGGTTAAATGTTTGGAGTTTTGTTTACTAATTAGTATATTTTTAAGAATGTTAAAACCGACGTGACATAACAAAGATAGACACACAAATACCTATATGTATAGACCTTTTCACATACAAATGTATAAATATATAATTTATAATTGAATTACTATATACAAACATACATACATATATATATATATATATATATATATATATATATATATATATATATATATATATATATATATTAGGATTCTGCCCTTTTCTGGAACAACTCTTGGCCTCAAACAACGCGATGCTTCCAGAACACAATCCTATTGCCCCTTCCATGCTACTATGCTATTTTCTCACTGTTTGTGTATATCTGTTGTTTATGGAGGAGAAAGCCAAGTAGTGTGCATTGGGATCTGATGTTTGTTCTAAAACTGGTAAGTTCAGTTTGGTTTACTTTGACTCAAGACTTATCTTTATATGTGTGTTAGTGTCTGTGTGTTGTCAAGATATGTCAGGTGCCTTGATACACTTTGGAACCAGAACTGGTAGATTCCTGGTCTTTAGTCTGGGATGTATGGCAGGGACATGAGCACTGCCTTTGCCTCCTCACAACCCAACCTTTTGTTCAACCCACAATTTAGTTGCCAAAACTTCCTGCTCCTTGTTACGCTTTTGATTTTCCAATCCTCTTAGAAATCCAAGCAATATGCCTATGAAACATCTCTGCTCCTTATTTCCTAGTTTTTAACTCCTTTCAACAGTTTCACTTACAAAATTATATTTATAACAAAACAAAAACACAGCCTACTTTATTTTTTACTATTTGTTTTTTATATATAGTTTGTTTGTGGCTTGCTTATAGCTACAGAGATTGTTCCATGTTTTCTGAAGTCCAACAGTCTTCTAATTGGCTCTGCAGTATACCTCAGTATAATCAAAACTATAACATATGTGAGTATTAAATCCATATTTGTGCACACCTAAACAGTAGCCTATTTGTTCTAACATTTATGTTTCATCGAGGTTCCCTCCATGCCAACTTGGCAACCTTTGACATAAGCATAAAAGAAATTTCCAATTATTACAATGAAAATTGCTATTGGACATAAAGCAATTCAAGAAACCAGAGAAATAGCCATTATAAATATCCATAGGTGGCAGGTTTTGCTTAATTTGTGGTTTATTAATTGCTTGCTTGAAACGTTATAGGCAAATTTTAAAAAACAGCAATATGACTTGAAAGGTAAGAGAAGCCTGAGTTCATTCATGATGATGTGTGACAAAGGGTGGAAGTGTGTGTGGGTGGAGGTGGTGGGTTTAGAAAATAAAGTGTTTTAAATTCCAAGCCCTAAATACATTCTATTTTTCTAGCTTTTACTTAATGCTTAATGCTAGAATTTGTCATAGATGTAATATATGTGTTTTTCATGTGAAAGTAACATAACAAAAATATTTTCTGATACAGGTGCTAGTTCTGCTCACAGTCATCCTAGAACAAAAATGTTCCATGTTGCAGTCACCGCTGTTATTTCTGTTCTTCTTACTTCTCTTGTTGACACATGTGGTTCCATTTTACTCCAGGATCATCTTACAGGTAAATCCATTTTACTCCAAGATCATCTTTCAGGTAAATCACTACAATCACATTTTAAAAAAAGAGTACAGAACTGTAAGTTACAATCTTTGAAATGCATCAAAAGTAACAATTTGTGTGTTGTTTGTGTGGTCATTAAAATTACATAGGTTGATACCTTGCACTATTTCATAACCAAATAAAAGTTTTCCTAACTTCTTCCAAAATTATTACTAATTGATATTGTGGCAAAAACGTACTTTATGTTAAAAGTTTACTGCTTCTATCGTTCATAAACATTCAGTTTTGTACAATTACATTTATAGTTGTTGTTTTTTTCAATATAGGTACTATATAGTTTTCATCTTACAATTAAATGGGTTAGTATTGACTAATGAACTTTTGTCATTTTTTTTTCCATAGGAATATGAGACAAGTGTTGTGTCTTTTGTCTTGTTTTACTTTAACTTTGGGACCATTTTGTGTGCAACAGTTCTGTATGGCTTTAATAATAAACATCCAAACTTTAAGGTAAGGTATGTATTTTTCTGGATAGAACTTATGATTAAAGTTAATTAAATTAACTGGCCATGCTAATTATTACATTGAATAATATCTAGCCCAGCACAAGTGGATTTAAGCACTTGCTGCACACCTGCTTAGGACTTTCACTAATTAAATATAGAGAGACAGAGAGATGAGCTGCTGGGTGTTGAGCTTCCTTGTCACACCACTGTTACATGCAATTTATTTTAGAGTTATACATACTTTTTTTTATAAATTGTATTCAAATATGTTGCAGAATGTCTAAAAGTGAATTGAAAATACTGCTAATCTTTGCTTGTACATTGTTTTGTATAATATACAGATTGCTATATATAAAACCACTATGATGAAAACTATTAATTTTCAATTTCGATTTATTTTTATTTTTTTCAGCCCTCATCAATAGAAGCTGATGCTCCATTACTTTCTAAGTTTACATTAAACTGGGTGATGAGGTACTATTGAATATTTATCAATACTGTTTTGAATAATTTTTTTCTTTTATTAATTTGTCATCACCATACAAATGTTTAGCTGGCATTACCAATTAGGAAACATAGTTTATCCTTTAGGTTTAAAGGCTAGGATTCAATTAATTTTTTGCTATTGTCAGTAAGTAAATAGATAGAAGACTATTAGAGTACAAAATTCATAATAAAAGTGCTTATAATCTCCTTTATAAATTAAAATACACTGTTAATGCAATTGAAAACCAGCTCTAAATACTTGTTTTAACTCTGAAATACTTATTCTTATTTTTAATATGATTACATTTATTATAATTTACAATAAAATGTGCTTTTTTATATATCTATTTTTACAGTCTAGTAGTTAAAGGCTACAAGAAACCATTGACTGAGACAGACATTTTTTCACTTAAAAACAGTGAAAAATCTGAAACAGTTGTGCTTTCATTTCTAGAGAATCTTTCAAAATACAGCAGAGGGTACTAGTTTATTGATCTGGTCTTAATATTAGATTTATATATCTTATGTATTCTTTTTGCATCAAAATAATTTAGAAATAATTGTATTAATATCTGCTGGGCTGAATTTTTTTTTGGCACAACTGTGGTTTCACATGAACTTGTTCAAATTTTAAAATCAACTTTTAAATATTCTTTTTATTAATATTTCAAACTAGGCAAGCTGCTAATGCTAGCAAGTACAAGGACAGAGAACATCAGAACTTGAACACAAATTTTTCCAAATCCAAACAGACATTGCATTATCCCCCTTTGGTGGGCAAACATCCTAGTCATAAAGTGACAGCTGAAGCTAAAGAAGAAGAAATCTTTTCTGATCTACAGAATGAAAATTTTTGTTTCCTTCCTTCTGCTGAATCTCATGAGACCAGCAGATCTGGGATTGTGTTGTGGAAGGTGAGTTCAGAGAATAAAAGTCTACCTTTTTAGAACTTAGTCAAGTAATTCAGCGTGTGGTAGATCTTGTCCATTATATAATAGCAACTATAAATTATTCATACATATAGTCATCTAGCCTTAGTTGGGAGAGGGGAGCTCAGGCTTATGTGATGATGTGTGAACAAGAGAAAGTTGCAGTGTATGTTCTTATTAAAAAATTAATCAGGTAATCCTGCGCACATTTTGGAAGCAAGTCCTAAAATGCTGTTTGCTGAGTCAGCTGGCTAAAGTTTTTACTCTTCTTTGTCCAGTGCTTCTTAAGTAAGTCTTTTTATATGCCAGATAAGGCATAATACAATGTTGAGTGATAATTGTGAGGCATATTTTCTTACATGTTTTAATGTGTCAGATTTTACAATTATTTAATTTTTAAAACACCAATCTTTTATATTTTTTAGATCCAGTGTCTTATTTTATTTTAAAACAATTAACATTTAATTTTTCTTTCTATAGGTTGTTCATAGATTTTTCAATGGCCAAAGATGAGCCAGTCTGGCATGGCTATTTGTTGGCAACAGCTCTGTTTTTGTCATCAGTTCTGTCACAAATCATCTATGAGAGCTACATGTTCCAGTGCAACCTAACAACAATACGAGTTAGAGCAGCCCTTGTATCAGCTATTTATAGGAAGGTGTTGATAACATATTATATATATATATTTATATATATATATATATATATATATATATATATATATATATATATATATATATATATATATATATATATATATATATATATATATATATATATATATATATATATATATATTCATTCTGTTTGGATTAATTTTGTTTTTTTTTAATTTTGAGTTTTAAAATGTGTAAAAGAAAACTTTGTTTTGATTTGCCCATATGAAATTAAAATTATGTTACTAAATTCATTAGATCTCAGTCATATTATACCAAATCCAGGGATATATTTTGCAATTCAACTTTCAGACTTTATCTCTCAGCACAGAAGCAAGGCAAGTTATGTCTTTGGGGGAGGTAATTCAATTGATCTCAAAGGATGCTGACACAGTGTATACAATGCTAAATGAAGGTTTCGTTTTGATTGATACACCATTAGATTTTTTAGTTGGACTGATCATGATATACTACACTGTTGGGGTTGCTATGTTTGCAGGTAGATTTAACATTTTTATTGCAGTGTAGGCCTATAGGTTGTAATTTTGTTTGTGTTTTATAATAACCAAATGAATATAGTTTATAAAATTTCTTGTTAAATTTAAAACATTTGTACATAAAAGGGGAAAAAAAAATTTAAAAATGTTTTTAATTTAAAAAGCTACTTTTTAGCTGTTGTCTTATAAAATTTGTATTACAGAATTACAAAATATACAAACTTATCCACAGGTCTTGCCACATTGGTTTTCCTCTTTATTCTAAAACTGATTACTTCTCGCTTACAACTTCAGTGTGAGAAAGACTTAAGGGAAGCAGCAGATAGGAGAATGAAAATAACATCTCAGGTTTTTACCGGAATCAAGGTAAATTTTATGGCCAACTAGATTTTTAGAAATAATTGAATTTAGACCAGTTGTGATTAATTTAAACTGCAATTAATGTTGACAGAAAAATGATCAGGTTTAGCTATGCTAGGATGTTCATATTGTTTTTAAGCTAATACCCTTACATTTGTGGTTTACCATCCATTTTAAATTCAAAACTTTCATTATGTTCATCATAAGTATGCCTTATTACAGATTTCTTAAAATTTTTAAACTGTGATAGTTACAAATATTGTCATTCATTGCTAAGTCAAACCACACATTTTTAGGTTTTAAAACTTTATGCATGGGAGGAAGCATTTAAAACGCAGATGAACAATATAAGGAGAGATGAACTAAATGCTGTGTTCAGATTCTATTGTTTAAGATTGGCCTCAACCTTTTCCTGGACTGGAGCTGTCTTCTGGGTTCGTTTCTTAAAATAAAATCTTAAAATAAGGGTCATCCATAAATGATGTCACTCTCCTAGGTGGGAGGTGGGGGTACATACTTTTGCAATGAGGTATAACAAGAGGGAGGGGACTCCAAAAATGGGACTAAATACTTTTGCATTTTAAAAAGTAACTCAATTTTAACAATTTTTTTGTGTTTTGAAAAGTCGTGTTTTGTAAATTGCAATACAAATTTATCAATAAACTCTATTTTAACCAATTTTGTTTGTTTTAATTGAAATTTTGAGGGGAGTGATATGACATCTTTCTAAGGGATGGCAGTGCTTCTGGTTTTTGTGATGACATGTGATGTTGGAGGGTGAAAAACTGTTCTAAATAAAGCATGTCGTTTAAAAATGACTCTGGGTCCTACTAAGGCCTATAATATCTTCTCATCTTCCATGTAATGTTCAAGTTCCATTTGGTAAATCATGCTTTTCATTTCCAGCTGACTTTCTTCACCTTTCTGACCTACATCCTTGTTGACCAAGAAAATTACCTAACTGCATCAGTGGTGTTTGTCACTATTTCATACCTTGGTATAGTTCGTACAGCAATCAATTTTTTTGGTTATAGCTTGGATTATGTCATTGCTGTGAGTAACTTGATTATATATTTAATTCACTTTATTATTTTTGTGTTGAATCTAAGTTCTTTGAGACATTGTATTTATAATTCAGGTGGCATTTCATTTTTTTTTATCATGTCACTAATTTAATACCAATTCATACACTTTTTAAATTAACAAAATTTTTCGTAGGGTTTTGTGTCTTCAAGACGCCTAATCAAGTTTCTTGATTTAAAAGACATAGAAAGGTGGTCACCAGCAGAGCATGTTTCCTCTCAGATGACTGACGGTATGTTTGCAGTAAATGTAATATAAAAGCTACAATACACTGTAATTCTAATGTGGATTTTAGGTAGAGAACAAAGCAGGATAAATTTTAAATTCTTTTTTATTTTTTTATATATTACTAATTTAAGGATTAAAAAAAAAATTTTCCAAAATAAAGCATATTCTTGAAATTTAAATTTTAGATGATGCCATTTTAATATCTAATGGGAATTTCGGATGGTCTTCAAATTCTGAAGCTACCCTTAAAAAGTATGTTGACATTTTTCTGCTAACTACATTTTTCCATGGTGGCCCATTTTAAGAGGTTACTACTTTTCCCTCAAGCTTGCGTTTAGAAACAATTTCTTAACCTTTAAATATATTTATTCCAGCATTTGTTTACAAGTCCCAAAGGGTAGTCTTGTAGCTGTTGTGGGTATGGTAGGAAGTGGCAAGTCTTCACTTCTGTCTGCTATCTTGGGAGAGATGGTTGTACATAGTGGACATGTTAACAAACAGGTCAGGAATACATGTCTATATTTATTTTATTTCATAACTTCTTCTTAAAGTACTTACATGGTAATTTGTTCTTGAGTAAATTGAAGTAATTTTGAATTGTTTGTTTCTCATTGGAAACTTTGATGAAAGGCATAAATTTATTGACCCATTTATCTTAGGAGCTTCCACCTTTTTTAAAAATGTCAGATTGCAACTTTTCAAGAAATTACATTTAATCACCAGGGTACCATTGGGTATATACCACAAGAAGCATGGATACAACATAACACATTGAGAGAAAATATTCTGTTTGGGTCTGAGATGAGAGATGATGAGTACACTGAAGTCATTAAAGCATGTGCCTTGGGACCTGACCTAGAGGTTCTTCCCTCTGGTGATGACACAGAAATTGGAGAAAATGTAAGTCAGCTGTTTAAAAAAAAACACTGTTAGCAGTTTATAATAAAAACATAAAAACAGCCTTTAAAGTTAAATGGTTTTAAATGCTCTAATAGTTAGAGAATAGAACATAATTAGATATAATAGTAGTATTGGTTGCTGAATGAGGTTAAGACAGTTTGGGAAGAGTAGCATAATAATTAGAAAGTTTGACATGAAATATATGCAACAACATTTAATTTTTTTTTACTAGCCGAAGTCAAAAGTTATCAATTTTTTTAAACATTAAGGTAATAATTAAAGATAGTTTATTTACATGCAGGGCATAAATTTGAGTGGAGGTCAGAAGCAGAGGGTCAGCCTGGCCAGAGCTGTGTACCACAAGAGTGATATCTACCTTCTAGATGACCCACTTAGTGCTGTAGACAGTCATGTAGGGAGACACATATTTGACCATGTGATTGGTAAAAATGGACTTCTAAAACATAAGGTTAGTGAGATCTGTAGCCTGTAAACTTGAGATGAGATTGACTTATCTGTACTTTAAAAAACGATAAATGAAAGTTTGCTCTAAATTAATTTAAAAAAAAAACGTTATGCTGTTTTAATTATTTATTGTAAAATTTAGATTAAGAGTAATGTTTCCACTTATTACCAAATATTGCCACTGCTTTAAACAATGCATACTTGTATCCCTTTTTAAATAATAGGACAAAGCCTTTATGTTGACAAAAAATATTTTCTTGTATGATTTCCAACAGACAAGAGTTCTAGTAACTCATGGATTACAATGGTTGCCAGAAGTTGACAGAGTGTTTGTCATGACAGATGGGCAGTGTACAGAACAGGGATCATTTGAGGAACTCATGTCACATAATGGCCCCTTTTCTCAGTTCTTGTCTCAGTATCTCTCTCAACAGCAGGCACAAACAGAGGGGGTTAAAATCAGGGATGGAAATGTAAACTTGAAAGATGAAGAAGAATCAGTCTCTATTAATGAACTTGAAAATGGTAATCAGCTACATTTGAACATACTATATTACACTGTTGCCCAAAATCAAACATTTACTATCTTGTAAGACTTTGAATAGCCAATTAAATATTAAACATAATTAATTTTCAGAAGAAACTAGGAAAGATGTCTTTAAAAGGCTTGTCTCAAGTGATAATATCAATGAAAATGAACTTGAAAAGTAGGTTTCAAAAACTATGTTAAAATTCAAATCAAGTTGTGTTAAAGAAAATATTTTTTTGGAATTAAAACATAATATTAGAGTAATTTATGGCTAACACAGTAGATTAACTTACCAAACTAATGTTAGGTAGGATTATCTTATTAGGGCTAGATTAGTGGTATTCAAGTCCTGGCATATTTTATATATAAAAATTATGATGCACTGGTTGACACTTTACACCACATATGTATACCATCTCATAAAAAAATCAATTTAAGCATTGTAACATTTTGATACCATTGAGAATTTGTTTTCAAATGTTTTAATTTGAAATAGGCATTTTGAAGACAACAAGCAACCCGCATTTGTTAAACAAGAGAATATGAATGTTGTTGAAGCTGAAGAGTTTGACGCATCATCTAAACTAATCCAGGAGGAAGAGATTGCAACTGGCAGGGTAATAATGATTTCTTTTATTTTTGGAACTTTTAAATACAATATTTTCAAATTTTTCTATATGTAGGTCTTTAAACATTTCACATAATGTAATTTCTGTATGATAATTAATATAAATACCAAATAATACTAATTGATATAATTTTACTTGAATTATCTTTTCTTTGTGAAATCACTGTCCTAGTTACCTCCCTCATTAACTAACACTTATTAATGACCCATATTTTAGCTAATTCCCATATATTATCGCAATATTTCTCTGCACCTGATTTTTTAAAAATATGTGTTTTCTAGGTCAGCTGGTCAGTGTACACATCATTCTGGAAGTCCATGGGCTATTTTTCTATTTCTGTAATGAGTCTGCTGTTCCTCTCCTGTTTTGTTTTTGAACTGGTGGCTGGATTTTGGTTATCCTACTGGGTGGACAGCCCACTACTCAACAATCATTCTCTACCTGCTCATAGCCCAGAGAGGCATGCTGAGAATATCTATTTTGTGTCTATTTATAGCATATGGGGCATACTAGAGAGTAAGTAGTGCTTCAGTAAAATTTGAAATATTTTTAATACTCTGAAACATGTCTATAAATTGAATATATTAACTGTGAAATATTTACATTTTGACATAACAGTACGATAATGAATTTTATATTTCCCTTTTTCAGCTGTAGTGGTGATTATATTTTCCATAATTAAAGCATTTAGACATAGACATGCAGCGAGAAATATTTATGAGCAGTTAATCAACAGCATTTTGACCAGTCCAATTCAGTTCTTTGAAACCACACCAATTGGGAGAGTCTTGTCAAGGTATGCTAACTAAATCATCCCATTAGGCAAATTTACAAAGAATGCATTAAAACCTTCAAAAGGGCTTCCAGCAAAAGGGCTCCTGTTGATAACTAAAGATTATGTTTTGGTAGATCCCTCATATATGTCTTAAATATTATTTATAGTTTATAAATATTTAAAATATGAACATGATTTATTAATTTTTAATGTGTTTTAGACTGATATAACTAAGCACAATTACATCAAGAATTACTAGAAACAAACAGTCAATTCCTTGAGTATAGAATTAGTTTCCTGCTCGAAATTAAAATCCTTTTTATCTTAAAATTTAAATCTATCCCAGCGTTATGATGCATTCTTTGAGATTTTTGTATCTTACATTGTTCTAATAGAGTCTCCAAGGATATGAGTGTAGTTGACATGACTCTGGTGTTGTCAATGGAATTCTTTCTTCATACAATCTGTGCCCTTTTGTGTATGATTGTAGCCATCATTATCAATGTGCCGGTCTACCTAGCTGTAGTAATTCCTGTTCTGCTCCTATTTTATTTTATTGAGGTAAATCATGGTATTAATTATAATATAAATCATCATCTATCTGGTTTGAGCCCAAGACACATGGGCATTGGCGTAGTGAGGTCAGGTGTCACCCGGTGCGGCACTTAATGGTGCCACCCCCTCCCCCAGAGGCGTTGCGACCCTTCCCGGAACAAACTTTCAAATTTTGGATTTGCACCCCCTCCCTCAAACTTTTGATTTGCACCCCCCCCCCTCAAGTTTGTCTCTATATATTTTGCTATTTTTTGCCTTGGTGTCACCCCCCTAAATGGTGTCACCCAGTGCAATCCGCACCCCCCGCCCCCCCCCCCTCGCTACGCCCCTGCACAAGGGTCAGATGAAGTAGAGTTCATCTGGTTCAATGACATCAGCATACAAGGGAAAATATTGTCCACTATGCCCAGCCACTTTTGTTTCTCTAACATGTGAAAAGTACCCATTAGTGCTGAGTTGACCCTGGGATGTCAGATAGAATCAAGCCTGGGATCCGACTTGAGACTTTTGGGTTAGCAGTTGTATGCTCTACCATTCAACCACAATGTCCCTAATAATAATTTAATGAATGAAATAATAAATGGAATGAAGATTATAATGTGGTTGTAATTGATAATATTGTTTAATTTAATCAGTAAAAATGGTAATTTTCATTACATAAATATACTTTTATACTGTAAATATGTTTTTTTGCCCAGGGAAGTGAAAAAAGATTACAACATTTTTCAGAAACTTTATTTACCAACATCGTGCCAGTTACGAAGGTTGGAGAGAAAGGGGTTGTCACCCATCCTAAGTCACACAAGTGAATCCTTTGCTGGTAGGAGTGTTATATGTGCTTTCAGAGAAGAGGAAAGATTCATCAAGGAAGCTGAGGAGAAGGTGGACTTTTTCCAACAGAAAACTTACACAAGTATGGCTTGTGAAAGGTAAGTCATGCTTGCGAAATTGGCTTTTATACAATAATATTTCATGTTCAATAATATTGCCTTCAGATTAAATTATTATCTGATATCAAATATTAAGCAAGATACCACCAACAGGTGATATAAATATAAAACATATTAATATTTTACTTCAACTTTATTTTACACATAAAGAGAGGCAAACCTTAAATGTTAATGAGTATATATGATTGATAGTTAGCTATTAAGCATGATCATTTAAAATACTAATAGGCTTGGTGAATGGTGCTATTTAAAGCTGTAAAATCATGTTCAGACTCATATTTTTTTAGAAAAAGATGACCTTTAAATGTGTTATTCCAGATGGCTATCAATTCGTTTGGGTGTTATAAGTGATGTCTTAGTTTTGATTGCTGGGATACTCTGTGTGGCTTATCGTGAACAACTTTCTCCTGGGCTCATTGGTCTTTCAATGAGCATGGCATTAACAGTAAGTTTAGGTTTACTTTGTTACAAACTATTTTTTTCAAAAATTGTGAAACCATTCAACAGTAGGATGGTGTGATCGGATAGTGGAGCATAGGACTGCTAACCCAAAAGTATTGAGTACAAATCCCAGGTTCTGGTAAGAAGGGTATCCCTTATTGCACCCAGCTCTGATGGGTAATTGACCTGCAAGTAAAGGCGGCTGTGCATAATGTTTACCACACTATCCCTTCATATGGTGAGGTCACTAAACTATATTATTATATATGAGCCAACCGGCGGCGTATCATATGCCACTATTTAGTTGTTTTATTTTCTACTTTTCAGTAATTCATAATTTGTGAATTTGACAGTACCAATGCTGCCACTGAAAATATTTGCTTTAAAACACTATCAGTAGGTCGTTAAGAATGATAACCGCCCCTACCTTCCTTAATACCAACCCCTACCCTACAATTCCCCCCCCCCTCCCGTGAAAGCAGCCTCCTCTTAGTTACCTCCCCTAAGTTTAAAATCGTTTCAAACTAAATTATCTGCCCCTAATAGCCGTCACTAAACCTGGCTCTACAATTGTAAACATTTAGCGTGAACCACAGCTCACCAGACCATGTAGGGGTGGGGGTGGTAGGGATATGCCTAGAGAGGAAGAGAGGGGGCTGCTATGCGCGCTTACTGCTTGGTGTTTTCTATGGTCTCCATGGAGAGAATTATATATATATAGATTATAGTTATATTATATATATAGACGTATATATAATTATATTAATGTTTAATATTAAAATAGAGTGTATTCTTTTGATTTAGCTGTATGGTTAATATTTGTTTTTAAAAACAAAATGTGAAAAAAAAAGTAAATATGAAACATATTTTTCAATTAAACCCACACATTTTGAAGAAGGTAATGATTGATAGTATCAATCTTCATAGATAACATGGAACATGCAGCTGCAAGTAAGAGTAGCAAGTATTCTAGAAATGGATATTGTTTCAGTGGAGAGGATTCTTCAATATATTAATTTACCATCTGAAGTAAGATGTTTGTTAAATGTTTCTACAAAATAAACATTTTAAATTATTATTAACTATACATTTAAAAACCTATAGAAAAATCTAACATACCAAACTGGAGTCCCACTAATAATATATAAAGTATCTGTTGCTAAATGATTGTATGTGAATGTTTACAGGCACCTCGCCATTTGCCATGCCCTGGTTACAACCAGCATTGGCCTCAGACAGGAGATATAATCTTTAAAGATGTTTGCGTACAATACAGAAAGGGGTTGGATTTGGTTCTTAAGAAAATAAGTTTTCATGTTCAGGATGGTGAAAAGGTATGTAACTCATAAAATTTATTTTTAACAAGTAAAAAATAATAATTTACTACTTTTATTATAAAAATTAGGTTTGTATCCTCCTTTATATTATTTAATGAGATTTCATATTTTTACACCAGCTATAAATGTTGCAGGATTAGTTAATATGCTAAGGTTAATATGTTAAGGTTTAACAGAAAAATAAAACAAATTCAAAAAGCCATGTTCAGTTAATTAAAAGTTCTTTGTCATGATCGGAATTTTTGTTTTTAAGTACATTCTTATCTACTCAAAGTATAATTCAATTTGTTTTCTATTTGACTGACACTGTTTTAAAAGGTAGGAATTGTAGGTAGAACAGGTGCTGGAAAATCATCCCTTCTCTTAACTCTGTTTCGATTGGTCGAGCCCTGTGATGGACAAATCTTTATTGATGGTTTGAATATTAGTAAACTTGGTCTCTATGATCTCAGACAGAAGTTAACTATTTTACCTCAGGTTAGTTGGGCTAAATCAAAATGGTAACATAGACTTTGGCTTTATCTGTTAAGATTATAATTCAAATATTATTTATCGTTGTACCACCAAATTGTTCATTTTAAGGACCCAGTGTTGTTTACTGGTACTCTGAGGACCAACTTAGACCCTTTTGATGAATTTCAAGAGAAAGAAATATGGACATCGCTAGAACATTGTCATCTCATGTCTTTTGTGAAGAACTTACCAGAAGGGCTGGACTATGAAGTTGGGGAAGGAGGTACAAATTTGAGGTAAAATTACCCCACAATTCTTGTCAAAATAAACTCGTTGAGTTTTTTAAATTTTTAATTTATTAGAAATACTTGTATTTTAAAAGATATGTTTAGCTAGGAAAGTATGTTAAAGATTTCTATTTTCTAAAAGTATTGGACAGAGACAGCTTGTATGTTTGGGGAGGGTGTTGCTAAGGAAAACAAAAATCTTGGTGCTGGATGAAGCCACAGCAGCTGTGGACGTAGAGACAGATGAACTGATTCAAAAGACAATCAGGTCTGAGTTCCAGGGCTGTACTGTGTTAACCATTGCACATAGGCTCAACACTGTCATGGATTACGACAGGTGATCGCTTTTTCTTTCATAGTTAAATAGTTAATTAAAATGAAATAATATTTGGTAAAATTTAGTTTTTCTAATAATTTTTTATCAGAACAACCTTAAAAGTTTTGCCATCATCTGTAGTTTTTAAAAGGTATTAATAATTTACATAAATAAAATATCTGTCTGTAATTGCAACAAATGAAAAAAAAAATCCTGGGTTCTTTTCACTTAGATTTTAATTTTAAAAAAGACACATCTGAAAAAAATCTTATTCATTTTTAAGTAGAACTTTAGGCTTGAAAAGCTGGTTCCAAATGGTTTGAAATTTTTGTTGCCTGAAAGCATATTTTTCAACCAAAATTGAATACTTTTAATATTTGTGTAATAAGTAGGCTACAAAATTACTTTAAGGCTAGAAATAGTCAAAGAAATAATTACTAGTAATATAATAGTAATTTAGCAAGCACTTTTATTTTTTATTTGGATTAGTAGAGTCAGGATGTTGTGGTGACTTGGGATGTTATATTATTTAATATAAATACAATACACTAAACACCATAGATCACTATTGTGTATTTTTATCATGGAAACCAATTGTTCTGACTTTTATTGTTTTACTCCCCCTGGCCATTCCAGTTGTTTTCAAAGGAGAGGTTGAAGGCAGTTTTTGAAAATATTTGAATCAATAAATAATACTAAACTACTTTTCAACTACTTATATTCGATACAAAAATATAACAATGAGTGTAATCGATGGTTCCCAAATGGCTTTAATTTTTACTAATATAACTATAATTTTATCACTTGCCATATTTTTAAAAAGATTTTTTTAGAAATTTAGTATGATTATATAGACTTTTCATTGTAAACACTGCATACATAAAAGTAATGCAAGTACAATATTTCAAACATCATTATCATATCAATAAACTCATTTTCCTCATCCATAGAATTTTGGTTCTAGACAAGGGGAGAGTATCAGAGTTTGATTCCCCAGCTGTTTTACTGAATGATGTCAACTCTTTGTTTTACAAGATGACAGCAGAGTCACAAGCATTGAGATTAAAAAATTCTTAGACACAAGCTCATATTATTAATTTCTTAATGTTATACATATTTCTAAAGGAACATATTTAGTAAGTTGTCTTTCTAGAATCAAGTAACATTCCCTTTTGTTTTGATCTCCAACGAATTTACAGTATTTATTCATATTTAATAACATCTATAGATTTTTTGTAAACAAAAAAGTTAGTACAAAATTAAAAAGGTACAACATATACTTTAAAACATATGTCAAACATATAGAAAACAGAAGCCTTATCATTCAAATTATTATATACATTGCATTTTGTCATAAAGTTGTTAGTTTATATTTATAATATAGGCCTATTTCTGTAAATGTTTTGAAAAATAAATGCATTAATGAATGCATTAAAATAATGTTTTAGGCATTAATGTATTGTCTAATGAATTGTAAAACATGTTATTTGACTTTTTTTTAAACTACTATTTCACACAAAAATCTTTACCCAAAGTTTTTTGTGGAAACATTCATATTGCATTTTAATGTAATTTATGTATATTTATTAATTAATGTGACATACGGGACATGTAGTTTAATTATAAATCAATGGCTACATGACTAGGCCTACTTTATTTTGAAAGAATTACTAGTACCAAACAGTATTATTTTTAAAAATACTTTTTAATAATTTATTATCTTTTTGTTTTACAGAAATAAAATTCAATATAAAATTGATGTTAGTTTTTGTTCATTTTTTAGGTAGTGAAAAGTTCACATTGGGTTAGATTTTTTTACATATTATACAATGCTTTTTTGTGTCGTGTATGATATTTACAGATGGTCACAATTAAATTGATAACACGAAAAATCTTACCAGTTGCATATGGTTAATTAGTTTTTTAATTTAATTTTATAACTTGTTCTTTAGACATAAATGAACCATATTTCGTTTGTAAACATATGGTAATGTTTTGAGCTGACGTTTTAACATCTTATATTTTATATTTATATACACAATTTTACAATAACAGAAATATTTAAAAAATAAATGCTCATAAAAAGGTGAATTTCTTAGATATTTGCCAACTGTTTTGGGGAATATAAAAATAATAGCCAGCCAACAGGCAGGCTGTATAAACTTCACTGCCAGTTTATCTATAATTAAATGTGTATAAAATTTCCAAACTTTGTCACTCGCGTGATTGCTTGCTTACATTTTCTAGCCCGCAAGGTGAAAAATCCAAACATGGTCGGCGGGGTCACTGTGAGTTCAGCAGGCCTATAGTCATACGTCATATAATGAACCAAAATTCTATTTTAATTTGTAGGTGTCTTCACTTCTTCCCCCCCCCTCCCCCCATTCAACCAAATTGAAAACAGACCTACTTCTGGTCATTGTTTTTTTTTCTAAGTTCACATAGATCTTCAACCGCGCATGCTAGATAGCGGTAAAAACAATTTACTAAAGAACAGTTTGCTTAGCTAGATGTAGGACAGTCATCTATCCTACTAGATCTAGATTCTATTTTCCATTCTTTAACCTGTGCCCACCTTAGGTATTGAATAAAACACTTAAACTTTATGTCAACATTGAATTGCTAAAGAGGACGAAAAAAAGTCGGGCAGTCCTGATATCTATTTTTAGATCGCATGCTACCTCGAGAGAAGATTTAACGGACCGCAGAGCGATCCTCGCAAATGCGGCCTTTATTTTTTCATCGTATAAATATCAATTTTGCTGATTTAAAAAAAAAATTAGTTTCTTTATACTTTTACGCTTTCTACCCAGCGTAGAACAATACAAATTGTTTAAAAAAGTGTCTGAATCAGAATATTTCTCCCTATGACAAGATAATATTATGAACTCAGAATGACCCCAAGCACGTTTGTCATATTATTATTGCTCAGGCTATGACTCTATGAGCTATGTTAAAGTGACTGTGATCCCTCAAACTGCGGTATTTGTTTCGCATTTTCTTCTCTCATTTCTCGCCTCGCAGTTTCGTGTCTAACAATTTACCAAAACCAGGATAGGATCGTGTCAGCGTGCGACGGGTAAACTAGTTATTTCATGTTTGCAACATTTGTCTTTTCAATACAAAACCACAACTTCCATCTGAAAAATGTTAATCCAGGCCTAGTCCAGGTCTAATGTTTATTCATTGCAAAGACAACTCTTTGAAAAACAAGAAATGGAACACAGTTAAAGCTAGAATAAGCTTATCGTTTTCATATTACCTCACTATTATTCCCCGCTGTTTTTTTTTAAATAAATGACGTTGGTTTAGTGGCCTAGTTCTACGCCCTATCTCTAGGCCTACTTTCAAGTTAGAAAACTCAAGAAACGGAATCTAAAAATATCTCATTTTTGTTTTCATTTCTTCATCTTGTGCAATCAATTCCTGTAAGTTTAAACATGCGATATCAACGGAGACAAAGAGAGGGTTTTCAAAGCTCGATAAGAGGGAAACCTACTATTGTTCTTAAAAATGAAATGCATTAGGATTTTATCAACCTAATAGAAACTAAGTTGACTGCCTCCACACTTGGTAAAAAGTAAGTTTAGTCGCTCAGGTAAAAATGCATTAATATGTAATGTATTATCATTTATAAAAAAAATAGTATTTATTGTATCGTATGTTTAACTTATTTCATCATTATATTATGTATGATACTTAATTATGATAAAGTAAGTTACAGAGGAGTCAACAATATGTTTTCGAAATGTTGGAGAGGGGGGGGGAGGGGGTAAAAGATTTTAACATATTCCTTTTTAAATGAACTTGAGTTTGAATAACGTTAATAATCTGGTTTGAATTTATCCAAGACGCCGAGGTCCACTAACGCTAAAAACAAGTGACACGTTTTGTTGACGATAATAAGGTAGCTACAGTGTTTCATCCAGGCATCTCTTCCAAAGAGAGTGTACCGCCCCCCCCCCCCCGAACTTTTAACTGTGTCTGCACCCCTCCCCCGAAAATTTAAAGTGCCCCCCCCCCCACCCGTTGAAAAAAGTCTGGAAGAAACACTGGGCAGCCAGTGAATATTCACTCCCCTCTTTGACAACTATAGGCGTTATCATTGTTATTACAGTCCTGTTAAGTCACTGTTAGTAACAGATTAACATGAAAATTATGAAAACACATGTAATATTTTATGAAACGTAATTCGGTTTCTATTGTTAACCTAAAAATCTATTAATATTGCATGTAATTTTGTTCTTTTAAAAACGAATCTTTATTCCCCACTCCCCCCCTACTCCCCCCCCCCCCCCATTATTTGTAGTCTTCCCCAGTGACACTCGTACTTTGATACTGGACAAAACAATGTTTAACGGCAGCGTTGGACGAGACTGGAATATCTTGACCTTCTGTGATGATCCGTTTTGGGTAATGTTGTATAGTTGATGTTTTAGATTATAGGTCTCAATTAACATATTTAACAAACATAGTATTATATATAAAAACAAAAAAGGGCGCAACATATATATATATATATATATATATATATATATATATATATATATATATATATATATATATATATATATATATATATATATATATGGGGACGGAGTGGTCTAGCGGTAGAGAGCTGGACTGTAAACCCGTAAGTCCCGGGTTCAAGTCAGTAGATCGTCCCTGAGTCCACCCAACTCTGATGGGTACCTAACCCACGTTAGGGAAAGTAAAGGCGGCTGGGCATAGTGCTGACCACACTATCTCTTTATATGCCGAGGTCACAGAAACAAGTGAACTCTACTTCACTTGCCCCATAGACCGTCAGGTTTGAAAGGGAAACTTTACTTATATATATATATATATATATATATATATATATATATATATATATATATATATATATATATATATATATATATATATATATATATATATATATATTTAGGATTCTGCCCTTTTCTGGAACAACTCTTGGCCACAAACGACGCGATGCTTCCAGAACACAATCCTATTGCCCCTTCCATGCTACTATGCTATTTTCTCACTGTTTGTGTATATCTGTTGTTTATGGAGGAGAAAGCCAAGTATCGTGCATTGGGATCTGATGTTTGTTCTAAAACTGGTAAGTTCGGTTTGGTTTACTTTGTCTTGAGATGTATATAGATCACTAATTAGGATCTTGAAGTTGTAAAGAAGTCCTATAGAATTTCCGTAATATAAAGAATCATTTTCAAGAAGTTTAAAAAATTATCCCTGAATTCATATCGTAATGGTATGCCTGTCTTTTATCTTGTTTGAAATTCAAATGGACGACTCATTTTGTCTCCATACCTAGTAAAGTCTTAATTGTATGAGGGTGAGGTAGAGGAGGTGGGAGCATGGAACCGCAATCACTTTATTGATCGAATCACACGCCCCCCCCCCTTCCCCACATACGCACTGACCACGCCTAATTCAATCGCCGACACTACCTACGAATTTTCACCTTTTTACCACACAATCTTTTTGGAATTCATAGTAACTAACATGTCTCTTCCACCTATTCCTTATTCTTCATATCTTTTAAACTATTTCGCAGTTTTAAAATTATGTCTGTAACAACACAAAATAACACAACATATCTTTTTTACCCTATTTTATAGTGTGTTTGTAGCTTGCTCATAGCTACAGAGATTGTTCCATGTATTCTAGAGTCTCAGGGTCTTCTATTTGGTTCAGACTTATACCTCCGTGTAATCAAATCTACAACTTATGTGAGTATTAAATCCAGAATTCCCCACACTTTAATGTATTTTCTAACGTTATTGTCGCACCTGGGCACCCTCCATACCAGCTCGGTAACCTTTGAGATGTCAATATTAGCGCAAAAATACTTTTCAGTGTATTGCAATGATAGGAATTAATCAATATAAAGCAATACTCCAGTTTTATTTAAACCACAGGATATATCGTTTCAAATTTACCTGCTTAAAATATTATGCTGGTACATAAAATACAAATGTGGCACCACCGCACAGAGTTGGAGAGCTGGAGAAGCATGCACGCATTTGTAAAGTAAAATAAAGTTTCCCTTTCAAACCTGACGGTCTATGGGGCAAGTGAAGTAGAGTTCACTTGTTTCTGTGACCTCAGCATATGAAGAGATAGTGTACACGGTCAGCACTATGCCCAGCCGCCTTTACTTTCCCTAACGTGAGTTAGGTACCCAACACATTTGTGACAGTGTGTCTCAAAATCGTTGTGGGGATTTGAAAATCGTAAAGGAAAATAATACATCAATTTTCTACACATCCCAAAAATGCAGCTAGCCTTATCCCTAACCCAGCTCTAAACACATAGGCCTCCTATTGTCTTAGCTCAATCCTAGCACTTGCCATATCGGCTCCTATAACAATTAGTTCTATATTTTCTGATACAGGTGCTAGTTCTGCTCACAGTCATCCTAGAACAAAAATGTTCCGTGTTGCAGTCACCTTTGTTATTTCTGTTCTTCTTACTTCTCTTGTTGACACACGTGGTTCCATTTTACTCCAGGATCATCTTACAGGTAAATCCATTTTACTCAAAGATCATCTTACAGGTAAATTGTTAGAAGTTTTATTGTTAAAAGAATATGTGTTTTAGGAATAAAATCTTAAAGCAAACGCTTCAACAAAAGCCGTTAAAATGTATAGTAAGTTGTTCGACAACAACTAAAACGCTTGTTATTTATCATTTTACGATATATTTTTCTTTTATCTTAATTAAAATAAAAAAAAATATTTAAAAATTTAAAAAAGCTGTGTTAAGTAATTGAAAGTCCATTTAAATTATGAAAAGAAATAAAGGCTGTTACAGTAGAGTTAATACTTCCTATCGTCCGTAAGGGCCTTAGACGTTAGATCCAGAGTTTCTTCCAGGCATCTCTTTGGGGGGGGGGGGGGGGGGGGGGCAAAGCCCCCCCCCCCCCCCCCAAAAATTTTTTACCGCCCCCCCCCCCCGAACGAAATGAAATTTATATAATTTATATAGAAAATATATACATTTAACAGTGTCCGCCCCCCCCCCAAAGAAAGTCTACCGCCCCCCCCCCCCCCCCGAAAATTTCAAGTGCCCCCCCGGAGAAAAAAGTCTGGAAAAAACACTGGTTAGATCGTGTAGGGCTGTGTTTATGTTTTTTTCGAAATATATCTACACAAAGTTTTCATCATACAATTTATTACGTCGGTATTATATAATGAACATTCGTTATATTGTTTTTTACAGGAATACGAGACAAGCTTAGGAGCTTTTTTCTTATTTTACTTTAACTTTGGGGCCATTTTGTGTGCAACAGTTCTGTATGGTTTTAATCATAAGCATCCAAATTTTAAGGTAATGTATGGATTTGGATAGAATATATTATTAATTGTAATTAAAATAACAAGACACGACGCCCATTAGAACATTACATTTATTTATATGGCCTAGAGAGATAATATAGACTCGAACTAGCGAGATATTTCAGCACTTCCAATTCTCATTTAGCCTGTAGCTAATGTGCCTTGGGCAGAGACGTAGCTAGTGGGACGAGGAGAGGGCGGTGGCCCCAGGCACCGACCATAGGAGAGCGCCTAAAGGGGTAGAAAAAAATTTTATAAGCTCATTTTAAGCTGCAGTTTTTTTTATTATAAACAAAGTTACGAAATTAAATGGCTACAAACCTTTACATAATAATTTCACTGATTTTTTCATTGAATGTGTAACTGGAAAATAAATACCCTTAAGAATCAGTGACCGGCAAACCCGCTTTCCAACTTGTATCAAAATGGGGGGGGGGGGGCGCTATTTCGCCAAGGTTTTATAACGAAATGGTGAGTAGATAAATAGAATAGAAACCAATTGTATTAACGCGTTTTGTATGATTTCACAAGGCAGTTTTGTTAAGAAATGTTAAGAAATGACACCAGTTGTATTTAAAAGTTACGATTCTCTCAACTTGCTAATATAGGTCTACACATATTTCTAAATTCATATATAACTATAAACTACTATGTTGGAAACAGCTGAAGCTATTTTGCATTTTTATTTCTCTTTTCAGCCCTCATCAGTAGAAGCCGACGCTCCATTACTTTCTAAGTTCACATTAGACTGGGTGACAAGGTAAGCCTACTTATTCATTTTTAAAGAATAGGCTTGAAAAGCTGGTTCCAAAAGATTCCAAGTTTTTGTTGCCAGAAAGCATATTTTTCAACCATTTTATAACATTTGTGTAATAAGTACAAAATTACTTCCGGTTTCATTAAGGCTAGAAATAGTCAAAGAAATAATTACTAACCATATAATAGTAATTTAGCAAACCCTTTTATTTTTTATTTGGATTAGTAGAGTCAGGGTGTTGTAGGGACTGGGGATGTTATAGTATTTAATATAAATACAATACTACGCTATACACAATAGATCACTATTGTGTATTTTTATAATGAAAAACATTTGTTCTGACTTTTATTGCTTTACCTCTCCCTGGCAATTCGTGTTGACTTCAAGGAGAGGTTGATGGCAGTTTTTTGAAAATATTTGAATTGATAAAATAATTCTAAACGGCGTTTCAACTGCTTATATTCGATACAAAAATATAAAAAATGAGTGTAATCGATGTTTCCCAAACGGCGTTAATTTTCACAAATGTAACTATAATTTTATCGCTTGCCATATTTTTTTAAAAGATTTTTTTTAAAATTTAGTATGATTATAAAGACTTTTTAAGCCTATTGTTGCCATAAATGGCTCTTTGTTTCAACCGCACACACGCGCGCACTCAATCGTTTATAACCAGGCCGACATTTGTCGATAACGAAACTGCCATTAATTTGGAACATGTTTAGGATTTAGTCAGTTACTGTTATCGTCGATACTAAATAAGCAAATTGATTAAATGAGGGAAAAATTGCAAATTGAAAGATCTTATAAAATCTCATAGGCCTTCAACTTAAAAATACTTGGGTTGAATCATAATTATTGAATGAATTTAGAAATCAGATATGATTGTTTTACAGTAGAACTTTGATTTCTTTCGTTTATAATAATATGCTTATATTTATTTAAATTCTAATAAACATTTCTTTTTTTAATATCCATTCTTATAGTTTAGTAATCAAAGGCTACAAGAAACCATTGACCGACAAAGAAATATTTACACTTAAAAACTGTGAAAAATCTGGAACAGTTGTACATTCATTTCTTCAGAATCTTTCAAAATATAGCAGACGGTACTTTTTATTAGATCTATATTCTAGATCTAGATCTATAGCATATAAGTCTCTAGATCTAGCGTAAAGAGTAATATACATCTAACCATACAGTTATTTCTAGACAAAGTATGGTCATTTCAACTTTTAAAATCAACTTTTAAATAATATAATCTATATATATATATATATATATATATATATATATATATATATATATATATATATATATATATATATACTAGCTGCATCCCGTGCTCCGCCACGGTAAATCTTTTTTAAATGTACCAACTTGGGAACAGAACAAAACTAAACACAACACAAACGAACGCAAAAAAAAACAACGAAAAAACAAACACAACACTCATAACATAAACACAATTTAAATGCAATCATAAAGGCATATTGCTCACAGTCTAGCCCGTAGCGCCAAATCGCGCCCTTTCCGGTGATTTGCACCCAACTCAAACTTTCGATGTGCACCCCTTTCCCCCCCCCCCCCCGCCCTAAAATAATAAGACACTGCGGTGCACTGAAAAGCACAGCATGGTGCGAATGTTTACTTTTATGGTTCCAAAATCTATAGCGATGACGGAAGGAAGGAAGGAAGGAAGGACTGACACACTACCAGCAGCGTTATATTATAGACTAGCTGCATCCCGTGCTCCGCCACGGTAAATCTTTTTTAAATGTGCCAACAGAACAAAACTAAACACAACACAAACGAACGCAAAAAAAAAAAAAAAAAAAAAACGAAAAAACAAACACAACACTCATAACTTAAACACAATTTAAATGCAATCATAAAGACATATTGCTCATAGTCTAGCCCGTAGCGCCAAATCGCGCCCTTTCCGGTGATTTGCACCCCCCTCAAACTTTCGATTTTGCACCCCTCCCCCCCCCCCCCCCGCCCTAAAACGTTCGATTTCCACCACCCCCCCCCCCCTCGCAAATTTTTTCCAACCCACTTTGGCGCCCCCTAAGGTCGGCACTCGGGGACATATGCCCCCCCCCCCTCGCTACGCCTCTCCTATAAAACCCGAAAGATAGAATAATAATTAGAAAACAGTATAAATAATAGGCAGTATTTAAAATATCCGTGTTTTACCTACAATATTTCTCTTTATCCATTCACGCATTTTTTTCCAGTACTTTAAATTTTAAAAATTTACAAAAGAGTTTAATAACTAAAACCATTGCGCACCTAATGAACGTGATGACGCGTCTTTAATAGTGCTGAATAGTTGATTAAAAATTATAAGTAATAAACAGTAGGGCCTACATTCAGTGAATAAAATAAATAAAAGATTGCCTTTTATCAATCCATGCTAATTATAATTTTCTAACAATAATTTCCTCTTACACATCCGAATAATTTGCATTCACATTTTGCTAATTATATTATTGCAACACTAATTCCTTCTATGACGAACGTATATTTGCATTCACATTTTTTATTAGCGTGAGTTTAATGTATTTTTAAATTACCTCCTTTGTCAAAATTAGAAAAGAGTTAAATTAATTTGATTTTTCTACCCTATTGTTATTATGTTATTAAAATGTATCCACTTTTTCTGGGAACCTAAACGAAAATGATATTTGACATTAATCTTTTTAATACGTTTTAGCAGTTTGCGTGTATTTAATATTTTCTTGACGTTATGCGAAAGAGTAAAAACCGTGGCAATTATAAAATAGCTCTATGCCGCTATATAAACAAACCCTACTCTAATACTTATAATAAGACACTGCGGTGCACTGAAAAGCACAGCATGGTGCGAATGTTTACTTTTATGGTTCCAAAATCTATAGCGATGACGGAAGGAAGGAAGGAAGGAAGGACTGACACACTACCAGCAGCGTTATATTATAGACTAGCTGCATCCCGTGCTCCGCCACGGTAAATCTTTTTTAAATGTGCCAACAGAACAAAACTAAACACAACACAAACGAACGCAAAAAAAAAAAAAAAAAAAAAACGAAAAAACAAACACAACACTCATAACTTAAACACAATTTAAATGCAATCATAAAGACATATTGCTCATAGTCTAGCCCGTAGCGCCAAATCGCGCCCTTTCCGGTGATTTGCACCCCCCTCAAACTTTCGATTTTGCACCCCTCCCCCCCCCCCCCCGCCCTAAAACGTTCGATTTCCACCACCCCCCCCCCCCCCTCGCAAATTTTTTCCAACCCACTTTGGCGCCCCCTAAGGTCGGCACTCGGGGACATATGCCCCCCCCCCCCCTCGCTACGCCTCTCCTATAAAACCCGAAAGATAGAATAATAATTAGAAAACAGTATAAATAATAGGCAGTATTTAAAATATCCGTGTTTTACCTACAATATTTCTCTTTATCCATTCACGCATTTTTTTCCAGTACTTTAAATTTTAAAAATTTACAAAAGAGTTTAATAACTAAAACCATTGCGCACCTAATGAACGTGATGACGCGTCTTTAATAGTGCTGAATAGTTGATTAAAAATTATAAGTAATAAACAGTAGGGCCTACATTCAGTGAATAAAATAAATAAAAGATTGCCTTTTATCAATCCATGCTAATTATAATTTTCTAACAATAATTTCCTCTTACACATCCGAATAATTTGCATTCACATTTTGCTAATTATATTATTGCAACACTAATTCCTTCTATGACGAACGTATATTTGCATTCACATTTTTTATTAGCGTGAGTTTAAATGTATTTTTAAATTACCTCCTTTGTCAAAATTAGAAAAGAGTTAAATTAATTTGATTTTTCTACCGTACTGTTATTATGTTATTAAAATGTATCCACTTTTTCTAGGAACATAAACGAAAATGATATTTGACATTGATCCTTTTAATATGTTTTAGCAATGTGCGTGTATTTAATATTTTCTTTAAGTTATGCAAAAGAGTAAACACAGTGGCAATTATAAAATAGCTCTATGCCGCTATATAAACAAACCCTACTCTAATACTTATAATAAGACACTGCGGTGCACTGAAAAGCACAGCATGGTGCGAATGTTTACTTTTATGGTTCCAAAATCTATAGCGATGACGGAAGGAAGGAAGGAAGGAAGGACTGACACACTACCAGCAGCGTTATATTATATATATATATATATATATATATATATATATATATATATATATATATATATATATATATATATATATATATATATATATATATATAATGATTATTTAGAAATTATACCTAATCTTTAATTTAGATATATCTTGTATCTAAATTTTTTTATAACATAAACTAGATCTAGACCAGACGTGAGAGCTGTTAATCCAATCAGGAATACCAAATTTAGTAAATCAAATGGAGCATATAGATCTAATACTAATTCACACGCTTTGAAGTGTAAAAACGCAAGTCACAAACTATCAACAACAGAAGCTAGTGAGGCTAACATTTCCTCTGATCTCCAAAATGAAAAGGTTTGCTTCCTTCCTTCAGCTGAATCTCTTGAGACCAAAGGATCTGGATATGTGTTGTGGAAGGTCAGCTTTTAAAATATAGACCTACTACTAGTACTTGATATTTACTTAGACAGAGATGTAACTTTTCCGCTTTTTCCTGAAATCCGATTTCTCAATCTGACAAAAAGTTTCCGCCGAAAAAAAAAACGACATTTTTTTTCCGCCCGACCGACTTTTTTTAAAAACATTGAAATTCAATGAAATCTTTTCAGTCGATCCATTTTTTTTGTTTTGCTACCCTTGTTCGAATGGTCGCGTCTTCCCCTTCTGCTTTATTACTGTTTCGCTGGTTTACAGACTAATGTCGTTTACTCATTACCTAGTCTACGTCATTCGGCGATGTATAATAGTTAGTCTACGGCGTGTAAACTTACTATGGCATTGTGGATGTCTTTTTTGTGCTACAGCTATATAAAAAATGTTTAGAAGCAAATCCAGAAAAAAAAAGCAGGCTGAAAGCTGAGTTAATTGCCTATAATGCGCATAACAAGTTGACACATAGCACTTAATTGTGTTGGAGGAAATCCACTCCAACATTACAATTAAGAATAAAAAGAAGTCCTTTACCTATGGAAGATCTATATGATTATATATAAGACTGTAGAGCAAATTATGGAATGCCTGCCATATTATGTAATTAAATACTATTTTATGAATTCTAAAGCTATGACCTAAGTAGTAGACTCTATAGATGGCTATATACAATTTTTTTTATTTAATTAGATAATCCTGCGCACTTTTTGGAAGCATGTCCTAAAATGTCTTTTACTATGTCAGCTGTCCAAAGTTTTTACTCTTCTTTGTCCAGTGTTTCTCAAGTAAGTCTTTTTATATGCCGATTTCTATATGGCAGGTGGTGTAATAATTTACTTTGAAATCCCAATTTATGTCTGATGAACTAGAGTTAATTTTTTTTTTCACTCTACTCAAGAATTAAGGATTAGCAGTTGTGCTCTCTAATTCTAATATATCATAGGTTTAATGTAGCATAATGATGATTTTTTTTAGAAAGAATCCCAGGTTTTTATTTTTTATCCTTGGGCTTGTGTCGTGTACTTTAAGACAATTATTGTTATACTTTTTTCCCCTAGGTTGTTTATAGATTTTTCAATGTCTGAAGATGAGCCAGTCTGGCATGGCTATTTATTGGCAACAGCTCTGTTTTTGTCATCAGTTCTGTCTCAAATCTTCTACGAGTATTACTTCTTCCAGTGCAACCTAACAACAATACGAGTTAGAGCAGCCCTTGTATCAACTATTTATAGGAAGGTGTGGTTGTTTTAGATTTATTAACAAACTTGTTGGTTATACATTTTAATATTTAAACCTAAGAAAAGTAAAAGACATAAGACACAATGGTTCATAGGGGCAGATGAAGTAAATTTCACTTTGGATTTTGATTGCGTGGAGTATGTGGTCAGCGGACATTCAGTTTTTCCGGCTTATTTCTAGGCATGGACGAAGACAAATAACTAAATTTGTGCTAGGTATGGGCATGCTCTGCCACATCATTTCACTAAATAGGTTTTTAACATCTTAAATAAATGAATGTGGAAAATTCATTCAATAACTAAGCAGACAGTTTAGTTAAATGTATCAGATGCATTACAATTTTAAAATTATTATTTCAGATTTTTTCACTGTGCTCAGAAGCGAAACAAGCTATGTCTTCAGGTGAGATAATCGAACTGATCTCAAAAGATGCTGACATTGTATATCAAATGGTGGATGAAGGCTTTCAGTTGACAGAGGCTCCTGTAGAACTTGTGGTTGGGATAATAATGATCTACTACACAGTTGGTGTTGCTGTATTTGCAGGTAAGTAGTTCAACCCGCGGTGTAGCATACGCCGCTAGTTAGTGACGGGTAAAAAAATTCCTTATAGATACAGTTGTCCCAATGGGGTGGGACTGTAAGTGAATGAAAAGAAGGAACTCTGGAAAGAACAACATACAATTTTCCATGACTGAAAACAGGTTTCGGAAGATATAGGCATATCTTTTTGAACGTTTGGCCCCGTGCTTTATTAATTGTCATGGCAAAGGCTAATCTAACAGGGCATTGTCTGAGTGTAAAGGTAAAAGACAAATTTGAATCTGATGGAGTCAGGGATATCCGGGGAATAAGGACAGTTTGTGCGGTAGCAGCTGCGATAGTTTTACAATCCAGTACGTTGCGGTGAATGCTGGTAACAGTCAGTCTAGTGCCATTACAGAGACCTCTTGCTGGCATGAGATTTCTAAGAAGTATGACGACTGAACCAATTTAAATTTTGAGTTTTTGCGGAAGCATGCCAGTAGGGGTAAGACTGTTAAGAAATTCTACGGGGAATGAAATTTGATCTGCGGGCTCGTCTATGACGATGGAGTCAACGCTGGTGAAAGTTACTTCGTCGGTTGGGATAAGTTTCAATACTTGGTCATTCAGGTGGAGGGAATCTTTGTTCGTGACACTTAGATTTAGTATAGCTCACGCACTGATTTGTTCCGAAGTGACAGTTGAGAAGTCGAGGTAGCCATATAGTTGTTAAACGGGATCAGAATTAACAGGAAAAGAATGTGACGGTAATGTTACAGGTGTTCCAATTGTCCCGTCTCCAACATCGAGAAGCCATTTTGCAAAATGTTTTTCGTCAGGAAGAGCTCTCATATTTGTCGTCAGTGTAAGTAACAAACATGTTGCGAGATAGGTTTGATATTGCACGTGGAAGTTGTAGTAAGCTTCAGCGGTATTTTAAACACAAAATGTGCAGAACGTCAATCCGGTAACAACGTTTCAGCTATTCCTGTAGATGCAACGGTTATAGGAAAGTCTCCCCTTGTCTCTGATGGTATGAATCAGGGTTTTGTAGACAAAGGTTTTTTCGCGGGACCATCTAGAAGAAGCAGGTTTGTTGTGGATGGAAATCTGTGTATGCAGCGTCCAAATCAGTGTCAACAGCGTGCTTTTGTTTAGTGTTGAGTTTGTCGTAGTGTTCCATAGCGTGGGAGTGTTCAGCCTGAGCATCAAAGACGGAAGATGAATGACACATCGGAAGAATGTCAGTAAGGGGTAGGTGTAATTTGTGCAGGTTGAGGCCATGTGGTTGGAGCATGTCATTTATTTCTGCGAGAGCATACATGCAAGCGGTGCGTGTGGAGTATGTTCTGAGAAAGACCTCAGAAATGGAGAGTTTATCAACTCAAAATTTTTAACAACTTCTAATGCAAGAAGTGTTATGAATGGCATCTAAGTGCATTCTATGATTATGAGAGAATGTGTTTTATAGAAAGATTGTGTATTAACAAGAGATTGTGAGTGTCTTACGATGTACATAAGAATGTCACGTTTGAGCTAAGGATTTTTGTTGCTGGTTGAAGAAGTTTAGGGCACTCTGTGTCTCGTTGTGCTAAATTGCGGAGCTATTTTCATCGTGAATGTAGTTAAGTCATACTTTAGTTGTCCTTTAGTTCCGTTATCACTCAAGTAATCTGTCATCGTCAAGTTAATGTAATTTCAGGCATAATTAAGAAGGCAGAATCAACCTAGAGTTTTGTGTTACTCGATTAATGCTACGTTATCATGTGTATTCAACATTAAATTCACTTCGCAACAAGAAGAAAGAAAGAAAGTTTGTTTTATTTTATTTTCAGGACATTTAAAAGCTTGTTATAATAAACTGTTTTATTTCTTATTATTTTTCAAAAACTGTTTTGAATCTTTTATATCATTTGCTAAAACAATTGCCAAACAACAAAATTAAAACTAATCCTCAGCACTTGGTACATTGGTTGTTTTCTTCACTATAAGACTGATTGCTTCCCGCTTACAACTTCAGTGTGAGGAAGAATTAAGGGGGGCAGCAGATAGGAGAATGAAAATAACATCTCAAGTTTTTGCTGGCATCAAGGTAGATTTTACGAACAAACCTTTACTAAGGGATTATCAACCTTAACCAGTTTTAAACTATGTACTGTCAAAATTGTTCAGGTTATGTTACAATTTTCATATTGTTGCACTAATGCTTTTAGTTATTATACTTTGCATTCCGACCAGAATTCAAACTTTCAACTGTGATTATTTCCGAATAGTAAAGAATGTAATAAAAAATTAACTTCATGTTATTTTAGGTTTTAAAACTTTATGCCTGGGAGGAAGCATTTAAGTCCCGCATGAACGATATAAGGAGAGATGAATTAAAAGCTGTTTTCAAATTCAGCTTCTTAAGATTTGCATCAACATTTGCATGGACTGGAGCATTCTTTTGGGTTTGTTTCTTAAAAAAAAACTCATCAGTTTTTATTTCCTTTAGGTCTAGGGCATCTACTCCAATATTTTCTTGCAGTCTAGTATCATTACTTTTACACAATTACATTTTAAATTTCCAGCTGACGTTTTTTACTTTTCTGACCTACGTTCTTGTTGACCAAGAGAATTATCTAACTGCATCAGTAGTATTTGTCACTATTTCGTACCTTGAAATACTTCGTCGAGCAAGTAATTGTTTCTCTGAAAGTTTGGACTATTTCATTTCCGTGAGTAATTAAATCTAGATAACGTATCTCGAGGATAAGTTTTACAAACTGTTATAACTCTTTTCTTTTTCTTTTTTTTTCCATTTTTAATAATATGTTATATTCTGTTGGATTATGATAATTGAATTATTAAAATACTATTATTTAACATACTAGGGATTTGTGTCTTCAAGACGTTTGTTCAAATTTTTCGATTTAAAAGATATCCACAAGTCAACAGCAGACCAAGATTTTTCTGACATGACTAAAAGTCAGTGATCTGTATCTTGTGTATTTAACTAATCTTTTCAGTGTGTATTTTTTAAATGTAAAATTAGACAGTGATTAAGATTGCAAAAACCATTTCTCTTAAAATTAACTGCCATTTTAAATTAGTTACTTATCAATAATAAGAGAGAGAGAATATTGTTTTATAAACACTACAAACAGACAAGATCTTGCTATTTGAATTAATAAAACCTTTTTTTTAAGTTCATGCCATTGAAATAACTGATGGAAGTTTTGGATGGACATCAAATTCTGAATCTATCCTGAAAAAGTAAGTTCTTTTTTACAATTCTTTTACCAACTACATTTTTTCATTATTTTTTGTTTTAAGAGGATACTATTTTTCGTAATGGTTGTTCTTCAAAAGAACTGTTTACAACACTATTGATTTCAAAATTTGTTTCAAAAACTAGTTTTTAAATGTTGGTATTGTTTTAAAAAATGATTAAACTATTGATTCCAGCATTTGTTTGCAAGTCAAAAAGAGTAGTCTGGTAGCTGTTGTTGGTATGGTAGGAAGTGGCAAGTCTTCGCTTCTGTCAGCTATTTTGGGAGAGATGGTTGTGCATAGTGGACGTGTTAAAAAACAGGTAAATAATATTTCAATATTTAATTGCCATTTCTTAAAGAAGCCTACACTCTAGGGAATTGTATCATTTGTATCTATTTGAATATTTTAAAGAATTGTACATTTATTTGCCGGCTTATCTTTGGAACTTTCACCTTTAAAAAAAAATGTCAACTTAGAACTGCAGCTCTTCAAGAAATAGTATTAATCAATAAGGCGATTGTAGAAAAAAAAGGCATCGGAAGAAGTCACAGCAAAAAAAATTCACAGGAAAAAGGTCGCAAATATGTATTTTCATAGAATTTGTTAATACTATTAGATCTATGTATTAAATATTCAGAAATAGCATATCAACTTACGATTAATTTAATGTAATGTAATATGCGTAGGTTTTATAAGTATAGTAATATTTATAACACGTTAAATATTTATAATGAAGTATATTAGTTTTATTTCCGTTATACATATAATATTTAATAGAATTTAATTTAAAAAATTCCAATCTACTCGGTTTTCATCGTGTTTTTTTTTAATTTTGACTTTAAATTAGCATTGAAAGGTATTTAATGTGATTTTCTGTCCTCAATTTATGTCAACAATAGTTCACTTATACGGACCTTCCACATTTATTACGCTCATTACATAACAAAACATAGGATTAAAAAAGAAAGCCAACACCGTACAAAGGCTGTAATAGACGCAACACGTCAACAACAAACCGACAAGAGCGACTGAGAAGAAAATTACCTAGGAAAGGCCTACGGAAAAAATAAATATGCTAAACATAATGATGTGCGTTAATATATTTTGTAGTTGATATTTCTACCGCGTATTTATGTAAAACTCTTTTTCATAGAAAAAACTGACTTTTTTGTGACTTTTTTTCCGCTCACCGACAGGGCATCATTGGATATGTACCGCAGGAGGCGTGGATACAACATAATACATTGAGAGACAATATTCTATTTGGGTCTGAGATGAGAGATGATGAGTACACTGAAGTCATTAAGGCATGTGCCTTGAGACCTGACCTGGAGGTTCTTCCCTCTGGTGATGACACAGAAATTGGAGAAAATGTAAGTCAGCTGTTTAAAAAAAAATAGAAGTTAATATTAAAAAAGCCTTTAAACGAATATGCTATTAAGTGCTCAAAAAATAAGAAAATACAATATCGTTAGATATAATAGTATAGACGGCGTGGTCAAAGGATAGAGCATTCATCTACTAGCATGAAGGTCTCGAGTACAGATTCCGGTCCAGAATTATAACTGTATGATGTCCCTGAGTACACCAAGATCTGATGGATTCCTGACTCATGGTGGGGAAAGTAAAGGCTTCTGGGTATAAAGCTGACCACACTATCTGTTCAAATGCTGTGGTTTAGAAGCTTATAAACTCTACGTAATGTGCCCTATCGATCATTAGTTCTAAAAGGGGAACTTTACTTTTTTCTCGATATATAATAGTTTTTGTGTTGGTTGCTGAATGAGAGATTTCAGGTGCAGTAGAATAAGTATTCAAGGTTTATCATTGGTATGGAATGTATGCACACTAATATATATATATATATATATATATATATATATATATATATATATATATATATATATATATATATATATATATATATATATTTATAAACTCATTAAATAAGAAAATGTACATGCAGGGCATAAATTTGAGTGGAGGTCAGAAGCAGAGGGTCAGCCTGGCCAGAGCTGTGTACCACAAGAGTGATATCTACCTTCTAGATGACCCACTCAGTGCTGTAGACAGTCATGTAGGCAGACACATATTTGACCATGTGATTGGTAAAAATGGACTTCTAAAAAATAATGTAAGTTAAATTATGATTTTTTTGAATTATTTAAAAGTTATCTCCCTTTGTAATAATATTTATCCCTTGATAAACAGTGTTATCCATATAACCATATTATTAACTAGCTGCATACCCGTGCACCGCCACGGTGAATCTTTTTTAATTTACTATGGAAAGGAACAAAACTAAACACAAACACAAAAGAAAACACAAATGCAAACACAACGCAAACTCAAACACTAACGAAAACACAAAACGAAACACAACGGCAAATACAAACACAATGCAAACGCAAACACCAACGAAAACACTAACTCAAAGAAAATGCAAACACAAACACAATGCAAAACCAAACGCAAAAAAAACACACATGAAAACGCAATCCTAAACTGTGGTGTTCTATTTAAGTAAATGAATTACTAAAAAGGAGAAAATAAAATGAATATAAAAGAAATTTATAATAATAAAAGAAAGCAATATATATTTTTAAAAGCATTTAAAGTCCTATTAGTACATATTAATTAGAAACTATGTTTGACAATAAAAATAGTTTTTCGTGTATGATTTCCAACAGACAAGAGTTCTAGTAACTCATGGATTACAATGGTTGCCAGAAGTTGACAAAGTGTTTGTCATGACAGATGGGCAGTGTACAGAACAGGGATCATTTGAGGAACTCATGTCACATAATGGCCCCTTTTCTCAGTTCTTGTCCCAGTATCTCTCTCAACAACAGGCACAAACAGAGGGTGTTAAAATCAGGGATGGAAATGTAAACTTGAAAGATGAAGAAGAATCAGTCCCTATTAATGAACTTGAAAATGGTAATAACCTATATTTGATTATTATTATTACTAGATAATGAGCGCTAGGTTGATAGTGTGTGTGTTTTGTTTTCTAAATCAAAACCTGAAGCTGAAGCTAGAATGAAAATAAGTATAAAACTCATTTTAAGCTAAACGGAAATAACAACAAAACACCACTTTAACCAGAACTTGACATTTAACATAAACCAGATATTAAATATGAAAAGAATATTCAACCCAAAACATGATATATTTCGGAAAATTTACCAAACGGATACGGAAATTTAGGCAGAAGCGAAAATTTAACAGGATACGAAATTTAATTTAAAAACGGACATTTATCTAGAGTCGCATCAAGTACGATATTTAATTGAAAAGGAACTTTATTCGGAACCAGCATTTTTACTTAATTTGGACATTTTACTATAAATTTCTATTCGTTTAATGTGACGTTATTAAAATTGTCTGTGATAGTTTTAATTTTCCTTTACTTTTCTCTACAGCGCTTTAGACAAATAGAAAGACAGAGTGACAGAATAGTGAAACTATTATATAGAAGCATTGAATGTTGTACAAAATCAAATTTCTTTATCTCACTAAAGTTTAAATAGCCAAATTAATATTAAACACACTTTCTTTTCAGAAGAAACAAGAAAAGATATCTTTCAAAGGCTGGTATCAATTGAGTCTTGTAATAGTGATATCGTCAATGAAAATGAGCTTGAACTTAAAAAGTAGGTTACTAGAACAATGTTAAACTTTGAATAAAACTGCATTTAAAAAATTATGTATTTGGAAGTTAGTGCATTAAAATGTTGACGTGGATATAAATATTTAAGAAGATACTGGCAAACACAATGCATTAATTTACCTTATATTTGGGTTGTATCATTAGGGCTGGCTTAGGGGTTTCCTAAAGAGTTAAGTATCAGAAAATCTTTTCTGTATAAACTGCATTGAATGTTGTTAATGATAATACTACCCACTGAATAACTAATAGACTGCAAGCTGCCTCATAAAACTATAAAAATTAAAACATTTCATACGTGTTTTAAAAATAATTTAAAATAGGCAATTTGAAGAAAATAATCAAGCCACATTTGTAAAACAAGAGAGTATGAAAGCTGTTGAAGCTGAAGAGTTTGATGCATCATCTAAACTAATCAAGGAGGAAGAGATCGCAAGTGGAAGGGTAAGAGCTCTTTGTTTTATTTTTACTTTCTCGTATACACGAAGTATAGAGAAAGTCTTGTAATCGTGCAAAAAAAAAATCTAGATTTTCACACTTTTTCTACTTTGAATTTTTAAAAATCCAATAACTTGAGTACTATTTCAGATAGATAAATGAAATTTCAGACGTAAGTAAGAGATCTGATTCTCTACCTTCTTTTAAATTTTGAATAATTTCCGTTGACCGGAAGTACTAATTTACGCTATTTCCGATTTCTCAAAAAACGCATGTAAATGTATGAAGTACTAATAATATTGCGCACTATTATGCACATTTTGTTTTGGCGTTCGGTGGTGCGCAATTCTTTTTTCTACGAGATTCTATTCTATTTTTAAAGTTTAAGTAATTAAGAATCATGTCTATATTCCGAGTTATATAACAATATTCGAGAAAGTTTAGGGGAGATCACTCCAGGTTTATTTTCCAATCTATTTTACGTGAGAAAACATTTAAGTCCCTAATCAACAATATCTGGAGAGATCAACTGAGGCCTCTTTCAATATTCAATTTCTTTGGATTATTATCAGATTCTTCATTTACTGAAGCTTTGTTTTGTGTTTTTATATAACTTATGATATTTATAAAATATACTTTATAATACATTTTTCACAATGAAAGTTGTTTTTTTTAAAAATAAAGTGTGAATGTTAGAGAAAATGGCTATCTCACATTACTTTAAATAAAATGCCTTTTTAAATTATTTATATTCCATTTTTTGTTTAGTTTGTGGTTTTCTATAGAAATAGTTACCTCTTTAATGACATCAAAATCCAGCTGGTCATTATTTTTGTTGTAATATTTCTCTGAACTCGACTTTTTAAAATATTTATTTTATTTTCTAGGTCAGCTGGTCAGTGTACACATCATTCTGGAAGTCCATGGGCTATTTTTCTGTTTCTGTAATGAGTCTGCTGTTCCTCTCCTGTTTTGTTTTTGAACTGGTGGCTGGATTTTGGTTATCCTACTGGGTGGACAGCCCACTACTCAATAATCATTCTCTACCTGCTCATAGCCCAGAGAGGCATGCTGAGAATATCTATTATGTGTCTATTTATAGCATATGGGGCATACTAGAGAGTAAGAAGCACTTCATTAAAATTGGATTTTTGTTTTTAATATTCTGAAATAAGATATTTGTTTATTATATTATCTTTGCCATACTTTGATTTTGACATAAGTGTCTGAAAAGGAATTTTATATTTGCCTATTTCAGTTGTAGCGATGATCATATTTACCATAATAAAAGCGTTTCAACATAGACTAGTCGCAAGAAACATTTATGAGCGGTTGATCAATAGCATTTTGACCAGTCCAATTCAATTTTTTGATACCACACCAATCGGGAGAGTCTTGTCAAGGTATGCCAACTAAAACACAAGCATTGCGTTTGTCCGATATTAAAAAAATATTTAGGTTTTATACACATAAAAATGACTCCTGGTAATATGATTCCCTTTATAGATTTTATTTAAAGCTTGATTCAAAATGGCTTTCAGTATATTGATAACTGAAAATGATGTTTTACTGGTGTTTTAAATATTATTTATGGTTTTTATATTTCGATATCACTATTAACCAATGTGTATGCTTTAGACAAATAGAAAAACACAAATGGGCAATTATATCTAGAATTGCTACAATCTAACAAGTCTGTTCTAAAAATCTATATCAGGATTATGTTACACTCTATGACTGATTTTACTAAAATTAAATTATTCTATTATTAGAGTCTCCAAGGATATGGGTGTGGTTGACCTCACTCTATTAATGTGGATGGAAATCTGGCTTCATTCAATCTTTGCCATTTTGTGTATGATTATTGCCAACATAATCAATATGCCCGTGTATCTGGTGGTTATAATTCCTGTTGTGCTACTATTTTACTTTATTGAGGTAAATTTTAGATGCTGTGAATTACATATCATATCATTACTAATATAAAGAAAACCAAATGAAGTCGGGGGGGGGGGGTCAACGTAATCAGGCTGGTAAAGATCATGGTTGCTAAACCGATAACTGACTTAGACTGACCACCGCCATATAAAAACTATATTTTTTAAAGTGCTTGAATTAAATTGACCACTTGCAGATGCAACAAAACCTTGAAATTTAAGAAATCGAGTCAAACAAAACGAAACTTATAAAATGTAAATTTCCCCCGACTTAAAAATTGAATAAGGACATTACCCCAACAGGCTAGGGTAACAGTGACAACCAGGTTAGGGTAACTTTGACTGTAACAATAATATAAAGGAAACGGCGATTGCAACAGTAACGGTAATGAAAGGATATACATATATAGAAATAAAGAATAGAGATAGAGTAAGGTCAAGGATAAACAAGGACTTAATTTGGAAAGGTTTGGCTATCCGAAAAGAATGGAGTATGTATTAGTTTAATATGTATTGTATCGTGGGGTTATAATACAGGGTGGTAATTAAGAGCAGGTAATTCATCTAGGGCTAATGGCCGGGTGGGGGTGAGAGCCCATAAATTATGTCACATTTCGGATAAAATTAAGGTTGAATTCTAGATATATGCTTAATTTAAGTTAGGTTTTAATACTATAGGCTATTCTGTACATATAATTTAACATTTAATAAGTAACGGTGGCTTTAATTTTTGTATATGATATACAGTATGCTGTATGCGTGAAAGGATCTTGTTCACTTTCCAACAATTTTTCATTGTTCTTTTTTCGTTTACGTTAATTTTAAGCTTAGCAATTTTCTGCTATTACTGTGTAAAACTTTATAATACTAAAATGATGCAATTCCAACATTTTAATATTGTTTTATTTTAATTGTATTTTAATCGTATGGGGTTGCTGCTCATCAGAAAGTAAAAGTAAATAAGAAGCGATTTTTCTGTTTAATGGTTTGACTCTGATGCATATTATATACATTTGTGTAACGAACCGTGATATTCAGGAATGGCAGGTGATGTGTAGGTTAATTTTAAGAATCACATGTTGTTGCTTTTTTGAGCTCTTTAATTTTTCTTAAAGTATTTTGTAAACAAACAAACATATCTGCCTTACCATATACATTTTGACATCACTATAAATGGCAGGAGCAAAGCCTAGCCGATATGGTTAGTTAGTAATAATATAAGAGAACAAAAACATTCTGATTAATGAAGGCTAATTTTTAATTGAAATTGGGCTCTTTTTATACTTAGTCAACAAAAGTCATTTTGTTTCAGAAACTTTATTTGCCAACATCGTGCCAGTTACGAAGGTTGGAGAGAAAGGGGTTGTCACCCATCCTAAGTCACACAAGTGAATCCTTTGCTGGTAGGAGTGTTATATGTGCTTTCAGAGAAGAGGAAAGATTCATCAAGGAAGTTGAGGAGAAGGTGGACTTTTTCCAACAGAAAACTTACACAAGTATGGCTTGTGAAAGGTAAGTCATGCTTGGGAAGTTGGCTTTCATATTGTAAGTTATGAAAAAAAAATTATATTAAATTGTTATCTGATGTCAAATATAAAGGAAGATTTTATCGGTTCACGTTAGGAGGGACTGGAACTTGTTACTGAAACACTAATTTTATTTATGAATAGATGCGCTGTTTGGTACATTTCATTGGTTGGTAGTTGTTATGCATGATCATTCATTAAAGTCGTGGTAAAAGGTGACATTTAGGACTGTTAATTTTGTTCACACACATTTTGTTAGAAAATTATGACGATGACATTTTATATATTATTCCAGATGGCTATCAATGCGTTTGGGTGTTATAAGTGATGTCTTAGTTTTGATTGCTGGGATACTCTGTGTGGCTTATCGTGATCAACTTTCTCCTGGGCTCATTGGTCTTTCAATGAGCATGGCATTAACAGTAAGTTTAGGTTTACTTCTTTACAACTTATTTCTTTAAAAGTAGGATAGTCATTTAGTTAACTAAATAATGCTTTCTATCGATGCAGTCAACTGTCTTTGTTCCCAGGTAACAGGAAATATGCAGCTGCAAGTAAGAGTAGCAAGTCTACTTGAGATGGATATTGTTTCTGTTGAGAGAATTCTTCAATACATTAATTTACCATCTGAAGTAAGATCATATGTATTTAATACACTTTTCTAAAGAATACATAATTTAAACTAGCATTAAGTCTCAATTTTAAAATATTATAAAAATGTAACTGTTCAAACTATACTCCCACAAATAATGTATAACGTATCTGTTGTTAAATGATTGTATGTAAATGTTTACAGGCACCTCGCCATTTGCCATGCCCTGGTTACACCCAGCATTGGCCTCAGACAGGAGATATAATCTTTAAAGATATTTGCGTACAATACAGAAAGGGGTTGGATTTGGTTCTTAAGAAAATAAGTTTTCATGTTCAAGATGGTGAAAAGGTATGTATTTCACAGGTGAGAATGTGTTTTTAACGCAAATGAAGAAAATCATGATAATTAATGGAGGCTTCCGAGTTGACGAAAATCCCTCATATCATACTGTTGACATGATTAAAATACGTTTTCTTTAAAAAAAAATATACTTTGACTTTATAGCGGCTGTAAAAATAATTAAAAATAAAATCTGAATCCTAAAAGTAATTCAGAAATTTGATATTTTAAGAATCAATGTTACAAAAGTGTAGCAAATCCACTATATTTTTTAAATTCCGAAAAAACCAAACAGTCAGGATTTTATAACCAATTTTAATTATTATTACACCGTGCACGATTTTCAAAATATTAAATAGTTCTCTCGAGAACTATTTTCGCTAGTGTTCGTTGGTGTTTTTTTTTTTACTTTTCGTATTAAAAAAAAATAGTTACATTTTAAGCTTTGAGATAGCAAAGAGATGTTAATCATAAAAGATTGTATGGTAACAAATATAAAATTAGAAAGGATTGAATTTTGATCCCATATCTTGATCGGAATTGAATTTCAAAATAATGTATCTCCCCAAAACATGATTTAATTTGTTGCGCTAATGGTTTCATTGTTTATTTATGATTGATACTTTACAAATTATTTAACAGGTAGGAATTGTAGGGAGAACAGGTGCTGGAAAATCATCCCTTCTCTTAACTCTGTTTCGATTGGTCGAACCATGTGATGGACAAATCTTTATCGATGGTTTGGATATTAGTAAACTTGGTCTCTATGATCTCAGACAGAAGTTAACTATTTTACCTCAGGTAAGTTGGGCTAAATCAAAATGGTAACATATATTTTGGCTTTATCTGTTAAAATTATGATACAAATTATTTTTTTTATTTCATATTTAACTCTTATTTTATTAGTGTACCACATTATTATTCATCTGTTAAAATTGTAATTCAAATAATTTTTGTTTTGAATTTCACTTTTTACTTTTATTCCATAATTTTCCCCGTTTATTGTTTATTTTTAGGACCCAGTGTTGTTTACTGGTACTCTGAGGACCAACTTGGACCCTTTTGATGAATTTCAAGAAAAAGAAATTTGGACATCGCTAGAACATTGTCATCTCAAGTCTTTTGTGAAGAATTTACCAGAAGGGCTGGACTATGAAGTTGGGGAAGGAGGTACAAATTTGAGGTAAAAATATCCTACACTTCTAAAAAAATATACTGTTTGAATTAATTTGTAATTAATATTTTTAAAATTGGAAAGTGTGTCAAAGATTTCATTTTCATATGAATGAGCTTTAGATTTATTTTACAATGCTAGTATTGGACAGAGACAGCTTGTATGTTTGGGGAGGGCGTTGCTAAGGAAAACAAAAATCTTGGTGCTGGATGAAGCCACAGCAGCTGTGGATGTAGAGACAGATGAACTGATTCAAAAGACAATCAGGTCTGAGTTCCAGGGCTGTACTGTGTTAACCATTGCACATAGGCTCAACACTGTCATGGATTACGACAGGTGATTTCATTTAAAATGCACCTTTGTTTATATTAAAAGAAATGTCATTTATAGTTTATATAAAATAAATATCAGTGAGCAAGTTAAAGAATTTTAAAAAATCATTTTTTTTTCCTTTTCATTAGGATAAGCATATATATTTTTAAAATTGAATCTAGTACTATTGGACACAATCCATAAATAAATTTAATGTAAGCTCATTGTTTTGAAAATTATTATCATATTAATAAAATAGTTTTACTCATCTTCAGAATTTTGGTTCTAGACAAGGGGAGAATAGCAGAGTTTGATTCCCCAGCTGTTTTACTGAATGATGTCAACTCTTTGTTTTACAAGATGTCAGCAGAGTCACAAGCATTGAGATTAAACAATTCTTAGACACAGGCTCATTAATTTTTTAACGCTATATATTTCTCTAAAGGAATATCTGTAATAAGCTGTCTTTCTAGAATAAAGTAACATTCCCTTCTGTTTTGATCTCCAATAAATTTACAGTATATAATTATATCTAATAAAGGATATATATTATTATTTTGTTGCATATTAACAAATGTTTGTTCAAAATAAAAGGCACATAGCTATAATAAAGCATAGGCCTAACATATTGAAAACAGAAGCCTTATTATTTATTTTATTTCATAATTAAACATCATCATACAGTTTTTAGACAATATTTTTATAATTTACTGCGCTAAACATGTTTTTATAAAAAATGTAAGAATAACAAATATATACAAGTATGTATACATTATTCAAGTATTTGTTTGATGTTTACACAGATGTCATGTAGGTCTTTTTCGCTCAATGTTTCTTGAGAAAATTTCAAATATAAACACGATGTTATCAACATTCACTAAATACGTTATACCATAAACATAAATATTAGCAATGCTTATTCTGATCTAATATTAGATAAAACTCAACGGTCTCTGGTGCAGTTTGACTGTGTAATCAAGTAGTACTCTAGACCCCGTACACTACGCCCAATCAACGGATCCCAGATGCTAAGATAGCAGCTGAGGATTTTTGGGAGCCAAACAGAACCCTACTCCCCCCCCCCCCCTTCGAAATACAATATTTTTAAGCTGCAGAAACCTCCATGTTAGTATTCTCATCAACTACTCAAAGTTTTATGGCTATATGTCAAAAAGTTTAGAAATGTATAAAAGTTATGTCTGCGTTTGCATTATCTTTTGCGTTATTGTTTGCGTTTCTATCTGAGTTTACGTTTGCGTTTTTAATTTTCTTTTTATGTTTATGAGTGCGTTTGTGTAATTTGTAAAGTTGTGCATAACCCCTCACATTTGGAGTAAAATGTGACTGACAGATGAAACTACTGATTTTACTTCTCACTTTTAGTAGACTCTGTAGGAAATTAACATGTCTAAAGTCTAAACTAAACACAGTAAACTGTTGTGTAGCCTACTATAAACAAACTCAGTATTCGCTAGAAAAATGTTGGTCAGCTTATAGATCTAATTTGAATAAATCAATTGAAGAAAAACCTTACATTCACTACAATTATTAATTTATTAAAAGTATAAATTTAGGCTAAATAAGCCTATTTTTCTGCTTTAACATTGTAATTGTGTAAAGTCATTTGTTATTTCGAGCTTTTAATTTGTGTTGAATTCTTCTAAACAGCTGATTTTTTACTTTCTCGTATATACGAAGTATTGAGAAAGTCTTGTAATCGGAAAAAAAAAAATCGAGATTTTTGCAAATCTCGACGTTTTAGGGCTCCTTGAGTCGGAAAAACATAGTATTGCAATCTTGTCCGTATGTCTGTGTGTATGTGTGTCTGTCTGTCTCTGTGTGTGTAAACACGATAACTTGAGTACAGTTACAGCTATGTTGATGAAATTTCATATATAAGTATTATATCAAAGTCGTAGATCAGTATCAAATTTTAGCGATTTCTGATAACCGGAAGTGGTACTTTTTCTACTTTGAATTTTTCAAAAGCCTATAACTTGAGTACTATTTCAGATAGATAAATGAAATTTCACTTTTAAGTAAACGATCTAATTTTCTGCCTTCTTTCAAATTTTGAGTAATTTCCGTCGACCAGAAGTAGTAATTTACGCTATTTCCGATTTCTCAGAAAACTAATGTAAATTTATAAAGTACTCATAATATTGCGCAGTATTATGCACACTATATTAGGCGTTCATTTGGTGTGCAATTCTTTTTCCACGAGATTTTATTCTATTTTTAAAAGTTTAAGTATTTAAAATTGATTAAAAATCATGTCTATATCCCGAGTTGCCATCCCCTGTTGTTTTATATAAGAATATTCGAGAAAGTTTTGGGGAGATCACTCTCGGTTTATTTTAGTCAGTACAAAAGAAAATCAGCATTAAAATAGTAAGTTAAGTTTATATAGTAGAAAATGTGTAATCTTTCAGTTTAATTTCCGCTATGCAAAGATTTTAACTCTGAGTGAATTTAATTTTAATCGCTTATTATTGATTTAAAAACTTTGGTCCATAAGCTTTTTTTTTTGTTCCAACAAAATGCGGCTAAACATGACGTGCTTAGCCTATTTATATATTTTCAGTACAAAAATCTAAATTTTTGTCTGTAAAATGTTTCTATTTATTTTCTTTACTCATTCCTAGCCCAGGACAAATAATCATTCATTTAAAACATACTTAATGAGTGGGTTTATTTAATTTAAAAATATGTAACGGAATACAGTTAGATCTAAATCGCATATGATCGTTTACGTTTGATTAAGCCGTTTATATATTTTTTTTTTCAAATTTATTTCACACACTTTTTTGGGTCAAAATAGTAGGTTAAGCGCCTATTAATAAGTCTACGTTCAAGATAGCAGTGGCGTAGCGAGGTCGAGTGTCACCCGGTGCGGCACTTAATGGTGTCACCCCCCCCCAGAGGCATAGAGACCCTTCCCAGGGACAAACTTTCAAATTTTCGATTTGCACCCCCTTCCCTCGAGTTTTCGATTTGCACCCCCCCCCCCCTCGAGTTTTCGATTTGCACCCCCCCCCTCAAACTTTCGATTTGCACCCCCCCCTCGAGTTTTTCTCTATATATTTTGCTATTTTTTGCCTTGGTGTCACCCCCCTAAATGGTGTCACCCGGTGCGGTCCGCACCCCCCCCCTCGCTACGCCCCTGCAAGATAGATAACTCCCTAACGGAATCTTTAAAACATCGCATGCTTGTTTTTATTTCTTCATCTTGTGCAATAATTCTAGTTACTTTAAGTATGCCATATCTACAGAGACGAAGATAGGGACAGTTTAAAAAGCTATATAATATGTAGACGTACTTTTGTTCACAAAAGTAAAATGTACTAGAAGTTTATACACATTGTAGAAACAGTGACTTCATCCGAGCTTGTTAAAAAGTAAGTGTGTAGTTGTTCAAGTAAAAAATATATTATTTTGTAGTATAATATAGTTTATCATTTAGTATGAGAAACTTACTTATTGTATCATTTATACTTAGCACTGCATTATTTTATTATTATCTTACGTATGATACTGAATAATGTTGAAGTGTATAAATAAACAAAATGAATATAAACTAAACGGCGACCAATAACCAGGCATAAGCCTACATTTCGGCCGACACAACATACTGCATGTGTTTTTACATATGGGTTTCTACACAGGCTAACAACAATATTGGCGTTTTAAAAGCAGATACATTTCTGTTCTTACCTCCCCTTAGGAAGGCCTAAATAAACTCTGTACTTTTGTATAGAGAAAACGTTGAAGCCTATCTACGGAGCGTTCATGAGATTGCAAATATGGCAAATGTGTATCTGGGCTGTTAGACCTATCCTGTTTCTATATGAGTAGACATATTTTAACGGAGCATTTTTAAACTAACACTCCCATCCCCCACCCCACATACACACACACACATACTAATACGTGTGTCAATCTTTTTACACTCAACATTACCATAGAGAAATAAAGAGTTGGTATATTGGAAGTAAACTAAGGCCTATATTAAATGGTGACTTGACGCATTTTAAACCAGAATGGTTTTTTCTTATCAGTAGCGTAGCCTACTACTTTGTGACTCGTCTGGCTGAGTGTACCCTAAAGCACATTGGCATTTGTAAAAACATAGCAAAAATGAAAAACTTAATACGCTTCTGAGTGTTAGGTAGTAGTTAAATATTCTAAAAGGATGCATGTATAAGCTTTATGAAATGACTTCAAGTTTTTGTATGTTGCTCTTTCACAGTATCACATCTAGATGAAAAATGTATAAAATTTAAAGTTGCAAATGAATTTAGATGCCTTTTTTTTATTAACCGTGAGGCTAAGTAGACCAAAGAACGCACATAGGCATTAAATATACCTGAGTTTGAGTAACGTTAATTATATAACTAAAGTTTATCCAGATCGGCGATAAAGTTCAGCAACTCTAACACAAAGAGGTACTTAATTCCGGGGGATGATAAAGTCGGCTAAGTGGATACTCAATCCCATTTTTCTAAAGAAATGATGAGCATGCACCCGCAGTCGGTGTTACTGTTTTCACTACTATTGTCATGACCACTATATGCATTGAAGGTTTGCGGAAAATATTGTTACTATTACAATCGACTATAGTTTTTATCAATCCGGCAACAATTAGTTGATTGAACAAGAACTCATTTATTTGAACTTATAATGCCTGAATATATCCATCAATACCTGTCAGAACTTATTGTGCTAGAGATTAACAAAAAAAATTAGGCAACAACCAGTTTTCAATAAATTGTAATTTGTGTTTCTATTGTTAGCCTAAAAATATATTTACATTGCATATAAGTTAATTCTTTTAAAACGACTTTATCTCCCATCCCAATATCGCCAATACATGTAGTACACCCAAGCAACACTCATACTGCGATGCTGAACGAAATCATGTTTAACAGTAGCGAGGAACAAACCTGGGACATCTCTACCTTCTGTGATGACCCCTTTTGGGTAATATTTTTTTGGTTACTGTTTAGAGTATCGTTCTTTCTTAGTATATGTTAGCCGTACATAATAAAGTAAACCAGATGTGATATTATATATATATAATATATAATAATATATAATATATATATATATATATATATATATAAATATATATATATATATATATATATATATATATATATATATATATATATATATATATATAAATATATATATATATATATATATATATATATATATATATATATATATATATATATATGTATATGTATATGTATATATATATATATATATATATATATATATATATATATATATATATATATATATATATATATATATCTTCAGGATTCTGTCCTATTCTGGAATAACTCTTGGCCACAAATGACGCGATGCTTCCAGAACACAATCCTATTGCCCCTTCCATGCTACTATGCTATTTTCTCACTGTTTGTGTATATCTGTTGTTTATGGAGGAGAAAGCCAAGTAGTGTGCATTGGGATCTGATGTTTGTTCTAAAACTGGTAAGTTTGGTTTACTTTCACTCAAGATGTCTTACATAATTTGCATCTTAAATTTGAAATATCTCCCTATACTCTTCACAATGTAAAGAATCAGATTTTAAAAAAAAAAATTCATAAAAAACGTTTTAATAACAAGCTTTTATGTAATGATGCACTAAAAAGTAGAAAATAAATAATAGACTACTATTTAAATAACTATAAAGAAAAGCGTGGGTCACTTTAGTATCTATTGGATACCTTTACTAATGTTAAGGAAGACACCCACGCTTTTCTTTATAGTTATTTAAATAGTAGTCTATTATTTATTTTCTACTTTTTAGTGCATCATTACATAAAAGCTTGTTATTAAAACGTTTTTTATGAATTTTTTTTTCAGTACTTTACATGTTTTATTTACAATAGAGTTACATGACTAAAAACCATTGCGCGCCTACTGAACATCACGTTCAGTAGGCGCGCAATGGTTTTTGAACGCAGCCATTACGTGATGGCGCAGCTATTGAAGGTGATGACGCGTGTGGTGTGGTTGGCTAGACATGCCTACTAATTCGGTCCAAATTTTAATTAATTCATAAAAAATTAATTAGGCATCCAATTAAGTCAAATTTAGTTTCAGATTGCATTGTCTTCATGTCTTGACCCACGTGCCAAGTGTGAATCGTATCGGTCAGTAGAAGTTTCCGAATTTTCACTCCTGCGTTTCCGTCTAGACAGACTTACGACTGACGACAGAGGAAGTGAGTTAAATAAAAGCTTGTAAAAATATCCTTATTTATGTAAACAAACTATCTGTTACTAACTGTATTTTGTCATACTAGTAGATCTTATCTTCTTATCGTATTGAAATTTCAGTATAATGTTTTACTTGCCATGATACTATTTGGAGCGCAACCTGGTAAACCCTTAACCATTAGTGTATGGTGATGGATGGTGGGGGGAGGGGGGAAGAATCAATAATCCAATCCAATAGTATATTAGTACAGTTGCTTACTGCCTTCGTTTTGTCACACAATTATTATGGATTTCATAGTGACAAGCATAACAAATGCTCCTTTTTCATATTCCTCACTCTTGATCTCCTCTCAACTATTTCACGCTTGTTAAAATTATCTTTAACAGATCAAACGAACACAACCTAGTTTATTTTTTTTAATTTTTTCCTCTCCTATTTTATAGTGTGTTTGTGGCTTGCTCATAGCTACAGAGATTGTTCCGTGTTTTCTAGTGTCTCAAAGTCTTCTAAGTGGCTCTGACATATACCTCAGTATAATCAAATCTACAACATATGTGAGTATTTGAAGAGTATCTTTTAGTGTTTAATCTTCCCCCCCCCCCATCCCCCGCCCCATACCAGTTTGGTAACATCTTATATGACACTATAAGCATAAAAGATGTTTCAGTGTGTGTATGACTGCTAACACGGAAGTCACAAGTTCGGATTTCGGGATCGAATCCTTAGGACGTCCACGATTCTAGACCAGCAGCCTGGGGGGCGCTTGATATTTTCGGGGGGGGGGGGCTGACTAAATTTTCCTGGGGGGGGGGGAAGGGGCGGGCACTGGTAAAAATATGTTTTCTATACAAATTGCATTTCGTTCAAGGGGGGGAGCGGTATACTGTCTTAACCTCCCCCCCCCCCCCGAAGAGATGTACTTGTCATATCCATAATATATGTGCTACCAGAAAAAAACATTTTCTGATACAGGTGCTAGTTCTGCTCACAGTCATCCTAGAACAAAAATGTTCCGTGTTGCAGTCACCTTTGTTATTTTTGTTCTTCTTACTTCTCTTGTTGACACACGTGGTTCCATTTTACTCCAGGATCATATTACAGGTAAATTGCTAGAAGTTTTATTGTTAAAAAGGAAAGAGTTCTATGAATAAAATCTTAAAAGCAAAATCTACTACAAAGGCTATTTTAATATCTAATTTAATTTTTCGTAAATTTTTAACGAAGTTTTATCATATAAGTTATTAGCCTGGTATTAACTAATCAACACTCGTCATTCCAGGAATATGAGACGAGGGTTGTGTCTTTTGTCATATTTTACTTTAACTTTGGGACCATTTTCTGTGCAGCAGTTCTTTATGGTTTTAATCATAAACATCCATACTTTCAGGTATAGTATGTATTTTCTGGATAGAACTTAAGATAAAGATATATTAACTAACTAATCACAATAAAGCCTACAAAGCTAATCAGAATATTTGATTAATATGTTGCACAGGTATTGTGGTGGAATTCCACACGCTTGATACTGAATGCCACTGTTACAGAACCCGTAGATTCGTTAAAGATGCATGCATCATTTTATTAAAACACTTTTTTTTTAAATTCAGATTTGTGAAAAGCGAAAATATTTGGAAATACCAACTATGTGCATCGATAATTTATAGTAATTATAGGCCTACAGATATTTCTAAATATAACTATGTTGGAGACTAATGTATCAATTTTTCTTTCTTTTCGCTTTTCAGCCCTCGTCAGTAGAAGCCGACGCTCCATTACTTTCCAAGTTCACATTGAACTGGGTGATGGGGTATTCAATGATTCTTTAAAGAATTTAAAAAAAAAAAGAATGATTCGTTTTTGCCACACACACACAAACACATATGGGGTCATCCATACATGACGTCACGCTTTTTTGACGATTTTTACCTCCCCCCTCCCCTCGTCACACGTCGTCACAAAAAGCCAGGACCCCCCCCCCTAAAATGACGTCACAACTCAGCCTACACCCCCCCCTCAAAATTGCAGTTGAATTTTTTTTAAACATCGATATTTTTCCAAAATCTTGTCTGAAATATGTCAAAATAGAGTATTTTAATCACTTCCTATTATAATTTATTAAAACTGTTTTCTAAAACGCTAAATAACGTCTAAAATTCGTTTTCTAACATTTCTTATCTATAAAGCAAAAGTGTGACGTCGCACCATCTGTACCCCCCCCCCCCCCCTCTCTCTCATCACACATCGTCACAAAATTACCTACCCCCCCCCCTCCCCCCTACGAGTGTGACGTCATTTATGGACGACCCCCTATGCCTACGTTTAGTTTGATGGTATTATCAGCATTAATGAAACTTTTAATAATGTTTTATAACAAATTTGAGATTGAGCCAAATTATTGTTATCGTCGAAACTAAATAGGCAAATAGATTCAACAAATATCGATGCTAAATTTTAAGATCTTATAAAATCCAATACATATTTACATTGGTTGAATCACTTGTCGGTTAATATAAAAACAAGCTCTGATAAATAGTTTAATTATTGAACTTATTATAATATATTATATATTATTATAATTTACTTTTCTATTTACATCTATTCTCAAAGTTTAGTAATCAAAGGCTACAAGAAACCACTGACTGACAAAGAAATTTTTTCACTTAAATACAGTGAAAAATCTGGAACAGTTGTACATATATTTCTAAAGAATCTTTCAAAATTCTCCAGACGGTAAATTTTTAAATAAAATTTTTAATATTTAGATACTAGATCTAGATCTAAATCTAGATCAGTGCTTCTTTCAGATTTTTTCTCCGGGGTGGGGGGGGGGGTGGGGGGGGGCGGCGGGGGGCACTTGAAATTCTCCGGTAAGGGGCGGGGGTCGGACATTGGTAGAAGTAGAATTATATATTTTTATGTATAAATTCTGTTTCATTCAAGGGGGGAAGGGGGGGGGGGGGGTAGATCTATATCTAATATCTAGATTCTAGTTCTAAAATCTAGACTAGGTTTACGTGTTCTTTTTTTTTATAACATCTATCAACATAATTCAGTTAGAATTTATAATATTAGAAACCAATATATTTGCATATTTATTTCATTTTTACATTTAGTATTTTATTTGATATAGTATTTTAAAAAATAAACTATTAAATATGTCTAATCTAGTATACTAGTATAGATTCATAGAAGTCATTCAAAAACACAAATTTATATAACCACATGTTTTAATAAAACTGTACACGTTTTGAAATATATAAAGAGCCTCTTATTATTTCCAGTGGTGCCATTGGTGAAAACAACTTTCAACTATTTTTTTCTGAACATAGTAAAACTGTGAGTGCTATATTTAGATCTGGTAGCAACTATCAGGAAAGAGAGCATCAGATTGTGAACACAGTAACTAATGTACCTGATGGAACATGCAAGTCTTCCACTTTGGAGTACAAAAACGTTGGTAGCAAACTGTCAGCAACAGAAACTAGTGAAGCTAACATATCCTCTGATCTCCAAAATGAAAAGGTTTGCTTCCTTCCTTCAGCTGAATCTCTGGAGACCAAAGGATCTGGATTTGTGTTGTGGAAGGTAGGCTTAACATACATTAGAAGGGATTTACAAAAGTAAGTGCACTTATTGAGATTACAATATAAAAAAAGTAAAAATAAAAACAAGTACATTTATTTATCCCTTCATATAAGACATTGTAGTTGGCAATTATGATTAATTTTAAATGATGCAATTAAGTGTTTTTAAAAGTATGGCCTATTTATGAGTTTCTAAATTTATCAGATAATCCTGTGTACATTTTGGAAGCAAGTCCTAAAATGCTGTTTGCTGAGTCATCTGGCTAAAGTTTTTACTCTTCTTTGTCCAGTTTTTCTTAAGTAAGTCTTTTTATATTTCAGTTTTTACATTACACATGTGATACCAATGATACAAAGTTTCTTAAGTAAATGAAAATGGTTTTGAAAAGCCAGCTACAATAAAGTTACCATTTTGGACTCTACAGTCAATATGGCAGATAAAGTTGATTTCACCTATTCAAGAGCCCTACACTAGATTTTTAAGTTATCTGTTGTGCTCTCTTGTTCTAAACTTTGTCATAGCTTTTAAATTACATGAAGATAATACAATCTGGTATTGATGGTTGTTAAAAAAATTACCATTTTAAAAATAACTATCCATGGTTATATAGAGGCCTACTTTAAAATAATTGTTACATGTTTTTCCCTAGGTTGTTTATAGATTTTTCAATGGCTGAGGATGAGCCAGTCTGGCATGGCTATTTGTTGGCAACAGCTCTGTTTTTGTCATCAGTTCTGTCACAAATCATCTATGAGAGCTACATCTTCCAATGCAACCTAACAACAATACGAGTTAGAGCAGCTCTTGTATCTGCTATTTATAGGAAGGTGTGGATAGTATATTCAGCTTGTTTTCTTATAAAATTAATATTGTATTGTGTTTTAAAATTTTAAGTTGAGCATTGTAAAATATTATTTTAATTGTAGGTCCATTTAGATGTGCCCCCTAAGCATGGGGCCATTACTTGGAGTTTGGTTTAGTCCCTAGACAAATACAGAACGTACAATGTCCAAAGATCTCTTGAAAAAAAACTCATTTTTTTTATTCAGCAGTGATTAGGGCTGCCAACTTGTATTATTTTTGTCACCCTAATTTTTTTTTCAATTTTGACATGTTTGTTACAATACTACAGTTATGCCTAAAAAGTTTTGCTTTTGATGTCTGTAAAAAATAAAAATTGATATCAGTATTAATAATAATTTGTATATTTTTTTCTTGATGCAACCTTTGTTTCATACTCAAGAACTTTACATTCAACCTATTAAATTAAAGCAGTATTATCCTTTACAATTTAATTTACTTCATTAACAACTCTCCCCTTTCTATCCTTTATCTATTGTTTAAACTTTCTCTGACACAGCAGATGTGCTATGGACAGTTTAAAAAGTTACAAACAAACGCAATGATAAAATAAAATTGATAATGAATTTTTAATTATTTTTTTTGGGGTTATGCAGCAATTCTTTAGTATGCAAAAATTGTCTTAATATTAAATTTGTTTGTAAAAAATACGAATATTTCAAAAGCATATGAATCCATTGATTAAACACTTGGCTTATAGTTAACTTGATTGCATTTATGTATTTTAAAATTTTATTTTAAGATTTTGTCACTGGGCACAGAAGCAAGACAAGCTATGTCATCAGGGGAAGTAATTCAACTGATCACAAAGGATGTTGACACTGTGTATATAATGCTTGATGAGGGTTTCTTTATGATTGAGGCACCATTAGATTTTTTGGTTGGACTGATCATGATATACTACACTGTTGGGGTTGCTATGTTTGCAGGTAGATTTATATATGTTTACCATGTGAACAAAGATTACCAAACAAATTTAAATAATTTATATTAAGTTATCCTTTGGGAACTGATTATCCATAGGGCTTATAAAATTGGGTTTGCCTATTTCTCTGGTATGTTCTATTACCAACCACCTTTACTTTCTTTAATAAGAGCCAGATACCCATCTTATGTTAAGAATTAGTACTAAAAATACTAAAATAAGAAATATTGTAAAATTTATCTTAAACTAAAAATTACAATGTACAAGTCGAGAATTTTAATTTTTTGTGAAAATAATAAAAATAGTTCATTAAGCTGCTAATAATAAACACACTAAATATGAGATTAAACTATTTGTATACAAAATAAAAACTCACATCAAATTTTACAAACATAAATTATTAACATTTTAAAAAAAACAACCATTGGCTTATATAGTAAAATCTTTATTACACAATATGCAAATACATCTTCAGCACTTGGCACATTGGCTTTTCTCTTCATTCTAAAACTGATTGGTTCCCGCTTACAACTTCGGTGTGAGGAAGAATTAAGGGAAGCAGCAGATAAGAGAATGAAAATAACATCCCAAGTTTTTGCTGGGATCAAGGTAAATTGTATGGCTAACTTGATTTTGGGCGATTATCAAGCTTACAACAGTTACAATTGTTTTTAGACTACTGTTGATTTGGATAGCAAATTTTTAGGTTTAGTTATGTTAGAATATTCATATTATTGATAATTGAGTGACAAATAATTTTTAAACAAATTGTTTTTTTTTATTACTTAAAATTTAAAACTTTAAATTAAAGAAATAGTCAATTAATGCTATGTCAAATCCACAATTTTTAGGCTTTAAAACTTTATGCATGGGAGGAAGCATTTAAGTCCCAGATGAACAATATAAGGAGAGATGAACTAAAAGCTGTGTTCAAATTCCATTGTTTAAGATTGGCTACAAGCTTTGCATGGACTGGAGGTTTCTTTTGGGTTTGTTTCTTTAAAAGAAAAATTATATAGTTACCAGTTTTATTAATTTTATTTTGCCTCTAATTTAATTGTATGTACCATGTAATTGTCTTGTTTCATTTAGTTAATTATACTTTTCATTTCCAGCTGCCTTTCTTCACCTTTCTGACCTACATCCTTGTTGACCAAGAAAATTACCTTAATGCATCAGTGGTGTTTGTCACTATATCCTACCTTGGCATAGTTCGTAGAGCAATTACTTATTTTGGTTACAGTTTGGACTATGTTATTGCTGTGAGTAACTTGGTTATACATTTAATAAACTTTTTTAAAGCATTATTTTTTGTTGCAATATAATCAAGTTTGTGTGCAATACTGTTTATACAAAGTGAACTGTGTTGCATTTGTGTTGTTCATAATTCATTACTTTGACTGATGTGTTTATTTACATTTCTGCTTAGGGATTTGTGTCATCAAGACGTTTAATGAACTTTTTAGAATCAAAAGATATGGAGAAGCCACCAGTGGATAATTTTTCCTCTAATTTAACTGAAAGTAAGTTAATTATAAACAGTATAGGCCTAATAAACTAATCTGGTGATTTAGTTTTAAGGAAAGGCATAAAGCAAATATATTTATCTTGAAGCCAATATAATAATAATATGTAAAAAGTGTATTTTGAAATAAAAAAAATCAAATTCTTGAAAGAATGTGAATGAATTATATTTTTCAGATGATGCCATCTTTATATCTAATGGAAATTTTGGATGGACAACAAATTCTGAAGCTACCCTAAAAAAGTATTTTGACAATTTTGACTTGGCGGTTTGTTTTACGAGGTTACTAATTACTAGGCCTATTTATCTACAATTTTTTAAAAATGTTTAAAATATTTTATTTTTGTTATTCCAGCATTTGTTTACAAGTCCCAAAGGGTAGTCTTGTAGCTGTTGTGGGTATGGTAGGAAGTGGCAAGTCTTCACTTCTATCTGCTATCTTGGGAGAGATGGTTGTACATAGTGGACATGTTAACAAACAGGTCAGAAATACATGTCTATATTTATTAAATTATTAATTAAATTCATACCTTCAGTTTCTTAAAAAACTTAGTAGGTGACTTTTCTTGAGTAAATTGAAGTGAATTTGTTTCATTTGTTTATTTTTAAAAACTTTGAAGAAAATTGTATGTTTTTTTTTTCATATTTGTATTGGAACTTACAGCATTTGTGCAAGCTTATAATTATATCTTCAGAACTTTAATAAAATAACATCTAATCACCAGGGCACCATTGGGTATATACCACAAGAAGCGTGGATACAACATAACACATTGAGAGAAAATATTCTGTTTGGGTCTGAGGTGAGAGATGATGAGTACTCTGAAGTCATTAAGGCATGTGCCTTGGGACCTGACCTGGAGGTTCTTCCCTCTGGTGATGACACAGAAATTGGAGAAAATGTAAGTCGGCTGTTTAAAAAAACTGTTATCAGTTCATTTTTTTCTAACTTTTAAAGTATCATGCTTTTAAGTACACACAGATTTAGAAAATAAAATATCGTTAGATACAATAGAAGTGTTGTTTAATGAGTTTAAGAGATTTCAGGAGTAGAAAATAATCATTTTAAAAGTTTATCATTGTTATGAAATATATGCACACTGATTGTAAGTTTGTTTTACTTGCTGAAGTCTAAAGTTATTACTTTTTCTAACTTTGAGATACATGTTGTTTTTTTTAAATTTGATACGGTTATTTTTATGCAGGGCATAAATTTGAGTGGAGGTCAGAAGCAGAGGGTCAGCCTGGCCAGAGCTGTGTACCACAAGAGTGATATCTACCTTCTAGATGACCCACTCAGTGCTGTAGACAGTCATGTAGGCAGGCACATATTTGATCATGTGATTGGTAAAAATGGACTTCTAAAAAATAAGGCAAGTTAGAATATGACGCAACTAATTATTTAAACATGTTATTTCACAGCATTGTTTTAACCTCTTCTGAACAGTCTTATTTATCAAGCTTTTTTTGTAGATTATATTATCTCACTTCATAATTTCGATTTACAATGAACAGTATAATCTATAAACCCAGGAAATTAAAAGCTACTACAAACATGTTGGTGATATAAACTCTATAACTAACAATAGCACAGTTGAATTAAAATTTACAAACCTTGTCTGTTTGAAGCCATGCAATTCCAATTTTAAATATGATAAAGTGTTTATGTTTGACAATAAAAATATTTTCTTAAATTATTTCCAACAGACAAGAGTTCTAGTAACTCATGGATTGCAATGGTTGCCAGAAGTTGACAGAGTGTTTGTCATGACAGATGGGCAGTGTACAGAACAGGGATCATTTGAAGAACTCATGTCACATAATGGCCCCTTTTCTCAGTTCTTGTCTCAGTATCTCTCTCAACAACAGGCACAAACAGAGAGGGTTAAAATCAGGGATGTAAATGTAAACTTGAAAGATGAAGAAGAATCAGTCTCTATTATTGAACTTGAAAATGGTAATAAGCTATATTTGTTTACACCATATCATTTTGTTGTACAAAATCACAACTTTTTCTATCTCATAAAAGATTGAATAGTCAATTAAATATTAAATATTATTTATTTTCAGAAGAAGCTAGAAAAGATATCATTAAAAGGCTTGTCTCAAGTGATACTATCAAAGAAAATGACCTTGAACTTAAAAAGTAGGTTTAAAAAAAAATTGAGACTGTATTATAGAATTTCATTGTTTGGAATTTATTTTATTAAAATGTTATGTCCAGTTTATCTTACATAAGTATTGTATCATTAGTGCCCACTCACTGAGAAACTAATGAACCATGCTGTCTCATCAAATCAGATTCATTTTGGTAAATATTTTAAAAATACATGTTTCAATGTAAAATAGGCATTTTGAAGACAACAAGCAAACCACGTTTGTAAAACAACTGAGTATGAAAGCTGTGGAAGCTGAAGAATTTGATGTGTCATCTAAACTAATCCAGGAGGAAGAGATTGCAAGTGGCAGGGTAATAGTTATTTCTTTTATTTTGGAACTTATGTGTTTGAGAAAGCATATAGTCCCTGATGAACAATATAATGAGATGATCCAAGAGCCCAGTTTATATTCGGTCACAACCTTTTGCATGCACTGCAGGTTTCTTTAAGATTTGTGTTTTTAATTAAAAACTTAAAATATGTTATAAAATTTATATAACATTGAGAATTTTCAAATTATAATATTTCTTGTTCCAACTGTGTGTATGTCTTAAACAGTAGCCTTTTCCTATTCCAGTAAATATAATTCCTATTTCTACAAATTATATTCCATCGTTTTTAACATAAACCTTTTTTATAAATAATAGTTAGTACTGTCCATTGTATGTTGTTGCAATCACAAAAGAAACATTATTTAAAAGACGCAGCATTGTTAGAGAATTTCTTCAATGCATTACCAAGTGTGACCTTGTTTTCTTAACCTGTGTTACTTAAATAATAAAAATGCTGGTGCTGTATTTCTTGGATCCTAGTTATTGGTGTGTAGAATTTCCACACTACGTCCAGGATGTCACCCCTTCATTATTTACTTTATTCATAGAGAAACCATACTTGGAGTATACTCAACAACCTCCCAAAGTTTCATTGGAAGTTTGATGTAGTAATGCATGAAAGACAGACAGAAAGACACACATATATTCATTAATATATAGATTGCAATATATCCCTGAACCTATTTTTTTTAAATATGTGTTTTCTAGGTCAGCTGGTCAGTGTACACATCATTCTGGAAGTCCATGGGCTATTTTTCTATTTCTGTAATGAGTCTGCTGTTCCTCTCCTGTTTTGTTTTTGAACTGGTGGCTGGATTTTGGTTATCCTACTGGGTGGACAGCCCACTACTCAACAATCATTCTCTACCTGCTCATAGTCCAGAGAGGCATGCTGAGAATATCTATTATGTGTCTATTTATAGCATATGGGGCATACTAGAGAGTAAGTAGTACTTCAGTAAAATTTGAAATATTTTTAATACTCTGGTCTATAAATTGAATATATTAACTGTGAAATATTTAGATGAAAATGAATTTTTATATCTGTCTATTTCAGCTGTAGCGGTGATTATATTTACCATAATAAAATCATTTCGACATAGACATGTAGCAAGAAAAACTTATGAGCTGTTAATCAACAGCATTTTGACTAGTCCAATTCAATTCTTTGATACCACACCAATTGGAAGAATCTTGTCAAGGTATTTGCTAACTAAACACAAACATTGCATAAGCCTAATTTTTAAATAATGTTAAGCATTGATTCACATTGACATGGCTACTAACACTATGATTTTCTTCCTTAATGCCTGCTTCAAAAGGACTTCCCTTAAAAGAGGTCCCGTTGATAAATAAAGATTTATATGTTTGGAAAGTCCTATTACTTAATTGATGTTTTAAATATTATTTAAATTTTTTAATATTTAAAATATCAAATTTCACCAATTGTTGATGTGATTTAGACTAAGAGCTACACAAATTTAATAATGCAATTATCAATTATATCTAAAATGTAAGCCAATTGGTTAAGAATAGTATAAGATCCCTACCATTATAAAGTCCCTACCAGCATAATGAGGCATTCTGTGACCAATTTTATTACATTGTTCTATTATTAGAATCTCAAGTGATATGGGTGTAGTAGACCTGACTCTGATATTATGGATGGAAATCTGGCTTCATTCAATCTTTTCTATTTTCTGTATGATTGTTGCTATCATTATCAATATGCCAGTATACCTTGCTGTAATAATTCCCGTTGTGCTCTTATTTTACTTTATTGAGGTAAATTTTAGATTTCCAGTAATTATTATTAATATAAATAAACTAAAATTCTGGAATATGTTGGCTGATTTTCAATTGAAATTGGACTCTTGTTTATATATAATAAAACATAAATGGTCCTAAGTTTGCAATTAGTAGGTCTATTTTGCACAATTGATTATGTACAATAAATGTCCTTATATAAATTGATATACATGGACAAGTAAAAGATATATTACTTTTTCAGAAACTTTATTTGCCAACATCGTGCCAGTTACGAAGGTTGGAGAGAAAGGGGTTGTCACCCATCCTAAGTCACACAAGTGAATCCTTTGCTGGTAGGAGTGTTATATGTGCTTTTAGAGAAGAGGAAAGATTCATCAAGGAATCTGAGGAGAAGGTGGACTTTTTCCAGCAGAAAACTTACACAAGTATGGCTTGTGAAAGGTAATTCATGCTTGGGAAATAGGCATTCATTTGTTAACATTACATGTTACATAAAAATGCATTAATATTAAATTATTTGATTTCTAATATTAAGCAAGATATTAGCGAGGGGTAAAATAAAGTTTAAAAACACAGCAGCATTTTTTTCTAGAGTGGACTAGAACCAAAAACTGTAACATCTATTTTCCAATTGTTGGGTATATATATTAGGGATTAGTAGTAGTTATGCTTGATCATTTATCAATTCCTGGTAAATAGTAACAGAGTTAGAGCTTTATACTTTGTTCAGACACATTTTTATAGAAAATGATGAGCTTGAATTATATTATTCCAGATGGCTATCAATTCGTTTGGGTGTTATAAGTGATGTCTTAGTTTTGATTGCTGGGATACTCTGTGTGGCTTATCATGATCAACTTTCTCCTGGGCTCATTGGTCTTTCAATGAGCATGGCATTAACAGTAAGTTTAGGTTTACTTCTTTACAACTTATTTCTTTAAAAGTAGGATTGTCATTTAGTTAATAAAATAATGCTTTCTATCGTTACAGTCAAATATGTCTTTGTTCCTAGGTAACAGGAAATATGCAGCTGCAAGTAAGAGTAGCAAGTCTTCTTGAGATGGATATTGTTTCTGTTGAGAGAATTCTTCAATACATTAATTTACCATCTGAAGTAAGACTTATGCTATTCACAGATTTCTAAAGAAGACAATTTTTGAACTATTATTAACTCTTCATTTTATCTAACATATCAAACTAGTAACCTACTAATAATATATAACACTACCTGTTTTTAAATTATTGTATGTGAATGTTTACAGGCACCTCGCCATTTGCCATGCCCTGGTTACACCCAGCAATGGCCTCAGACAGGAGATATAATCTTTAAAGATGTTTGTGTACAATACAGAAAGGGGTTGGATTTGGTTCTTAAGAAAATAAGTTTTCATGTTCAAGATGGTGAAAAGGTATGTATCTCCTCACAGAGGAAAGGTGTTTTTAACACACTTAAACATAGTAATTATTAACACTTTTTAAAAAAAGTTTTTAAAATCTAGTTCGAAGCTATGCTTATAGATAATAATAATATACTAATGTTGATTATAATGTATATCAGTAGAAAAGGACATTAAATTATTATAGATTGAATTTTAATCCCTTATCTTGATAAGAATAGAACTTTAAAATAATTTATCTCCTGTTCTACTCAAATCTTGATTTTGTTTGTTTTGCTGCTAATGAAATGGTTTATAGATGACTGATACTTTTTAGCGCAATTTCCATTCTGGAGAATTGCGTTTATTAACTCGTCTTTTCTGGGAATGGATGGATGTGTTTTCGCAGCTTTAAGTCGTATCTCCTCCTCAACGAAGCAATATCGAGGACTAGTTCTAAAGCAAATTTGTTAAGCAAGTTCCGAGGATGATAGTGGGCCAAAAAAATTCCCGGAATTCCTTCCTGGATTTCACGGAAAAGCCAAAAAACCTCGAAAAAATGCAGTTTTTAGCCCATATCTCGGCAACCAGAACACTTAGCGACTTGAAACATTTACCAATCGATTCCTGTCATAATTTAGAACAATATTGCCGAAGAAAGTTTTCAAAAATATCCTTTCGTTCTGTCACAAATTTTAAAATTACATAAACACCTACAAACCGATCGTTCTCCTAGCTTGAACGCACCCCAGCATTATACGTCAGAGCTATTTTTAGATAACATAAGGAAATTGTGCTAAAATTGTCACTAGACTTTTCAATTAACTTGTTTAACAGGTAGGAATTGTAGGGAGAACAGGTGCTGGAAAATCATCCCTTCTCTTAACTCTGTTTCGATTGGTCGAGCCCTGTGATGGACAAATCTTTATTGATGGTTTGGATATTAGTAAACTTGGTCTCTATGATCTCAGACAGAAGTTAACTATTTTACCTCAGGTAAGTTGGGCTAAATCAAAATGGTAACATACATTCTGGCTTTATCTGTTAAAATTATGATACAAATTATTTTTATTTTAAATTCATATTTAACTCTTATTTTATTATTGTATCACATAATTATTCATCTGTTAAAATTGTAATTCAAATAATTTTTGTTTTGAATTTCACATTTTACTTTTATTCCATAATTTTCCCTGTTTATTGTTTATATTTAAGGACCCAGTGTTGTTTACTGGTACTCTGAGGACCAACTTAGACCCTTTTGATGAATTTCAAGAAAAAGAAATATGGACATCACTAGAACATTGTCATCTCAAATCTTTTGTGAAGAACTTACCAGAAGGGCTGGACTATGAAGTTGGGGAAGGAGGTACAAATTTGAGGTAAAAATATATCCTATATATCTAAAAAAATATACTGCTTTAATTTAATTAATTTGTAAGTTATTAATAGAAATCCTTATATTTTTAAAGATATGTTAAGAAAAATATTTTAATAATTTCATTTTTTTTTAAAGTATTGGCCAAAGACAGCTTGTATGTTTGGGGAGGGCGTTGCTAAGGAAAACAAAAATCTTGGTGCTGGATGAAGCCACAGCAGCTGTGGATGTAGAGACAGATGAACTGATTCAAAAGACAATCAGGTCTGAGTTCCAGGGCTGTACTGTGTTAACCATTGCACATAGGCTCAACACTGTCATGGATTACGACAGGTGAATACATTTTTATTTTACCCAATAATTTTCTATGGCAATAACCCTGAAATTTTTTGCTAAATCATTAATTTATAGTGAAAGAAAAGCTATTAATAGTTTACCTAAATATAAAAGGAATGTACAAAATAATTTTAAAAAAACTATGCCTTGATTACTTTCATTATTATCACATTAATAAACTAATTTTTTTCATCTTCAGAATTTTGGTTCTAGACAAGGGGAGAGTATCAGAGTTTGATTCCCCAGCTGTTTTACTGAATGATGTCAACTCTTTGTTTTACAAGATGTCAGCAGAGTCACAAGCATTGAGATTAAAAAATTCTTAGGCACAAGCTTCTTCTCTCATAACCTTCTTAATGCTTACATGTCTCTAAATAATTTGTTAATTAAAATGAAATAATATTTGACAACTTTATTTTTAAAAGTAACAATGTTTTATCAGATTAACCAAGACATTTTTTGCAATGATCTGTTGTTTTTTAAAAGCTATTAAAATCTAAGATAAATTAAAGATCTGTGCATAAATGCAACACAAATGTTTTTTTCTAAATCCTGGTTCATTTTTCAGAGAGATTAGCACAAAAAAAGACACATTTCTAAAAAGTTGTCTGATAATTTTTTTTTAATCTAGGTCACAATGGATATATAAAAGTAATGCCAGCACAATGTTTCAAACATTATTATCATATTAAGGAACTACTTTTACTCATCTTCAGAATTTTGGTTCTAGACAAGGGGAGAGTATCAGAGTTTGATTCCCCTGCTGTTTTACTGAATGATGTCAACTCTTTGTTTTACAAGATGTCAGCAGAGTCACAAGCATTGAGATTAAGAAGTTCTTAGGCACAAGTGCATACTATTTATTTCTTAATGTTAATTTTTGATACAAATTTCTCAAAAAGAAATTATTAAGTAAGCTATCATTCCAATTAAAGTAACATTCTTTGTTTTAATCTGCTCCATATTTACAGTCATATTTAATAAAATATTGAGTTTTGTAAAATAAAAAATGTTTGTTCAAAACATAGGCACAAAAGAAATTTTAAAACATAGGTTAAACCTGGAAAATAAGCATTATCATTTGTTGTACTTCAAATAAAACATATGTTGCATGTTGTCATCCATCATATCTTTATAATATAGGTCTATTTATGTAAATGTTTAAAAAAATGTATGCATTACAACAACACAATTTTTTATTTAGGCATTGTTTTGTTTACATTATGTTTACCTGTATAACATGTAATCTGACTTGTTTTTAAACTGCTATTTTACACACACAAAATTACACACAAGTTTTATTTATAAATGTTAATATTACATTTTAATGTAATTATTGTGCATTTCTTAATTTGTCCGCTATAGAGAACAGGTATTGTCAACCAAAGGTTACATGACTATTTAATTTTAAAACAGTATTCTTTTCTTCAAACAATTTTGACATATTTATAAATATTTTTTCTTTAAAACAAAAGAAATAAAATCTATAAAACCAATATTTTGATTTGCTTATTTGTTTAGTTTGTGAAAAGTTCAGATTTGGTTAGTTTGCAACTATAACATTTTTAAAGCACTTAAACTATTTCTTCAGCATCAAAGATAATACTTTTTTTCAGTCATGTTTTAATTCAACAGATGTTTACAAAAATTGATAACACAAAATTATTTTACCAGTTGGTTAACTAATTTTTAAATTTAATTTTACAAGTTGTTCTTTAGATATATGTATGAACCACAATTTGTTTGTTGAGATATTTTCATTACTTGAGCTGAGGCTTTCATATCTAGATATCTAATATGCACAACTTTACAGTAGGAGCAATATTTTTTAAAATTAATGCTCATACGAACAGCAAGAATTTGCATTTGTTGATGAATTACAATGAACATAAGGCAGAAGATCGAAGCTTCGATTATCCAGGGACACGGTGGCACATGACGTTTGTTGACCAAAATGAACTAGGGACCGTACTTGGCGCCCCTTCGGTGGTGTATTTGATGGCACCCGAGAGCGCCCAATGTTACTCTGGGCGGTCGCCGAGGTGCGGTAGCGGGGACAAACCCGCGCTATAAATACGATCCAAGAAACAGTGTTAGAAAACAAGGTCACGCATCTAAAAATACATCATTGGTGACGCACTGGTAAAATCCTCTTAAAATATTGACAATGTAAACACGTGCTGTCTAAATGCCACGATATTCAAATGAGAAAAGATGCATGTTAAAGTAAGTTTGGACAACGTATTGGGGTGGGGGTTGAGGACGTGTTGTGCAGACATGGGGTATATAATAGATTGACGACAGAAGCCTGTGGTTGTATATAACACATTTAATGGGTCTAACTACATCACGATGGTAACACACAGAGAGGACGGAAGGAAGTACATAAGGGACATCACTCAAGATAACAATATTATAAATATAACTAATACAGAAGAGTGAGTTCCCTTGACCTCACAATTATTTCAATCTATTACATCCCTTTACCCTTAGAACACAATAACACATCTCTCAATAGAACAATTGATAGTATCCTAAAATCACCAATTATATTGTAACATGAACACTATGGTAGATTACATCCTTACAAACAATGCACAATATGCTACAACATAATCAAAATACAAAACAATAATGTCAAAGTCCTTTTGACCTTTAGAATCATAGGTCTAACTTATTTGGGACTTTGATTGTCCTGCTTGACCTTCTCAGTGGCTTCTGATTTGGTGACTCAAGATTCTGACCATCTGGATTCTCTATCTCAGGAGGTCTAGGATTTAAATCATTAACTCCAGAATTTACATTTTCTGACTCTAGACAACTTGATTCACTCATATCAACAGAACTTGGTTGTGGAACAAACTGAGTTGGTGTGAACTGATCAGACTTGGTGGGATTGACAGATTCACACTTATTATCTGCACAAGTTATTTTTAACTTTATAAGACATAGGTCCTGTACATTGAACAATTTGACCTGGTATCCATTTTTCCTTTTTCCCATAATTTCTTAGATACACATTCTCATTAACACCAAATTCTCTTTCAATGAATGTTTGTCATGATTTAATTTTTTAATTGGCATCTGAAAGTATTATGCTATTATTCAGATCCTTAACTGGCATAGATTTCTTTGATTGATCAATTTCCTCAGGTAATCTGATAGTGCTTTTTCGTAACCAAACATACTGTTTAAAAGTAATATCCTGGGCAATATCACTTTGCAACTGTGATCCAGTATTTGAAGTGGGTGTATTCAATGGCAAAAATCTTTGCTCTTTTCTTTTGATGTTACCCTTTTAGTTTCTGTAAGTGCTAATGATGTTAGCAAAGTTGTTTGATGATCACATTCCTTCTTACTAATGTATTCTCTTTAAAACATTTGAAATTGCCATATCACCATAATCATTTATCAAGTTACAAGTACCTTGTTTAGGCAACTCTGACTGATAATGGACTGCATCTTCTCCATCTTTTATATTATCTTCACAAAGGTTTTTATTTCTTATTTAATATGGCCTTAAGTCATCATTCACAGACTCTTCAGGCCAACCATTCTTACAGTACTCATATACTTTTATTAAGCACTCATCTTTTTGTGTTTCTCTTTTAATATCATTCACATTTATATTGGAGTTATCCATGATAGTGAAGAGAACAAAAACATCTTCTGGTACATAGCTCAGGCTTTGGTTTTTTAAAGGTAATCTACTAAGACTATCTGCACTATTCTCAGATCCAGGTTTGTATTTCAATTCATAATTGTATGCAGTTAGTGTGATAGCCCATCTTTGAATTCTTGGTGAGGCATGCTCAGGTAGGGTTTTGTTTTCTCCAAATAAACCTAGCAATGGTTTATGATCTGTAAAGATGGTGAACTTCCTACCAAACAGAAACTTATGAAATTTCTTAACACCAAAAATGATGCCTAAGCCTTCCCTATCTAACTGAGAATACTTTTTCTCAGCCTGATTCAAAGATCTACTGGCAAAAGCAATGGGTCTGTCACCCTTCTCATCCATGTGGGACAAGACTGCTCCAACACCATCTGGTGAAGCATCACATGTTAATATAAGTCTTTTCCCTGGGTCATAGTGAGTTAGTAAGGTGTCAGCAGACAAAGCCTCTTTTGCTGTGTTAAAAGCAGCTTCTTGTTGTTTACCCCAGTGCCAAGTTGCATTTTTCTGTAGCAGCTTGTACAGTGGTGATAGTCTACCAGACAGATTCCCTATGAACTTTGCATAGTAATTTATCAAGCCCAAAAAAGCTCTTAGTTGTTGGGTATTTTCAGGTTTGGGTGCTTCTTTAATGGCTTTTGTTTTCTCAGGTTGAGGTCTGATGCCTTGCTTGCTTAATATATAACCAAGAAAACTAATTTCTGTCAGCATGAATTGACATTTATCTTTGTTTATCTTTAAACCTTTTTCACCAACAATTTTCAATACTTTATCTAGTGTTTTAAGATGTTCAGTGTCATTCTTACCAGTTATGTACACATTGTCAAAGTACACACAAACATTTGGAATATCCTTAAAAATACTGTCCATGACAGCTTGGAAAATTCCAGGGCTAGATGATATGCCAAAACATAGTCTTTCATATTGGTAGAGTCCTTTATGTGTGTTTATTGTCGTATAGACTTTTGAATCTGGATGCAGTTCTAGTTGAGTGTAAGCATGACTAAAGTCTAATTCAGTGAATTTGTCTCCTCCTGCCAAATTCAAAGAAATTTCCTCAATGTTAGGTATAGGGTACCTATTTAGCTCTATTTGCTTATTCAGTGTAGTTTTATAATCTCCACAAATTCTTATAGAACCATCCTTCTTTAACACTGGCACAATGGGTGTCGCCCAATCGGAATAGTCTACCTTCTTTATAATGCCATTAGATTCCAATCTACTTAGCTCATTTTCAATTTTATTCCTCATTGCATAAGGTGGAACTCTAGCTTTGCAGTATCTTGGATTTGTGTCTTTAATGCTTAACTTCACTGTTCTATCATTTAGTAAACCTGAATTACCAAAAACACATTTATTTTCAGATATAACTTTATCTAGTGAAGTAAGACTAGATTCTTTTACATTCTTCAATGAACAAATACTCTCCCAATTTAACTTAAGATCACTTAACCAGTTCCTACCTAGTAATGGCGGTCCATTTCCTTCAACCACAAGAAGAGGAAGTTTAACACTTTGACCATTATAACTTACACGAACCATACACTCTCCTATTACCGGAACATTGTCACCAGTGTATGTTGTTAGACACTTGTGACACGGCTGTAGAGACACTGATCCTCCTGTGACAGCGTCAAAATCTTTCTTTGTTATGACTGTTAGAGATGCTCCAGTGTCAAGTTGGAAGCTGATGCTCTTACCGTTGATATTAACTTGTACATTGATGGGAGCATGACTCATTGATTTCACAGAGAACAGGCTGAAATCCGGCTGCGAATCAGTTTGAGAATTTTCACAGGTAGAGTGGTTCATTGGTTGGGTTAGGTAGTCTTGGTGAGAGTTAACATAGTGCTGCTTTTGGTTGCGGTACTGTCTTGACTGGCTAGATTTAGCAACAGACGAAGACTTTGCAAAGCAGGCCTTAGCAATGTGACCTTGCTTACTGCACTTATAACAAGTTGCAGACTTGAACTTGCACCGATGAGATGCATGGGGACCCTTGCATCGATGACATTTTTGATAATTATTACTAGATTTAGATCTAGGATTTGAACGAGCAGGCTGTTTAGCATAAGTTGGAATGCTCTGATGGGGTTGATGTTTATTGACTAACCTGCTGTTTACTGCATGGATCCCTGAAGGCGTTAGAGATTTCGCCGCATCTGATGACTGCTGGATTGAAGTTGCGAGTTGTATTGCTTTTTCTAATTTTAGATCTGACTCGAGCAGCAACCTTCTTTGAATATCAGGGCTGTTTACACCTGTCACAAACTTTTCACATAGTCTGTCAGACAGCGTGTCTCCGAATTCACAGAATCTACTTAAATGACGTAAAGCAGCAACATATTCTGATATTGACTCGTTTGGTTGACGAGTCCTACTGTCAAATCTAGCTCGACATAGAAACTTTGATGGGGTAGGCGCATGGTGGTCTGTTAGCAATTTGCTCAGCTCGTTAAAGCTCTTGGTAGTTAGACTAGCTGGTGCGCATAAGTCTTTTAGTAGCCTAAATTGTTGAGGCCCTATGACTGTTAACAAAACAGCTCTCTTTTTGGCTTCTATCGTCACGTCGTTAGCTTCTAGGTAAAAGCTTAACCTCTCTAGGTAATCTTGAATGATTTCATCATTCGCATCAAATTCTTTTATTTGGCCATACAGCGCCATAATTCTAGAAATAATTAGCTAATAAGCTCTAGCAAACCTCTTTTTTGCGTAAGTAGGTGCTCTTTCTAGTAGATGTTTATCCTTCGTCGCCAGTTATAATAGATTGACGACAGAAGCCTGTGGTTGTATATAACACATTTAATGGGTCTAACTACATCACGATGGTAACACACAGAGAGGACGGAAGGAAGTACACAAGGGACATCACTCAAGATAACAATATAAATATAATACTAATACAGAGAGTGAGTTCCCTTGACCTCACAATTAACTCAATCTATTACAGGGTAGATTATAGGTAACTGCTTGTCTCAACTTGTCTAGCTTAAAAATAGAATACATTTTTAATAATGATATTTTTTGCTAGAACCCAAAGAGGATCATCCGGTGACTTTTGTTTTGGAAATTCTTGAAGGGAGACTTGGCGGTCAACAATTATTTTGGAAGGTATAAAGCTAATTGAAATATTCTACCGGAGTCGCAAGAACTAGATCTATATAGTCTAGTTTGTGAGCTATTTATGTCATGGCGATGAAGACTTTCGGAACAAGCCCCAGTACGGCAATCAATAAAATAATCAAATCAGCTATGTTCGTGTATCACTTAAAGGCGTAACTTTCCATTAGATTTATAAAGTTGTATATGTCAAACATTCATGATTGTAATTCTTGGTATATTTACTTTTTAAATAAATGCTTTTTTATTATTCATAGGCTAAAGTGTTGTTTTTTTCTACGAAAATTGAACCACACAAATATTTACTACAATACAAGTCTAGGACCTTACAAAATAACAACTATATAGATCTATATACTTCTTATAAATATTTGGTAATCTACCGTTTTTAGGACCGTAAAATCGGCCGAAGCTAGTGATGTAAAAGAAAAGTAAATAATTAAATTTTAGTAATTATTTCGCAATTTACGAGAATTTATGTTTTAAAAAGTTACAAAAATGTTTCAGTTTCATGTATGTAAGACTAGTTAGGTAGTTACCTTTCTTTCGGTGCCCTGTCAAAACGGCCCGGGACAAATCGGCCCCGTCAAAACGGCCCCGTTAATACGACCCCGTCAAATCGACTCCCGACAAACCGACCCCGTCAAAATAGCCCCGTCAAAAGGGCCCCGACTTATTGGCTCCCGTCAAATGGGCTCCCGTCATATTGACTTGCGACATATAGGCTCCAGACAAATGGGCTCCCGATATTTAGGCTCCCGACAAATGGACTCCCGACATATTAACCCCTGACAAATAGGCTCAGGACATATTGGCTCCCGACAAAGCGGCTCCCGACATATTGGCTCCCGACATAAGGGCTAAAGACAAATGGGCTCCCGGCAAATGGGCTCACGACATTTTGGCTACCGACAAATGGGCTCCCGACATATTGGCTCCCGGCAATTGGGCTCCCGACATACAGGCTTTTGACAAAATGACTCCCGACATATTGGCTCCAGAAAAATGAATGATATGACCACTATTGGCATAAAAGTAACCATTGTGTCCTACCTCCAATACCACCATAACCTCTTTTTAATGCCCGAATGAAATTATTTTTTCATGAACCAACATTAATTCACAAACAAATCGAGCCCTTAACAGCTAAATTCTACCAATTCTAAAGTTTTGATAATGTTTAATTTACAACAGAAAAGATCTGTTGCTTAAAAGCGAGCTCAGAAGTGTAAATGTATGATATACATGATGTTAACATGATAACAGCATTTTGTTTTGATAACCTACAAGCACAGTGGCGTAGCGAGGTCGGGTGTCACCCGGTGCGGCACTTAATGGTGTCACCCCCCCCCAGAGGCGTTGCGACCCTTCCCGGGGACAAACTTTCAAGTTTTCGATTTGCACCCTCCCCCCAAACTTTCGATTTGCACCCCCACCCCCTCAACTTTTTCTCTCTATATTTTGCTATATTTTGCCTTTGTGTGACCCCCCTAAATGGTGTCACCCGGTGCGATCCGCACCCCCCCCTCGCTACGCCCCTGTACAAGCATATTGCAGTTAGGAAGGTACAGCGTGGACCCTTCTCCCCACACAATGAGTTGGAACAGCCTATAACCGACTCAATTATGGATGTCATAGATAGATGACCCTTAAATTAAAACATACTATATTTTATAATAGATAAACTAATATAAAAATAAGGCCTGCCGAACAAGAGATGCTTACGTTGTATTACATAAGAGTGTTGGATAAGCTAACTCTAAAGAATATTGATGAAAGGGTCCCACTGGCAGATGTCATATTCAATGAGACCGCTTTGCCGGGAGACTTAGTCTCTACAGAAACGGTATTGTCAGTGCAGTGGCGTAGCTAGGATTTTTGGGCCCCTATGCAAAAATTATCAGTGGGCCCCTTCGTCAGCCGTTAGGCCAGTGGCGTCGCTAGGTCGGGTGTCACCCGGTGCGGCACTTCGTATTGTCACCCCCTCCCAGGAAACAAAGCATATATATATATATATATATATATATGTATATATATATATATATATATATACATATATATATATATACATATATATATATATATATATATATATATATATATATATATATATATATATATATATATATATATATATATATGTGTGTGTGTGTGTGTCGGCCTACATAGGCCTAAAATTTATATATATGCCACATACTGGTACACGTACGTGTTTAAGCTTTAATCACTGCTGACTTAATAGTAACGATGTTTATCTACAGTCTGTTTATAATACAGTTGGATGTAGCATTGTTTTCTTTATAGTTTACGTTTACGTCGTGGTGTCACACCCCCCCCCCCCCCCTCTTGATATAATTGTCGATTTGTACTTAGAAGACTGTAACAACATGAATTCTTTGTTGTTATTGTGGGTTCTTCAATATACTCATACGAGCAACAGTAGTTGTGAAACAATAACTTTATTTACACTTTGTACAGAGAATTAATAGACCCATAGTAAATCCATGGTCACAACTGGTATAAGTACAATCACAGTCAAGAAACAAAGTGTCGTAGTAACATCCTACATTCACAGCCACAGTCCTCAGGTTCAAGTTCTAGCACACAACACCCGTTCACCTTTTTGCTCTCCCTTTTATTCACCACTTTCTCTCCCCTTACGTACATGAGCGATCTCACCCAAAAGCATGAAACAACACATGACGATCGCTCAGACAGTCCTTCCGCTAGCCAGGTACTCTTCATTCATGCAAAACACAATATAATAAGGATACATAATTATACAGTCTGTGACACGTCCCCCCTTCAATTAAAATTTTGTGTAACAAAATTTATAAATACAATATTGGTAGGGCAGGATCATGTGCCAGACAACAAAATTTTTATACATCTCAAAAAACATGGAAAAATACATTCTTTGTAGACTAATGCACAAGCATTATGTGTAATGTATTCAAATATGAGAAAGAAAAACATTTCAATTACCAAGTAATTGTATAAACAAGACAAATGAGTTTAGTGAATTACCAAACTATAATACATAGTTGAAATTATCAAAGACTTAATTCAACTCATGAATTAAATAATTATATCCTATGTAGTAAAAAACTTCCTTAGCATCAAGGCATGTTATTACGACGCATGATTAATATACTTTGTTGTCTCCCCTAGTTGACCCATTTCAGACAAATCTAGGTCACAACACAACAACATTGCCTTTCACAGGTATGGCTAACACACAATTCATCATTGAGACTTCCGTCTTATTGTTATGCGGAATAATAGTCTCTAACTTTTACTTGATTTACTTTATTCACTGTTAATTAATAGTATAGAATAGGTTTAACATAATACAGTTTACAATCTTTTGAAATAGTACACAATTTATATTACTGATACAAATTGTTTGATATTTATATATTACAGTTACAGACTGTATAATATTAATAAACTGTAAATTGATAATTTAATCTTAGCACCCTCTATAGCATGAGTAATCGTTCTCGTGCAGTTGACGATGACCTGTATGCCATCTCTCCCTCAAATTGTAGCTTTTAGCTGTGCTACCATAATCATTTCCTAGATTTCGTGTAACTTGTGTTACTTCATTTGTTTTAATATTCTCCTCTGGTTTCTGAACAACGTCAGTGGTTATCTTGCTTTGTGTATGTTGGTTTGGTTCATCAACCAACTCAATATAAATATTATGGCATTGCTTTGGCCTCTCATAATATGTGTTGCGTCGGTAACTTCCATTAGTATACCTATTCACACTTTTGTTATTCTGATTTGAAGTTGATACATTTCTTAAATTACTGTATTTCTCACATGACTTTCTGTGTACATAATTGTTTCTTCTCTGATTTGCCAACCTATGCCAACATTGATTTTGGTAATGACCTGTTTTTCCGCAGTAAAAACATCTAGATTTTGGCTTCTTATAAACATGGTGACTGTATTCATAGTTTGCTAAATTTCTTTTTCTTTCATTCTGTGCATTAATGACATTAATGACATTCTTATTAACATGTTGACTGTATTCATAATTTGCTAAATTTCTTTTACTTTCATTCTGTGCATTAATGACATTGTAGTTTCTAGTTACTGTTTCATCTTTCTTAACTTCCTTGTGCTTCTTTATTGATTCTAATTCACACATAAATTTCTGTGTTAATTTCTCCATTTCTTTGTTAAATTTATTCTTGAGTTCTAGGATATCTTCTTTAAAGTTTGACTCCAGATTTCTAAGTAACTCCTCAATAGGTACGTTCTCTTTATTGTGGCTTATTAAGTTCACTGATTCATTAATCATCATTAGTTTATCATGATTCCTGCCATTCTCCGATGGACTTATTAAATCATCACTGCCATTGACTGATGGGCTTATTAAATCATTTTGACTACCATTCTCTGATGAACTTGTTTCTTGTTGACTGCCATTCTCTGATGGACTTGTTTCTTGTTGACTGCCATTCTCTGATGGACTTACGATACAACTTTCAATAATATTCTCGTGTACCTGCGTATCATTCAAAAAAGAGTCAATCTTAAGACATACTAATGTATCTGTCACCTTTAAATCATTATTAAGTTCAACCTCTGTTTTATCCTTGGGTTTCAATTCTTCCTGGACTATGTTACTCTGTTCTTCATTCCAAAGGTTGCCAATATTTACTTCTTCAAGTTCTGCTTTAAATTCTGTCTGTTCACTTTCTAATTTTGGTTCATTTGTGTCTGTTATAGCTTTCATTTCTAATAGTTCTTGTTTATATTCTAGTTCATGTAGGCCAACTTGTTTTTCCAAAGTTTCAGCCCTTTTATCTGCTCTCTGTTTTCTGTTTCTTTTTTTTCTCTTTCCTTTTGGTTGTACAGTCTCCTCTACTTTATCTAATTCTGAAATGTCTTCTTCTTTATGCATGTCTGTAATAGCTCTTGATCTATTACACACTATTTCTATCATATCATCTAGTTCTCTCAATACATTTCCATGAGCTCGTCGGGGTTGGTCTGTTTCTTCGTCCCATGCTTCTTTTGCTTCTTCTATGTCTTTTTCAAGTCGATTGGTTGCCCAGGCTATCTGCTTATTCATCTTCTTAATGCCTTGTGCCCTCGCCATTTCCATATATTCTTCCAGTTCTGTTTCATGCTTGTGTTTTCGTTCATCATCTTCTATTTTCCAATTCCTTTCCTCTAACCTCCTAGCCCTCTCTTCTGCCTTCCTAGCCTTCTCTTCTTCTTTTTCTTCAGCTTTCGCCTTAGCAGCTTTTTCTTCTCTAGCCTTCTCTTCTTCTTTTCTCTCAGCTTTCTCTTTAGCAGCTTTCTCTTCATCTTTCTTTAGTAGTTCTTTTATAAATGCCAACCTGTCTTCCTTCGGAATGTCAAGTTCCTTCACAAGTGCTGTATATGTTTCAAAATTTGACATTTTGATATATTTTCTATGACATAAAATATAAATTCATTAGTTGACAATAGATAAATGTTAATTAATTTACAATACCCTTTCTTGGTTTCTGGCTTGTTTTAGTTGATTACAGACATCTGGTAATCCAAGAAAAGTTCATAGTACATAAATACGTCCAAAAATAGTTCACTTTGTTGATTCCAAAAAGTTGAAAAAATTCAAAATAGTTCTAGTAGCCTGTTACAGAGTAGAAATTTGTCCAGTTTTAGATAAGACATCTTTAGGAACAGTTTAGGAACAGTTACAAAAATAAACTTGATCTGCTAAATCCAAACAGTAGAAAAACTTGAACAGCTAATCCATATAGAAAAAACTTGAACAGCTAAATCCAAACAGTAGAAAAGAAACACTAAGACTTGATCGGCTAAATCCAAACAGAAAAAACACACAGACGATATTTACTCGACATTGGTGAGACAATATCGAAATAAGGTGATAAAAATTATCACGTTGATGACTTGACTTGAACAAGACGTCTGACTTGACTACAGCAACCCTTCTGACTTGAGTGTAGATAGATGACTTTCAAGAACTTGACGTACTTGGTAAACAGTGGAAGACCACTTCAAAAACGTTGAAAACTGCTTACAATGATAATGTGACAATTCTTGATCACTTGTAGTAACACTGTAACTTCGTTGACGATTTCAGACTTCAATATAATTTACCAATGTAACAACATCACTTCTTCAATTGCTTCTGACAATGTAACAGTAGAATCAGTAACAGTAGCACCACTTCTTCAACCACTTTTGACATCATATGTAACAGTAGACGCTCACTTCTGACACCATATGTAACAACATGAATTCTTTGTTGTTATTGTGGGTTCTTCAATATACTCATACGAGCAACAGTAGTTGTGAAACAATAACTTTATTTACACTTTGTACAGAGAATTAATAGACCCATAGTAAATCCATGGTCACAACTGGTATAAGTACAATCACAGTCAAGAAACAAAGTGTCGTAGTAACATCCTACATTCACAGCCACAGTCCTCAGGTTCAAGTTCTAGCACACAACACCCGTTCACCTTTTTGCTCTCCCTTTTATTCACCACTTTCTCTCCCCTTACGTACATGAGCGATCTCACCCAAAAGCATGAAACAACACATGACGATCGCTCAGACAGTCCTTCCGCTAGCCAGGTACTCTTCATTCATGCAAAACACAATATAATAAGGATACATAATTATACAGTCTGTGACAAAGACTATTTAACTTTAACTAATGGATCTGGAAAATGGCATTTCATTCTATAAATTTTACAATTTTTTGCCTTTGGTGTCACCCCCCCTAAATGGTGTCACCCGTTGCGGTCCGCACCCCCCGCCTCGCCTTCTCTACGCCTCTGCGTTAGGCTACAGAGGAGTTAAACGAAGAGATCAACTTCTACTTACGATGGATATTTTTTAATATATAAATATTCTGAAGGCAACATTTTGTATTTTATATGTCCTGATTTTGTATTTATACTATATTATTATGCTTGCCTACTACTGCTAAAAAGTTTATTTATAGGCTGATTCTCTCAATGTCTTGCACGACAAAGTGATATAGCCTGTAGTGTTATTATAACGATTGGGCTCTGTTTGACCCACAAACACTGAATCCCACTGCCGAAACACCCCCCCCCCCCCTCCCCCCACTGGGAGAGGGGGGGGGGGGGGGGCTTTTTGGAACTTTTAACCTTTTTCTTTTTTTAAATTATTTATATGTAACAAATATTAAAATTCCATTGTAAAAGTTTTAGTTTTTTTATGAGGGAAAAGGGCCCCTATGTGCCTTGGGCCCCCATGCCTTGCTTACGCTAGCTTTACGGTAGCTACGCCACTGTGTCAGTGGTCCTTTTGTCTGGAGCCAAATTGACAGGAGCCTTTTTGTCGGGAGCCAAAATGACGCTAGCCTATTTGTCGGGAGTCGTAATGACGGGGGCCGTTTTGTGGAGAAACTAAATGGCGGGAGCCTATTTGTCGGGAGTCGTAATGACGGGGGCCGTTTTGTGGAAAAAACTAAATGACGGGAGACTATATGTCGGGAGCCAAAATGACGGGAGCCTATTTGTCAGGAGCCTTATTGACTGGAGCCCTTTTGTCGGGAGCCTATATAACGGGAGCCTATTTGTCGGTAGCCTAAATGACGGGAGCCTATTTGTCGGGAGCCTATATGACGGGGTCCATATGTCGCTGGCTCTTTTGACGGGGCCGATTTGACGGGGTCGTTTTGACGGGGTCGTTTTGTCGGGGTCGATTTGACGGGGCCGTTTCGTCATTGGCCGAATTGACGCCGCACGCTTTCTTTCGCATTACAAGCTTAGGCCGATTTTACTATGATTTTAAGTCGTAAAACAATAGACTACCAAATGTTTTAACAGTTATGCTTATGTAATATATATTATATATTATATATTATATTATATATCTAGACCTATGCATACTCTATTATTATAATTTATATTTTTTTTCCATCACGGTAGAAAATTCATAACTTGGATCTGCAAACAAATAATAATAATAATAATAATAATGTTTATCCAGCCTGGCATGTCCATGCCAAATATTTATTAACTTAAAAAAACATGATTCTTTTTAAAACAAGGAGACCTAACAGAGTATAGTTAAATATATAATTCGCATATCGTTTTCAGCTTTCAATTGATTACGTCACCTAAATTTCACACTTTTGTTTTGTAAAATAGGCCTAAATACAGTTAGCCTAGTGGCCTAGTTCTAAACACTAGACCTATTTCAAGGGGTGTGGGGAAATTGCGAGACGCGAAAAGCGAAATGGCGAGGCGGGAAAATGCGAGAAGGGCGCGAAAACGGTCGGTCACGTGACTTTTTGTCTCGCATTTTACCACAAGCCGATATTTACGCTGGGTGGTGTTGAAATGCGAAGATTTCTGCGAAAATTTTACCGCACCCGATTTTCAGTGGTATTTGGTCCAGACTTCAAAGACGTTTCGTTTACATTGTTAAAACTTCCGATTTTTCCGTCGCTAGACATACTGATGATTTGTCAACTCCCCCCATCTTTTGTGTCGACTTAGAATACCACCTTGTTCGAAACCGACGGAAATACCGCCGACGATAGATCAACTTCTGTCTTTTGTGTGGAACGCCGAGGCCGCCTGATTTACCGTCTTTGAAGATCGCCGTGCCCGGATCCGCTACCGCCGCAAACATATTTTCTATTGTTGCATAGAAATTTTGTATTATAGCCGCCGCCTACGATTTTTTTTCTAGCTTTTTTTAACCATATAAATCTAAGCACAAGGAAATGCCTACATCATTTGGATACAACAAAATAAAGTGACGTCACCGATATTATCAGTTGCTCGTGCTATATCGTAAGCTATGGGCCTACTTCAAATATTTTTAAAACCAAGTTGAACTTATCTGAATTTTTTGGTTTTGGTGGTGGTGTTATTTGGGGTCTTCCATAAATGACGTCACACTCGTAGGGGGGGGGGGGGTCTGTAATTTTATGACGATGTGTGATGAGGGGGAGGAGGGGGGGGGGGTTAGATGTGAAGTCACACTATAAAAAAGCAATGTTAGAAAAAGAATTTTAGACGTTTTTTCGCGTTTTAGAAAACTGTTTTAATACATTGTAATAGGAATTGATTAAAATACTCTATTTTGACCGAAATTAGACAAGATTTTGGGAAACTATCGATGTTTTAAAAAAAAACTCAACTGCTGGTGACAACAATGAGCAAGACATTGCCAAAATTACAGAAATGTTAAAAAATACAAATTATAAAAAACGGAAAACAGATGTTGAGCATGCGGATGATGATGATGAGAACATGGGTGCCAGTGTTGTTTGTGGGATGAACGAGGAGGTCAACTGTGATGAGAATGTGAAATGTTGTGAATGTGGATTGGAAGAAGTAGCAAAAGAAAAATGTATAAATGGGAGTCTAATGAACTGGGTTGGGTGTACTATGTGTGAAAGATGGTGTCACGAGGTGTGTTTGAGGACTGTTTCAGAAGATTTTGTTTGTAAATTTTGTTTGTAATTAAAATTACTTAATAAAAAAATAAATTGCACTTTTTAGAATTGTTTATACTTTTACACTTTTTGCAAGTACAAAAATCCATAAATAGATGTTGCAAAATATCTCTCCTGCTGACAAGATTATACCAATTCACAATGACACAGCTCACGTGTGTATAAACATGAGCGGGCTAGATTTTTAAATTAGGCCTAATGCCGACTGAGACGGGATTTTCCTCTCGCTAACAAGAGCGGGCGATGACAGTAGCACAGCAACGATGTTAGGATTTTTAAATAGATCTAGATATAGATCTATCTATCTTCTTAGTATCTAGATAAAAAATAACAACATACAACACTCGTGTTAAAGGGTATGGTTAAATGCTTGTTTATTTTAAAAATATTTTTAAAAAATAATTGAAATAAATAAAGATGGAAAAAAAAGGAAAAAACTTTTTTCGCAAAAAGTGTCTCGCTATTTACCCTTAATTCCGCAGGTATGTCTCGCATTACCTTCTCGCATTTTCCCGCCTCGCCATTTCGCTTTTCGCGTCTCGCAATTTCCCCACACCCTATTTCAAGATAGATAACTCATTAAACGGAATCTAAAAATATCGCATTATTGTTTTCATTTCTTCATCTTGTGCAATCAATTTGAGTAACTTTAAATATTCCATATTAACGGAGACAAAGAGAAAGTTTTCAAAGCTCGAGAAGATGGAGTTCTAACTACTGTTCTTAAAGATGAAATGTGTTAGGATTTTATCAACCTAATAGAAACATAGTTAACTACCTCCGCACTAGGTAATGAGTAAGTTTAGTTGTTCTATTAAAAATGTTTTTATTACTTATTGTATTACGAGAATCTAACTTATTAATATTTATTGTGATATTTATAATTAACGTTGCGTTATTTTATCATTATCTTACTGATGATACTGAATTATGAGTGTATAACTAACCAAAATGAATATAAGCTACTTAGTCGGACACTATAAGTTATATAAGTCTATTTGCCTACAATAGGCTACCAACTGCACGAGTAAAGTCTACAAAAACAGGGGTTTCTACATAGGACTGCATAAATAATATGAATTTTTTTCGGTATTTGTAGCTCTGGACTATATATATATATATATATATATATATATATATATATATATATATATATATATATATATATATATAAAAAAAAAAAATATATATATATATATATATATATATATATATATATATATATATAGTGTGTGTGTGTGTGTGTGTGTGAAAAAGTTTAAGTTTATTGACAAAGCTTGCATGAGATTGCAAATACGGCAAATCCGTATCTTGGCTGTTAAAACTATCTTATTTCAATATGCATACTTTAACGGAACATTTTTAAACTCCCACCACCACACCGATGCGTGTGTTGATCTCTTCACACCTAACATAATCATAGAGAAATGGACAGTATACTAAGGCCTACATTAAATGGCAACTTGAACCGGAGTTGTTTTTTGTTATCAGTAGCGTAGCCTACAACTTTTTTCACTCGTGTGTTCTTTAACTTAAGTGTATCCGAAAGTACTTCTATTAAACTTAAACACATCGAAATGAACAGACATGATATGTATCGTGGTGGCAGTGGCGTAGCGAGGTCGGGTGTCACCCGGTGCGGCACTTAATGGTGTCACCCCCTAGAGGCGTAGCGACCCTTCCCGGGGACAAACTTTCAATTTTCCCTTTGCACATCTCCCTCTAAATTTCGATTTGCACCTCTTAAAAGACAATTTAACACTCGAATTAATCACTTAATTAAGTGGAATTATCATTTTCTCTATATATTTAGCTATTTTTTGCCTTGGTGTCACCCCCCTAAATGGTGTCACCCGGTGCGGTCTGCACCCCCCGCCCCCCCCCCCCCATCGCTACGCCCCTGCGTGGTGGTTATTTACTATTTTAAAAAATCGATTTTAACTAGTAATAAAATGTTTAACAACATGACATCAAGTTTATGCATGTTGTTTTTATACATAATCTTACCTAGCTCGAAGATTTATAGAAGTTGAAATGTAAGAAGTTTAGATGAATTTAAATGCAAGTAGTTTTATTTTAGTTATATTTGGGGGTGGGTGGGAGGGGGGTCTGGGTTTACAAAAAGAGCGCAAGTGTATGTCTAAATGAATTTGGGTTTGAATATAACATTAGTATTCTGGCTTGAGAATGGCTAGGTAGGGTATTTACAAAGTCAGATACCAAGAGGTTGCAGTTCTTGAAAAAAAGATGCCTTCGACAATTTTTAAAAATTATAATGCCAGAAAAATTCCCAATGACGACTTTACGCGAATCACAACACAACTGCCGATATACAGGGATATTAAAGCCCGCAAATAGGAATTATAATCGAGTACGCCCTGAAAAGAAGATATGTCAACATCGCGAGGCAAGCGTTGGACTTGACTGGCAAAGGAAAAGAAAAGTAGGCCGGCCTAAACTCTCGTGGAGGAGAACTGTTGGTCCTCTAGAGTCTGGAACTTCAAGGGATTAATCTCATATTCAATCTGCCCAAGACGCCGACGTCCATTAACTCTATCAAGCGCCTCTGTATGTCTGGGATGATCAAGTCAGCTAAGCGTCTTAACGGATCTTCCGTGTTTTTCACAGAAATGATGAGCACCCCTGCGAGGTCTGCGTGATTTCATTGCTATTCTCTTGGACATTGTCAGCGTTACATGTTTCTAATTAATCCTTCATGCCTTGATATATCCTTCAATGCCCAGCAGAAAATATTGTGTTATTGACATATTAACATAAAAAAATCATGCAACAACATTGAGTCTCATCCAACTTAATCTGTATTTATATTACATGTACGTTTATATGCAGTCTTCACCAGTGACACTCTTACTGCGATGCTGAACGAAACCATGTTTAACAGCAGCGTTGGACGAAGCTGGGATATCTCTACCTTCTGTGATAACCCCTTTTGGGTAATATTTTATAGTCATTTGTTTAGATTGTTGTTCTTAATTAGAATACTTTTTTTTACAGTACATTAAAATGTAAAGCATATGTGATATATGTATGTTTGTACACCTTTAAGACCATGAAATTAATCATATAGTCATTTGTTTAGATTGTTGTTCTTAATTAGAATACTTTTTTACAGTACATTAAAATGTAAAACATATGTGATATATGTATCTTTGTACACCTTTAAGATAATGAAATTAATCCTGTATTGATTATTAAATAAAGTAAATGACAGAAACAGTCAAATTATGTTATTGTACTGAATTTTAATAAATATTTTTGTGTTATATAATATATCCACATTTTTAGTCTGAATTCTACATTTCTAAATCCATAATGATTATTCAGTCCTAGCACGAGAAATAATTGTTAATTTAATGTAAAATGTAATTAATTTTAGACACTATAATCTGTCTTCCTCTTAGTCTGAGGGCGCTTTACAAACATACACACACACATACACACACAGCTTTCTCCTCAACACCCAACAAATAGGCTGGTGGTTCCGCGTAGCTGACAGAAGGCTATTGCCGGAGATCTTTTTATCAGAACCCTTTTTAAAAAACATGAGCTAAGGAATACATTATTCAATGAAATAGTGGGACATAGACCAGGACAACCCAACGCACACACGTACACACAAATATATACACATAATATATGTCTGAGAAAAAGAGAGTGTGTATGTATATATTGCCTACATACCTATATATATATATATATATATATATATATATATATATATATATATATATATATATATATATATATATATATATATATATATATCTTTAGGATTCTGCCCTATTCTGGAACAACTCATGGCCTCAAACGACGCGATGCTTCCAGAACACAATCCTATTGCCCCTTCCATGCTACTATGCTATTTTCTCACTGTTTGTGTATATCTGTTGTTTATGGAGGAGAAAGCCAAGTAGTGTGCATTGGGATCTGATGTTTGTTCTAAAACTGGTAAGTTCAGTTTATTTACTTTCACTCAAGATGTATTCAGAATTGGTATCTTAAAGTTTTATAATATCCCTACGCTCTTTGAAGAGTAAAGAATTTTTTTTTCAAATATTTTAAAATCTAATTAAACGGGGCCAACTATCGGGGAATCTTTATGTTACTGTCCGTGTGTTGTCATACTGATAGGTCTTTTTTTTTTTAAATATTAATTATATTGTTCGAATTTCAGTATAACGTTTCATGTGCCCTTATAGATTTAGGAGCCCAACCTGGTTAACCCATTGTCTTTGGTGTGTATTGGAGAAGGGGGGATATGAACCTGGGCGGGGGTGCGGACCGCACCGGGTGACACCATTTAGGGGGGTGACACCAAGGCAAAAAATAGTAAAATATATAGAGAACAATTTAACCTAGTTAATTTTTAATTTTTGTTTCTTTTATAGTTTGTTTGTAGCTTGCTTATAGCTACAGAGATTGTTCCGTGTTTTCTAGAGTCTCAGAGTCTTCGACTTGGCTCTGACTTATACCTCAGTATAATCAAATGCACAACATATGTGAGTACTTAATCCAGAATTTCCCACACTTTCATATATATTCCTACGTAAATTTTTCACCCCCCCCCCCACCTTAGGTCAGTAACCTTTCAGGAGCTACTATTAGCGTGTCACTTCGGTGTATGATAATGAAAGATATGAGACGATGTTCTGCAGTCGAAGAGTGTACGACTTTTAACCAGAAAGTTTAGAGTTCGGATTTTGGAATCGAGTCCTTATTAAGTCATTGAGCCCACCCTGTTATGATGGGCACATGATTCACATTAGGAAAATAAAATGCGGCTGGTCATGCTATCCCGTCATATGCCCAGGTCACCGGAACAGGTGAACTCTACTTCAACATGGACCATCCGGTTAGGAAATGTAATTTAATTAAAATGAAATGTGTTATTGAATATAAAGCAATACTCCAGTATAGAATATAAAGCAATAATCCAGTATTGAATATTTGCATTTAAAAAAGAGTAAAAACTGAAGTTTAGCCGTTTTTTCATTTTAGAAACCTATTTTAGTAAATTGTAATAGATATTGATTAATATACTCTATTTTATCACCATTTATTAGCAAAATCGATGTTTTAAAAAAAGAAAACTGCTATTTTGGCGTTAGGGGTGTTGTATTCTGAGATGTGTCGTCATTTTATGTATGGGGGGGGGGGGAGTCTGGCGTTTTCTGTCGATGTGTGATAGAGAGAAGGAGGAGCGTTAAAATCGCCAAAAAAAAAAGCGTGTCGTCATTTATAGATCACCCACAGACTCTGAACACGCACTACTGACCTAGCTCAACGTTAGCACTTGTCATAACCATAATATCTGTTCTCCCATAACGAAAATATTTTCTGATACAGGTGTTAGTTCTGCTCACAGTCATCCTAGAACAAAAATGTTCTGTGTTGCAGTCACCTTTGTTATTTCTGTTCTTCTTACTTCTCTTATTGACACACGTTGTTCCATTTTACTCCAGGATCATCTTACAGGTAAATTGCTAGAAGTGTTATTGTTAAAAGAGAAAAGAGTTGCATGATTGAAATATTGAACGAAAGTATACGCTTTCATAATTTAATAGTTATTAAAATAAGTAGTTATCTGTCCATCAATTCCTAATGCGCTAATACTTTATCATTAGTTTTAGGAAATCTATTACTATGATCAGGGTTTCTTTAACACATTTTGATTAGTTTGTGCAGGAGAGGCAATAGGACACTTAAACTTGTTTCCCTCCCTTCCTGAAAAGATACCCGAAAGAAACTAGATTCTATATGTTATCAACAAGTAAAGACATGGTTAACTTTAGAAAATGACTTTTTTTTCAAGTAATTGAAAATCCATCACTTTGTTGTTTCCCCAGGAATACGAGACGAGCATTGTGTCTTTTGTCTTGTTTTACTTTAACTTTGGTGCTATTTTGTGTGCATCGGTTCTTTATGGCTTTAATCATAAGCATCCAAACTTTAAGGTAATGTATGTATTTAACTTGAAAGAATTTTTAGCGCAATTTCCATTCTGGAGAATTGCGTTTATTAACTCGTCTTTTCTGGGAATGAATGGATGAATGGATGGATGAATGTGTGTCCGCAGCTTTAAGTCGTATCTCCTCCTCAACGAAGCAATATCGAGGACTAGTTCCAAAAGCATTTGTGTTAAGCAAGTTACGAGGATGAACATAGGCCATAAAAATTCCGGGTTTCTTTCATGGATTTCCCGGAAAAGCCAAAAAACCTCGAAAAAATGTAGTTTTTGGCCCATAACTCGGCAACCAGACCACTTAGCGACTTGAAACATGTACCAATCGATTCCTGCCATAATTTAGAACAATATTGCCGAAGAAAGTTTTCAAAAATATCCTTTCGTTTGGTCACAAAATGTTTTTTGAATTAATTAAAATTTGGACCGAATTAGTAGGCATTTTATGCAACCACACCACACGCGTCATCACGTTCAATAGCTGCGCCATCACGTTCAATGGCTGCGACGTCACGTTCGGTAGCTGGGCGCACAATGGTTTTTAGTCATGTTACTCTATTGTAAATAAAACATGTAAAATACTGAAAAAAATTAATAAAAAACGTTTTAATAACTAACCAATGGTTTTACTAACCCTGCTCTTGATTTACGCTACGACAGAGCTATTTTTAGATAACACAAGGAAATTGCGCTAAAATTGTCACTAGACTTTTTTTAATTACTTGTTTTATTCACTTTGGTGAATACAACGAATAAATATAGTTAGGGAATGCTAACAAATTTAGCCTGTAATTTTGTTAATATGGGCCTACTAATATTACTAAATATAAACAACTACTGTTTAAATTTTGCTTTAATTTCTTTCTCCAGCCCTCATCAGAAGAAGCCGATGCTCCATTGCTTTCTAAGTTCACATTAGACTGGGTGACTAGGTATTTATGAATATTTTTTATTTAAAGAAATGTTTTTAAAGAATAAGTCTTAGTATCTCTTTGATTCAGCAACACACACGCATATACATACCTTTAAATAGCTGGTGGTATCGTTGACTCGGAAGCTAATTTTTCATGGCCAAGTTTAGGATTTAGTCAAATCATTGTTTTTGTCAGTTATCGTCGATACTACGAAAATTGAAAGATCTTAAAAAATCACAGGCCAATGTACATTCACATTAGTTGAGTCACGTGTTGGTGAATAAGGAAACAAGTCCTAATACATCGTTTTACTATTAAACTTTAATTACTTTTGTTTTTAATATGCTTATTTTTAAAAATTTAACTTACTTTTTTATTTACATCTATTCTTAAAGTTTAGTAATCAAAGGCTACAAGAAACCACTGACCGACAAAGAAGTATTTTCACTTAAAAACTCTGAAAAATCTGGAACAGTTGTACATTTATTTCTCAAGAATGTTTCGAAATATAGCAGACGGTACTTTTTATATTTTCAAATTCAAAGTTTTAACATTTAGAATCAAGATTCTAGATATCTATCTAGATCTAATCTAGATCTAGATTAATATAGCGTTTGGTGAATAGAATAGGAGACTAGAGGGCTGGTAAGCAGGTCACCAACCAGTTATACGGCTCAATAAAACCTGCATGAGCTATAGAATCTATAGAACTGTTTGGTGACCTACTTTACTTAACTACTTTTTAGTTAGTCTTCTTAGTACTTACCAGACCAGCCCTATCTAATATCTATAGACTATAGATAGGGGCGTAGCGAGGGGGGGGGGGGGGCGGGGGGTGCGGACCGCACCGGGTGACACCATTTAGGGAGGGTGACACCAAGGCAAAAAATAGCAAATTATATAGAGAAAAACTTGAGGGGGGTGCAAATCGAAAGTTTGAGGGGGGGGGGGGGGGGGTGCAAATCGAAAATTTGAAAGTTTGTCCCCGGGAAGGGTCGCTACGCCTCTGGGGGGGGGGGGGGGGGTGACACCATTAAGTGCCGCACCAGGTGACACCCGACCTCGCTACGCCACTGCTATAGAATACTCTAGATCTAGAATCTCTAGTATTAGTAGTATTACTATTAGTTAGTATTAGTCTATTACTACTATTAGCAGGGGCGGAACTACAGCAGTGCCACCAGACCTCGCAATGCGGGGGGGGGGGGGGGGGGCACGCCATTCAGGGGCCCGTAGACGACCATAATATATTATATATAATATATAAATTTTTTTGCGGGGTGGCCCTTTTTTTCTAGTTCCGCCACTGACTATTAGACGTATTACTATATTTCTAATAGTCTAATAATATTAGACAGTAGTCAGTAGATATTACATCATATTTAGATCTATCTAAGCTACTTAAAGAGAATGATAGACTAAATCGACTAAATCAGTGTTTTATCCAGACTTTTTTCTCCAGGGGGGGAGGGCGGGGGCGGACACTGGTAAAAGTATGTTTTCTATAGAAATTTAGTTCGGGTGGGAGGAGGGTGATATACTTTGTTTGGGGGGGGCTGCCTGGAAGTAACTCTGTATCTAATATACTACTAATAGAATTATATAGATTCTCTCTAGACTCTAGAATAGATTTTCTATTACTATAATATGTATAAATTATTAGATTTCTAGATTCTATATGAGCCTCTTAACTGAACTCTTAAAAGTTAAAAGTATTTTCAGTTGCCGCAAATGTTAAAAATAACTTAAATATTTTTTTTCTGGACTTAGACCAATTGTGAGTACTAGATCTAGATCTAGTAGAAAGTATCAGGGAAGAGAAAATGGGATCAAGAACACAGTAGTTAATAAAACAGATGGAACATTCAATTCCTCCACTTTGGAATGCAAACTATCGACAACAGAAGCTAGCGAGGCTAACATTTCCTCTGATCTCCAAAATGAAAAGGTTTGCTTCCTTCCTTCAGCTGAATCTCTGGAGACCAAAGGATCTGGATTTGTGTTGTGGAAGGTGAGCTTTTAATTTAAACAAGAAGAGATTACATTTTCTATATGATTATAGTAGCCTTTTATACACACCTAGCAAATAGCAATGATTAGACTTTTAAGCTAAAAACAAGTACATTTATGCTTTGCAATTGTGGTAATCATAATTAAAATAATGCAATTACATTTTAATTGAAAGTAGACCCCTATATGTGATTTTTTAATCAAAGGTAATCCTGCGTACATTTTGGAGGCAAGTCCTAAAATGCTGTTTGCTGAGTCATCTGGCTAAAGTTTTTACTCTTCTTTGTCCAGTGTTTCTTAAGTAAGTCTTTCTATCTGCCAGTTTTTACATGAGATGTGTGATAATGATGAGGTGATGTTTTTAATTAAGTAATTTTTTTTTAAAAGCCAGCTACAATAAAGTTACCATTTTGGACCTTACAGTCAATATGGCAGATGAAGTTAAGTTCACTTGTCGCTGTGCCCTACACAAGATTTTTATGTTAGCTGTTGTGCTCTCTAATTCTGAACTTTGTCAAAGCTTTTATATATCATAAAGGTGCTACAATCTCATACTAATGGTTGTAAAAAAAATACCAGTCTTTTTTAAAAAATATTTTTTATTTAAGGTCAAACACTTAAAAATGATAGTTGCATTTTTTTCCCTAGGTTGTTTATAGATTTTTCAATGGCTGAAGATGAACCAGTCTGGCATGGCTATTTGTTGGCAACAGCTCTGTTTTTGTCATCAGTTCTGTCACAAATCATCTATGAGAGCTACATCTTCCAATGCAACCTAACAACAATACGAGTTAGAGCAGCTCTTGTATCTGCTATTTATAGGAAGGTGTGGTTGTAAATTTAGATTCATTTTTAAGTTAAATTTGATATGTAGGCCTGAGTAAAGAAAAAGAGTTGACACATTAAGTTCATAGGGGGCAGATAAAGTAGATTTGGCTTTGTATTTTGAAAAGGATTGTATGGTCAGCACTATAGCCACCAACACTTTTTTTTCAATGACCTCATCAAATTTACATTTGTGCTTGTAAAAGACAAGCTCTGCCACATTATTTCACTAAATTGACTTGTTGCATCTTAAAAGTATGTGAAAAAAACACTAGATATATTCAGATAACTATCAGATGCATTTAAGTTTTTAAAATTATTATTTCAGACTTTGTCACTGTGCACAGAAGCAAGACAAGCTATGTCTTCAGGGGAGGTGATTCAACTGATCTCAAAAGATGTTGACACTGTATATACAATGCTGGATGAAGGTTTCCTTTTGATTGAGGCCCCTATAGAACTTTTGGTTGGATTTATCATGATCTACTACACTGTTGGCATTGCTGTATTTGCTGGTAACATAGTTGTTTACTTAATAAAATAGTTATTTCTAGTAAAATTATTTTTTAAAATAATCTTTGTGTTCTTTACAGCAGTAAAAATTCTGGGCTTTATATTTAGCAGACTCTGGATAATTGCCAGAATAGATGTAAGGCAAAAATATTGTATAATTACATGTTGTATTTCTTGTAGATAAATTGAACTTCTCTAAAGACCATCGAATAAATGTCAGATAAATAAAAATTTTATGGGACTTGTTATTTTTCTTTAGAAAGTTATTATGTTAACATTTCTTTAAATAATACTACTATTATAAGCTCATACTGTTTTATGAATAGTTAAAACTTATTATAGAAAAACGCTTGTTCTTAAAAAAATGTTTTAATTTTTATCTGATTTTGAAAAACAATTGTCATACAACAATATTAAAACCAATCCTCAGCTCTTGCTACATTGGTTTTTCTCTTCACTCTAAAACTGATTGGTTCCCGCTTACAACTTCAGTGCGAGGAAGAATTAAGGGGGGCAGCAGATAGGAGAATGAAAATAACATCCCAAGTTTTTGCTGGCATCAAGGTAAATTATATGACTAAACAGTAGCTGGATGATTATCAACATTTTACCAGTTGTAATCTGTTATGTATGATTTTAAATTTGCACTGAAGAAATTGTTTAAATTATGTTAAAATGGTCATATTGTTGATGAAATAATTCCTTTAATCATTGAAGTTTACTTCACCTAGAATTCAAACTTACAACTTTGATTAGAAGAATTACATATTACATCAGTTTTTTGTTTGTGAATAATAAATATTAAAATAAAAATCAAGCAAATGTTTTTTTAGGTTTTAAAACTTTATGCCTGGGAAGAAGCATTTAAGTCCCGCATGAACGATATAAGGAGAGATGAACTAAAAGCTGTGTTCAAATTCAACTTCTTAAGATTCGCAACAACTTTTGCATGGACTGGAGCTTTCTTTTGGGTTCGTTTCTTGAAATAAAAACTTTCACTTTTTAATTTCTTAGGATCTAGAGCAGGGGTCTCCAAACTTTTCAGTCCGAGGGCCGCATTAACTATCACATTTCACTTCTGGGGCCAGTTTCTCCCAGGCATGTCTGATTTTTTCACCAACAAACGATTTTTCCTTAGACAAAAAGATCTCAGCGGGCCGGATGAGAGGACTTCGCGGGCCGCATCCGGCCCGCGGGCCGTAGTTTGGAGACCCCTGATCTAGAGCATCCACTTTAATAATTTCTTATAATAGTCTAGTTTGATTTCTTTTAATTAATCTCATTTTACATTTCCAGCTGACTTTCTTCACTTTCCTGACCTACGTCCTTGTTGACCAAGAGAATCATCTAAATGCATCAGTGGTGTTTGTCACTATTTCATACCTTGGTATAGTTCGTAGAGCAAGTAATTGTTTCTCCTACAGTTTGGACTATGTCATTTCTGTGAGTAATTTACTTATTAGCCTAAGATAACTTATTCCATTGATAATTTATAGAAACTGTTTTTTTTTTTGTGTTGAGTTATAAAGGTTGATTGCAACATTTTTCTACAATTTTTTCTCTTATACAGAGTAAAGAAGTATTGTCTTGTAAAAAAATCAAAATGAGATTTTAAGTTTTACACCTCCCTACTTAATACTCTATGAAGTGTAGAGGATGTATTGTAATTGTAGAAGAAATCTAAGTTGTGATTTTGATAAATCTCGATGTTTTACAACTCCTTGAGTACTATTTCAGCTATGTATATTATATAATTTGTAGTTTCTGTCAACTTTTGAGCAATTCCTGGTAACTGGTAGTGGAACTTACTCTACTTCTTGTTTTTTAAAAGCAGATAACTTTAATACCATTTTAGTTCAGTGGATGAAATTTCATACAAGTATTAAATAGTATGTGCATGTTTCACTCAACTTTTGGATAATTTTCTATAACTGGAAATGGTTCTTTACTTCCATGTAAACACTATAACTTTAGTACTGTTTTAGTGTGGTAAATGAAATTAAATATAGATGTATAACAATTAACATCTTATCCTTAGATTACGTTAACTTTTTTAGTGACACCCCATATGCAGAAGTGTTTTTTTTTACTCCATTTCTGGTTTCTAAAATACTGATAACTTAAATACTGTTTCAGTTAGGTCGACAAAATCTCATATTTATAGATAAGATCTTATGCACTGGTCTCTCTCTAGTTTTGAGTGATATCTGGTAAAAGTTTTATATGATAGTTTTTAAAGCATCATAGTTTCAAATAACTTTTTGTCTTTGTTTATTCTTAAAGGTTTTGTCACCAACTTAAATATTTCTATAGCCCAAGTTCACTGGAAGGGCTATAATTACAACCCTTAGTGTTATACAAGAAGATATGAGTAAATTTAGGGGAGATCATTCCCGCTTTATTTGTATATGCCATAGTCTGTTGGTTTATGATAATTGATTCTTTAATTTACAATTATTTACCTTTATAGGGATTTGTGTCTTCAAGACGTCTGATCAAATATTTGGATTTTAAAGATATTGAAAAGTCAACAGCAGATCAAGCTTCCTCTCACATGGCAAATGGTCAGTGTAGGCCTACTCTAAACAGTGTATTTAACAAATCTTTTCAACATGTATTTTTTTTTAAGTAACAAGAAAGCTAAACTAATTAGCCATTATTTTACATGAGTAATATATTAATATGAAAGGAAAAAAAACTGGACTAAATAATCTAGTTCTTGCTAATTGAATAAACTTTATTTCAGATGACGCCGTTGAAATAACTGATGGAAATTTTGGATGGACATCAAATTCTGAACCTACCCTTAAAAAGTAAGTTTGTTTTCTTTTCTACAATTTGATCAACTAGTTTTTTCTATTGTGGTTGGTTTTAAGAGGATACTACTTTTAGTCATTGTTTTACTTTAAAACAACTATTTAAAGTCTGAGAATATTGATTTCAGCATTTGTTTACAAGTCCCAAAGGGTAGTCTTGTAGCTGTTGTGGGTATGGTAGGAAGTGGCAAGTCTTCACTTCTGTCTGCTATTTTGGGAGAGATGGTTGTACATAGTGGACATGTTAACAATCAGGTCAGGAATACATTTCTATATTTATAACAATTTTTTGTAACTTTAATTTCTTAACATGCACGTGGTGATAAGTACTCTTAGTGAACTTTAGAGTAAATTGAAGTGAATTTGTTTAATTTGCTTGTCTTTAAAAATTTTGAGGAAACTGTATATTGACTCTGGGAATTTCCAACTTTTGTAAAAAATGTCTGATTCAATAAGTTACATTTAATCACCAGGGTACCATTGGATATATACCGCAGGAGGCGTGGATACAACATAACACACTGAGAGAAAATATTCTGTTTGGGTCTGAGATGAGAGATGATGAGTACACTGAAGTCATTAAGGCATGTGCCTTGGGACCTGACCTAGAGGTTCTTCCCTCTGGTGATGACACAGAAATTGGAGAAAATGTAAGACAGCACTATAAAAAAAAATTGTTAGCAGTCAATAATACATAAAAACAAACTTGAAAATATGCTTACATTTAAAATAAGAATTTTTTTTTTATAGCATTACTTGCTAAGTGAGTTCAGAAATCTAATAAGCAGCAGATAAATTACTAGGAAAATTTATTATTGATATGAAAGTTATCCACGCCAATCAAGTTTGTTGTACTTGCTGTAGTCAAAAGTAATAACTTTTTAAACATCATTAAGGTAATAATTAAAGATAATTTACATGCAGGGCATAAATTTGAGTGGAGGTCAGAAGCAGAGGGTCAGCCTGGCCAGAGCTGTGTACCACAAGAGTGATATCTACCTTCTAGATGACCCACTCAGTGCTGTAGACAGTCATGTAGGCAGACACATATTTGACCATGTGATTGGTAAAAATGGACTTCTAAAAAATAAGGTACGTTAATGTTACAAATTAATTATACTATTTAAGAATAGATGTGCTGTTATGATTATTTTGTGTAAAATCTAATGTATAAAAATCAGTTTCCACAATAATTTTAAAAATTATCAAAACTATTTAATGCATTAAAGTCTAACTACTTGCAATGTTTCATCAACTATTTTTTATGACACCTCACCACCACCTTAAGCAATGCATATCCCTTTTTAAATCATAATATAGCTTTTATGTTTGACAATGAAATCATATTCCTGTACAATTCCAACAGACAAGAGTTCTAGTAACTCATGGATTGCAATGGTTGCCAGAAGTTGACAGAGTGTTTGTCATGACAGATGGGCAGTGTACAGAACAGGGATCATTTGAGGAACTCATGTCACATAATGGCCCCTTTTCTCAGTTCTTGTCCCAGTATCTCTCTCAACAGCAAGCACAAACAGAGGGGATTAAAATCAGGGATGGAAATGTAAACTTGAAAGATGAAGAAGAATCAATCTCTATTAATGAACTTGAAAATGGTAATAACGTATATTAAATCATACTCATTACATAGTACAAAAGCAAAACATTTAGGCCTACAATGTTGAAAAAATTTCAATAGCCAGTTTAATAAACTCTATTTATTTTCAGAAGAAACTAGAAAAGACATCTTTAAACGGCTGGTCTCTATTGAGTCATGTAAAAGTGATGTCATTACTGACAATGACTATGAGCTTAAAAAGTAGGTTTTAAGAAGGAAAAAATGTTAAAATACAGATCAATTTGTATACATAGCATACTAGAGGTTTTTATGGCAAACAATGCTATAATTAACCTAATTAATATTATTATGGGTATCCTCATTAGGGATTCTTCAGGGATGTCATAAAGATGCAAGTCCTGACATTTTGCTACATTTAAACTTATGATGCAATTGTTAGTCATATCATTACCAATGAAAAATTACATCATTACCAATGAAAAATTACACTCTCATGAAAATGTAGCTCGATGTAATTGCTCTAAAAATTTTTACACTTGGATAGATTTTTAAAAAATGCATATTTAAATTTAAAATAGGCATTTTGAAGAAAACAAGCAAGCCAAGTTTGTCAAACAAGAGAGTATGAAAGTTGTTGAAGCTGAAGAATTTGATGCATCATCTAAACTAATCCAGGAGGAAGAGATTGCAAGTGGCAGGGTAATAGTGATTAAAATTTTTATTTAACTTTATGTTTAGGAGAATGCATTTAAGTTGCTTATGAACAGTATAAGAGAGATAAGCTTAGATCTCTGTTCAAATTTAATTTTTTATAACTATAACTTTTGCACGAACATGGCTGTCTTTTGGGTTTGCATCAGGAAATACAAAATAAAAATTACAATATTTATAAAACATTCATTATTTATTCCTAATTTTTCCAATTTGAAAGTTTCTTGTTACTATAGTGTGCATGTTTTTAATAAGGGCTTTTTCTTATTTCATTCAATAAAATGCCTTTTTTTTGTGTATTCCATCTTGTGATTACTTAGATGTTTTTGCAAGAAGTAGTTACAAAACTTTTCATATTTTCTTACACTTGTCAATGACCCATCATAAACTAGTTTGTCATTATTTTTGTTGTAATATTTCTCTGCACCTGATTGTTAAAAAATATGTGTTTTCTAGGTGAGCTGGTCAGTGTACACATCATTCTGGAAGTCCATGGGCTATTTTTCTATTTCTGTAATGAGTCTGCTGTTCCTCTCCTGTTTTGTTTTTGAACTGGTGGCTGGATTTTGGTTATCCTACTGGGTGGACAGCCCACTACTCAACAATCATTCTCTACCTGCTCATAGCCCAGAGAGGCATGCTGAGAATATCTATTATGTGTCTATTTATAGCATATGGGGCATACTAGAGAGTAAGTAGTGCTTCAGTAAAATTTGAAATATTTTTAATCCTCTGAAACATGTCTATAAATTGAATATATTAACTGTGAAATATTTAGATGATAATGAATTTTATATCTGTCTATTTCAGCTGTAGTGGTGATTATATTTACCATAATAAAAGCATTTCGACAAAGACGAGTAGCAAAAAACATTTATGAGCGGTTGATCAGCAGCATTTTGACCAGTCCAATTCAATTTTTTGATACCACACCAATTGGGAGAGTCTTGTCAAGGTATGCCAACTGTCATATTAGCCAAATGAAGTACAAGCTTTGTAGTGACCAAAACTAAAAAATAATACTTAGTTGTTTCCTTCATTAAAGCCTGCTTCCAGTAAAAGAACTGTTGATAATTGAAAATAAAATGTTAAAAAGTCCCCTTACTGATGTATTGAATATTATTTTTAATTTCATTTTTTAAAATGTGTTCACATGTGACATATTTTTAATAACTTTTAGACTAATAGTAATAGAATTATTTAAATATGCTATTATATCTAGAATATCTTAAGTTGATTCCTTAAAAATAGAATTCATTTCCCTACCATTATAAATTCTATATCAACATCAAAATACACTACGTGACTGATTTTATTACATTGTTCTATTTTTAGAGTCTCTAAGGATATGGGTGTAGTTGACCTGACTCTGGTATTGTGGATGGAAATCTGGCTTCATTCAATCTTTGCCATTTTGTGTATGATTGTTGCTATCATTATCAATATGCCAGTCTACCTTGCTGTAATAATTCCTGTTGTGCTCCTATTTTATTTTATTGAGGTAAATTTTAGGATTACAGTAAATTGTGAATTACATATCAGTAATAATATAATTAAAACAAGAAAGTCTGGAATATGTCAGTTATTGTTTTTGAAATCAAGCGCCTGTTTATATTTAATAAATAATAAATTTTAATAATTTTGAAATGAGTACAAATTGTTTTTGTTCAGTAAATGCCCTTATATAAATTTATGTCTGGACAAGTTAAAGATATATATCTTTTTCAGAAACTTTATTTGCCAACATCTTGCCAGTTACGAAGGTTGGAGAGAAAGGGGTTGTCACCCATCCTAAGTCACACAAGTGAATCCTTTGCTGGTAGGAGTGTTATATGTGCTTTCAGAGAAGAGGAAAGATTCATCAAGGAAGCTGAGGAGAAGGTGGACTTTTTCCAGCAGAAAACTTATTCAAGTATGGCTTGTGAAAGGTAAGTCATGCTTGGGAAATTGGCTTTAAATTTGTTGTTGAATTTGTTGTCTTTGTTTTTTATTGAGTCTGTTGTGTTTACTTTAATCTCAGGAGATCAGGGTCACGGTTATTTTTAAGGTTAGGAGCTAAGGGTTAAGTAAGCCGTTAGCAAAAGGTGATATAAAGTATAAAAACGCAATGAAACTTTTTCAAACCTTTCTTCACAATAGGCATAAAAAGTCTATGTAATCATACTAAGTTTAAAAAAAATCTTTTAAAAAATATGGCAAGTGCTAAAATTATAGTTACTTTTAAAAATTTAAAGCCGTTTGGAAATCCGTGATTACACACATTTTCATATTTTTGTATTGAATATATAAGCTGTTCAAATGTTTTTTTAAAAACCGCCCTCAACCCCTCCCTGTAGTCAGGGACAATGAAAACACAACAATTGATTTCCATGATAAAATACACAATAGCGATCAATGGGGAATAGCCTAGCAGTTTATATATATTAAACAATATATCACCAAAAAAAACTTACTACAAATCGAAATTTAAAATATAAATATTATAAGCATTTGTTAACTTACTATTACAATACTATTATTATTTGTTTGAATATTTCTAGCGTTATAAAACTGGAAGTCCTTTGGAACTTATTTCTCAAATGTTATAAAATATTAAATTTTGGTTGAAAAATATGCTTTCTGGCAACAACCATTTGGAACCAGCTTTTCAAGCCTATTGGGGGGACTAGAGCCTTCAACTGTCACACAAATGTTCCAAATGAATAGTTCCTCTTCTGGGTGCATATAATTGATTTGTATTACTTATCCATGGTCATTTTTTGGTAAATAATGACATATAAATTTTGTCCAGACACATATTTTTTAGAAAATGATGACCTTTTATCTATTATTCCAGATGGCTATCAATGCGTTTGGGTGTTATAAGTGATGTCTTAGTTTTGGTTGCTGGGATACTCTGTGTGGCTTATCGTGATCAACTTTCTCCTGGGCTCATTGGTCTTTCAATGAGCATGGCATTAACAGTAAGTTTAGGTTTACTTCTTTACAACTTATTTCTTTAAAAGTAGAATAGTCATTTAGTTAATTAAATAATGCTTTCTATTGATGCAGTCAACTATGTCATTCCTAGGTAACAGGAAATATGCAGCTGCAAGTAAGAGTAGCAAGTCTACTTGAGATGGATATTGTTTCTGTTGAGAGAATTCTTCAATACATTAATTTACCATCTGAAGTAAGATCATGTGTATTTAATACACTTTTCTAAAGAATACATAATTTAAACTAACATTAAATCTCCATTTTAAAATATTATAACTGTTCAAACTACAATCCCACAAATAATGCATAACGCATCTGTGGTTAAATTATTGTATGTGAATGTTTACAGGCACCTCGCCATTTGCCATGCCCTGGTTACACCCAGCATTGGCCTCAGACAGGAGATATAATCTTTAAAGATGTTTGCGTACAATACAGAAAGGGTTTGGATTTGGTTCTGAAGAAAATAAGTTTTCATGTTCAAGATGGCGAAAAGGTATGTATCTAACAGAGGCAATTTTTTTTAACACGTCAAATATAATTTTTCATATTAATGATAATTAGTAGGTGTGTATGTAGTCTTTTTTTTAAAAAACCAGACACTAAACTAATAGATAAAATGTTGAGGTAGGTTACTGTATTAGGACATTGCAGAAAAATTTAACAAATTAGGAAAAAAAAATCAAGTTTCGATCATATGTCTTTTTCAAAATTATTTCTACATTAACTTAAGTATGATTTCATTGATTTTGCTGCTAATGTAATGGTTTATGGATGACTGATACTTTTTTAACAGGTAGGAATTGTAGGGAGAACAGGTGCTGGAAAATCATCCCTTCTCTTAACTCTTTTTCGATTGGTAGAGCCCTGTGATGGACAAATCTTTATTGATGGTTTGGATATTAGTAAACTTGGTCTCTATGATCTCAGACAGAAGTTAACTATTTTACCTCAGGTAAGTTGAGCTAAGTCGAATTGCTAACTTAGATTTTGGCTTTATCTGTTGAAATAATAAGAATTCAAAGAATTTTTGTTCTTAAATTTCATCTCTAACTTTTATTCTACATTGAATCACATAATGATTTATTTTTAAGGACCCAGTGTTATTTACTGGTACTCTGAGGACAAACTTGGACCCTTTTGATGAATTTCAAGAAAAAGAAATATGGACATCACTAGAACATTGTCATCTCAAATCTTTTGTGAAGAACTTACCAGAAGGGCTGGACTATGAAGTTGGGGAAGGAGGTACAAATTTGAGGTAAAAATATATCCTATATATCTAAAAAAATATACTGCTTTAATTTAATTAATTTGTAAGTTATTAATAGAAATCCTTATATTTTTAAAGATATGTTAAGAAAAATATTTTAATAATTTCATTTTTTTTTAAAGTATTGGCCAAAGACAGCTTGTATGTTTGGGGAGGGCGTTGCTAAGGAAAACAAAAATCTTGGTGCTGGATGAAGCCACAGCAGCTGTGGATGTAGAGACAGATGAACTGATTCAAAAGACAATCAGGTCTGAGTTCCAGGGCTGTACTGTGTTAACCATTGCACATAGGCTCAACACTGTCATGGATTACGACAGGTGAATACATTTTTATTTTACCCAATAATTTTCTATGGCAATAACCCTGAAATTTTTTGCTAAATCATTAATTTATAGTGGAAGAAAAGCTATTAATAGTTTACCTAAATATAAAAGGAATGCAAAAAATAATTTTAAAAAACTATGACTTCATTACTTTCATTATTATCACATTAATAAACTATTTTTTTTTCATCTTCAGAATTTTGGTTCTAGACAAGGGGAGAGTAGCAGAGTTTGATTCCCCAGCTGTTTTACTGAATGATGTCAACTCTTTGTTTTACAAGATGTCAGCAGAGTCACAAGCATTGAGATTAAACAATTCTTAGACACAAGCTTCTTCTCTCATAACCTTATTAATGCTTACATGTCTCTAAAAGGCTAATAAAGATATTAAGTAAAGTATTTTAACTAGTATAAAGTAACTCACTTTTATTTTAACCTCCAATAAATTTACACAAGGCCTATGACTTAAGCTGTAGGCCTATATTATGATAGTTATTTCTAATACATGATAATGTTTGTTAAATAAAAAGACATAAAATTAACTTTATTCTAAATGAAAACGCAACACAATTTATACTTTCTTTCACCATTTTATTTTGTCTTTTTATCTCGTCATTCAAGTTTTTTTAAATATAGGCCTATTACTCTAAACATTTTAATAGGAAGCATAAAAAACCAAAGAATGTAGGCATTTATTAAATAATTTATTCAAGTATTTATTATTTATATTTGTTTAAACTTTTAGACAAGTCATTGACAAGTCATTTAAACTGCCATTTTGCAAAAAAATCTTTACACATTATTTATAAACTTCTGTATTACATTTTTAATGTTATTAATGCAGATTGAATGTGTGCTATACAGTAATACAGAACATGTATTATTTTTATTGTTAATTGTACTTTTGGTTAGTTTTATTATGGTCAAAGATTAACCAACAAAGTTGTATTATCATACTGCAAATCATCAGTCCTATTTTAGAAAATGTTAAAATTTACTTTTACAGTGTTTATTCTTATAGTTTTGAATAATTTATACATTTACAAAAAAAAGCAAAGAAATTATTTATGATGCCAAGAATGTTATTCTTGTACATTTTAGCTATTGTAATTTGTGCACTAAAAATTATAGCACAAAAATGTCTAACTACAATGTAGTAATTTATTTGTTCTTAATATACCTACAATATTAACCATACTGTTAAAATATTGTGATGTTTGAGTTAAGGTTTTAATAGCTGGATCTCCATTTTAATTCTGGTCTACAAAATCTTTCAGTGACAGAAATGTTCAATAAAAAATGTTTATGAAAGCAACTAAATTTCATTTATTGGTTGATGGTTGTGCTTGTTTTATAAATTGTTTGAATGTCATTATTCAATTTAGTATTTTACATAATACTCTTACAAAAGTTTTCCTCTCACAAATCATCCTTTAAAGCTTAGGCCCAAGATAGTGAGCATCTATAAATGGCAACAAGAAATTTCAGCCTGTCTTTACTCTCATATCAGCATACATAAAAATTAAAGAAAAAAAAACAACAACCACACAATTAAAAAAAAAACCATTATGATGATTAATTATTACTAAAATGTTTTTCATTCTGAGATTTATATTTAGAGTTAGAGCATGCTAAATGTTTGGTTACCCCCCCCCCCCTTTCCGACTTTAGCAATGTGGCAAAACTTAACGAAAAATTCAGACCCTCGCCCCTACTATAGACCTGTGTGTGATATAGTTAATAAAGCTAGGCGAACAATTTTTTTTTTTTATAATTCAGTCTAGCCTATCTTACCGCACCACTTAACCTTTTAATACTTTTATTTTACCATGCCGCATTGCTACTCCGTGTCTACCCCCAACCTACAGTATTTTCCTGTAGTCACTGTCTTTAGACTTTAGGTTGAATAGCCTTGGCTTTAACAAAAACAACACACTTTGTCGATCTAATTACTTAATTAGTGGTCATTAAACGTGTTGGTTTATAAATGAAACATTCTGCGGGCAATATGAATGATACTTCAACTTCTTCACCTCTGACCTTTGAAGATAAAGTTTGTAAGACCATAGAATGAGCTAGATCTAGTAAAGTTTTACTATAAGAACGTGTGATAATAAGTATCATAGTATTAGTAGTCAATTCCCATTGATAATGATAGCGTGTAGTTAGGCCTACACTTGAATATATCACACTTTAACTTGCATTTATCTGTTCAAAACACTACGGTAAGGTAGATCTCTAGCTAAATTCTAATCTAGATCCCTTTATTTAAGTCCAGTAGTATTGTAGTAATCAACCTGATCCCAAATTATTATAATAAAATATGTCTAGGTATAGAAAAACTACTACAAATTTTAGTAAAAAGTAGATCTATTTAATTAATTTACGTGTAGGCCTATTTAATAAATTTATATTTTAATAAGAAATCCTTTTTTTTTTCGTTTATAATTTAGTTTACATTTTTATCAGTATTATTGGTAGAGTTACCGTTACTGTTTAGACTATATGAATGGACAAGTGTAAGCTACTTCATTACTTCAACAACCAAGTAGCTGAGCAAAAATCTATTTCTCGTGTTAGTGTAGACTTCTATGGTGACAAAAAGAATTACTCTATAAATCAGTTGAAAGTCAAATGGAACATATATTGACTAAATGTTGTGATTTTATATTAGCAATGTTGGGAGGAAGCTTGGCACATTTAATTTATCCTTCCTACAACAACATCCATACAGACATTACTTTCACATTACAGATGAGATGAAAAATAATCAAAGAAAAAAATGCGACCCTTCTGTAAAGACTCCCTATGGGTAGGTTACCAATTTTTAGGTTTTTAAATTTTTAATTTTTTTTTACAAAAGTAAAAAAGCTGCATGTTTTAAAGATGAACTTTAACTCAGTACACTATACACACATGACTCTATTAATTCCCAATACAATACTTCAAATTTAATAAAAAATAAACTAATTAGTTGTTTTATTTCTGCTTTAGGACTCAAACCTTACCTGGAACAACACCTGGCCCCAACTCACTAACTGTTTTCAGTCTGTCATTCTAACTCCCCTGCCATGCTATTACCTGGTTGTCTTTTTACCATTTTACTCTTTCTTTATCTGGAGGAAACCCAACATTAGGTATCCATTCAGGGAACACATTTTTGTTCTGAAACAGGTTTGTAATTTCCAATTTCACTGAGTAATCGTTGTGTTTTAGACCAAGTAATCATAAGGGCAGATAGATAGCAGTCTTTGTTTATAAGTATTGAGATTTTGTGACCAGCTACATTGCCTAGTATCTTTATTCTCAAGTCATGAAGGAGACTCCTATGAGCTGAAGATGTATGTCACTTTAGCAAGATCAGCAATCAAACACATAGTTCTGGTGTTAATGACGATAGTCTCAATTCAGTGGCATAGACAAGGAGTATTGGGTGCTGGTTAGGACCCCCATGACTAAATTCCTATACCACCAGTTTCACTACATGACCACCTAATGAGGTCTGCAGTATTTGTACAAACCTCACAGCCTATTGGGCAGAGAAAGTAGAGTTCATCTCTTTTTATTATGTTTATAATATAAAGAGAGAGTGTGTGGATAGTTCACTGTTCTCTATAAATATTTCTAATATTACAAAATGCTTGGAGAAAAGAAAACATAAATTAAACAACAATGGAAACAAAATTATTCAACAGCTTTTGCATTTAAGTTCCATTTTCAAATACAATATCAGGTATGTTGCTTCCTTCTGCTAATATGTGAAACAGCAACTTGTGTCTTGTACATCAGAGATGAATCTGGAACTATTTCGGACATTTTTTCAAGTGCATTAAAGATGTTTTCATTTGTAAGTAGGTTTAGAGAATTTTCACATAACTATATTTTGATATAATCTTTAAAAATGTTTAAATCATTACATTTATTATTTACTGTATTTAAATAACAAAGTAGATGCTAGTTTATTATTGTAAGCTGTAACCAATGCAAGTCAACTTTCCACAGATGCTAGTAATTCTAACTGCTTTGTTAGAACATAGAAGGCCTGTATATCAGTCACCATGGCTGCTCATGTTTTATGGATTGATGCTATTCACAAATCTGGTCCCGTTTTACTCAAAAATTATACAGCAAGTAAGTGTACACCGTTTGGTGTTGTGCAGCCTTTTAGTGTGGTACTAGACGGAAATTGTTATTTGTTAATTGCTTGATGGTAAGCACATGAATTGCTTAGTGAGCACAAAAAATTTGAAGTCGAACACTTTTCCTTTATAACCAACCATAAATACAGATAAATACAGATATAATAAAAGCAGTTGAATAAAGAATTAAAAATCCTCCTTTTGATAATTTTATATAATATAGGCCTATAAATAATAGCATAAAAATACTCTGTTAGTTAGATGTTCACTATTAAATTACACATCTACAGGAATATTCAAGTCAAATGATTTTGTTTGTCTTGTTCTACATCAAATATGGAATCGCAGTCTGTTCAACTATTCTATTTAGTTGGAACCATAGAGAATTAACAGGGAAGGTAAGTAGTTTAGTGCGTGACAGACAGCTTTACTCAACTTGGCCTGGTATCTTATTTGTACTCTTTATTGCTGTATTTTTTTGCAATTGCTGAATATAATTTAAATTTAAACAAGTTTCTTTATAAGAAATAAATATTTTCCTGTAATATTTATGCAGACATTTTCAGCTGAGGAAAAAGCTTCAATCATTTCAAGGATATTTTTTCATTGGACATCAGGGTATGAAACTATTCTTAAGAGAGCTGCTATTTTATCTAAGGTTGAGTTATAGTGTAGTAGGTCCATGAAGTTTAAATTTTTCTGTTTCGAAAAAGTTAAATTAAACTAGACTAAAATTTAAATTGATTGAAAACATTTTTGTTCATTTTTAAAATGTTTGATTCTTGGGAGCTGGTTCAGTGTTTCTTCCAGACTTTTTTCTTCGGGGGGGCACATGAAATTTTTGGGGGCGGTAGACTTTCTTCGGGGGGCGGACACTGTTAAAAGTATATATTTTCTATATAAATTTCATTTTGTTGGGGGGGGGGGGGGGTTGGACCTCTGACGTTTCTTTTACTGCTTTGTTTATAAGGCTACTGTTTAACTAGACCGACTCTAAGGATCATGATGTTAAAATTGAACAGGGTTAACAGCTGGATGTATCTGAATTTGAATTTCTATATACATTGTTGTATTTGTTATTAAATATATTTAGTAATAAATGTTTGTAAAATATATTTGTGGTATTACCCAAACCAATATTCTCAGGTTGGTTCTACATGGCTACAAGAAACCTCTAATGGAAGATGACATATGTCCATTAAATGAAAATGAAACTTCTATCCATGTCGTCTCAAAATTTCTTCAGACATTATCTTTTCACACTGAGAAGTATTATTAACATTTTTTAAAATGTATTTGAAAACAGTTTAGTTCAATATTGTAGAAGTTTTACAATTTTTATCTAAAAATGTTTTCACTTTTTTTTGGTTATACTACTAATTATTAATATGGGGAAACACAATTTTATTTAAAGCTGTTGTAATATTGATAAACATTTTGAGCTATGTCTGGTTTTAATTAGTAATAGAATTAAAATATAATTGTTTTTTGTTGTTGCTAATTTGGTTTAAAAAATGGTAAATTAAACAAAAAAGTAACATTGTATCACTATGTTTTGTAAAATTCCATTTAACCAGGCTTAACAAATCTACACCTCTTGATGTGGCATCATCGCGGTATGATAAAACAGATATAGAGCTTGATCAGCATGAAACACCTTCTTTACTTGCAAGCAACAATCAAGAGCAATTTGCAGAAACTAATTTAGATGTGTTTAACCAGGAAAAGGTGGTAGTGAAACTAGCAACAAAATCTGAAACTGCTGGGAATAAAAGATTGGGTATACTAATGTGGAAGGTGATTGTATTTGTTTAACATACCTAGATTTATTGGCCTACTGTTGTGTCTGATTAAGATATGCACTTAGATGTTTCATGATCCAAAATTTCCATAACATAGAAATATTTTTTATATACAATTACATTAAAAAATCCAAAACTAGCCACAGTCTGATATATGAAAACTGGAGAAAGAAGAGAAAGAGAAAAAAATAAGAGCTCTTCTTTCTGGAGTTTGTAATTTCATTAAATCAATCTTAGTGCTGCATTTTGATGAAATAAGTTTGAAATATTTTTCAGATCATCCTACACACATTCAGCACACATCTGATAAAATGTGGTGTACTGGCTGTTGTCTGCAAATCTTTTCTTTTAATCTGTCCTGTTTTCATGAGGTGAGCTCTCTAGTACCATGTGTCACACTTTAACAGAGGCGTAGCGAGGGGGGGGGGGTGACACCTTACCTAGCGATGCCACTGCACTTTAATTTCAACAATCTCCTAGCACAGTTCGGCACTTACAGTTTTTAGCAAGGTCTCGTTAAACGTTATTTTCTTATGTGTCTTAACCCTCACCATAATAGTGATAGTAATAAATAAAATATTTCAACATGAAAAAAACGCTTTGTTGACAGTGAATATAAAATTCTAGTGTCTTTATTTTTTACTGCTTTATAGCAGGTTTAAATAAAGTCTTGCTTAAGAAAATTATAAAATAATTAATTAAGGTGAACCAAATTAAGAATAAAAATGAATAATTTGACTTAATAGGCTGCTGATTGAATTCACCGCTAACGAGGACAAGACAGACTGGCATGGCTACCTTCTGGCCACAGCCCTCTTCACATCACTGGTCATTTCCTTGCTGTCCTATGAGTATTATTTGTACCAAAACAATCTGTTTGCTATAAAAGTGAGGGCAGCCATCATGTCATCTGTGTACAGGAAGGTATATTTTAAACTGCTGGTTAATTAAAAGAGAAAAGTCTTTAAAACTACTATAGTAATCAAATTCAGAATCAATTATTTAAATTTAGATTTATAATAATTTTCAAGATTTTAAGAATATTTAATTGATAATTTTTTTTTCACTAAAGAGTTTATCACTAAGTAGTGAATCAAGGCAGGTAACCTCAGCTGGGGAGATTACTCAGCTGCTTTCAAAAGATATTGACACTATTTGGACCTTGTGCAGTGAAGGCTTTATCTTAATGGAGTCTCCTTTTGAATTAACAGTTGGTTTAATTATGCTGTACTACACTGTTGGGCTTGCTATGTTGTCAGGTGAATAGTGCCTCAGAAAATCATGAATGAACTAAGATTTTTGGATATTTAGTCTTTTAAAACTACCCTATCAATTCATTCACTACCCTAACTTACATCATCAGTTTTTATAGATAAAAGCCAGTTAACTAAAGAAGTAAAGAGTTTTTTTGAAACCTTTTGGGCAGTTAAAACAGAGTTAATCTCTATCACTTCTCATGTCCTCATCAAAAAGTAAATTAAGCAATTGAATACAATCAACTTTTAGGATCTTAACTTCACTTTTTTTTCTAATTTTTTAATATTTAAAATTGTAATGTCTGAATGCATGAGTATCACTAATAGACCTAGCTAGAACATTTGCTTTCATTTATATTTTCTTATAGCAACATGTCATTTGATTTTGATACCTGTAAGCAAACATGTTTTACAAGTATCCCATGTTATAAGACAAGCAGCATTAAGTGTGTTATTTATCTAACAATTTCTTGTTGTTTTGATATTCAAATATGATCTTTGTAACAGGGCTAGCCACACTAGCTGGGCTCTTCATCTTGAAATCCCTAATGACCAGACTGCAAACAAAATGTGAAATCAAGCTGCGGGCAGCAGCTGATGAGAGAATGAAAATAACTTCACAAGTTTTTACAGGAATTAAGGTCAATTTATAAATCATTATTTGCACTTAGAATTCAACATTATTGTCTTTTTTTAAATAGAATATACAGAAAAAAAAAACACTTTAAGATGTTAGCTAATCAGTTTTTTGCTTAATTCCACTAATTTTTATCTGAAAGCTGTATATTTATTATTCCATTCTGTTCCCAGGTTTTAAAATTGTATGCATGGGAAGAAGCTTTTCAGACACTGCTGAGTAACATCAGAAACAAAGAGTTAAAGGCTATTTTTAGATTTGACCTCTTGAAATTTTTTATAACATTTGCTTGGTCAGGGGCTGTGTTTTGGGTAAATTATTTTTCTGGTGAATTTTTTCATTGTTTAAATGAACAAATAATATTATATAAATCCACATTTTAAAATTAAAACTGATAAATATTGTTATTTTGTAAAAATTCTGAATAAAATTAATAGCTAAATAAATTTATTTTAAATGTAACACTCCAGGCACTTAATTAGCACCAAATAGTGCCACATGTGGACTACACTAAATAAAAATTAGTCTTAATCTCATTCGACTTATCCTGCATGAACTGATTAAAATTACACCGTAGTAGTAAAAAGACTCAAATGACCAAAGATTGAAATCTTGTGTTAAACTTCCTCAGGTGATTTTCTTCACTTTTTTAACTCACGTAATGATTGATGAGAGTCACCACCTTAAAGCCTCGACAGTTTTTGTTGCTATGGCATATTTTACAGCTGTACGACGAGCTTCCAACTGCATAGCGTCTGTTATTGATTTCATTATAGGGGTAAGTAGTCATTATGTTTTTATTATAGTGGCAAGTATCATATAATTTCATTATAGGAACAAGTAGGCAATGATATATCTATAGGGACAAGTAAACAATGATTTTTATTATTCATAGGGACAAGAAGACATTATGATTTTTTTGTAGGGGCAAGTATACATTAAGATTTCATTTAGGGGCAAGTCGTTTATATATAAATATTTCTTTTAAAAAGCTGAGATTAATCATGCTTTTACATTATAAAAGTTCAGCTGCTGTGTAGGTGAAAATGATGATGAGTTAACATCATATTTATTACAGGGTCTAGTAGCTGGGCAAAGAGTTATGAAATTTCTTTTGTTGAGTGAAATAGAAAAATCTTCCACTAATGACACGTCAGAATTATCTCCAGGTAAAAAAATTATTACACACAGTTTTACTTTTAGTAGTTTTATTCATGTGGTCAAAGTAAAACAGATAGGCTATACTTTCATACGCAGATGTTGCCATCAAAATATCTGATGGTCATTTCAGTTGGTCAGCAGATTGTGAACCTACTTTAAAAAAGTAAGTACTTTAATGTCTGTAATGTAAACATTTGATACTTTTTATGTACATGTTGCAGTATGTGATGATTTATATTTCGGGCTAAAAAATAAAGTGTATACATAATATGGTGCCGAAATAAAGCCTAAACAGCTGTGTACAGTTTTTAATAGTGAAATCAAGTTAGCATGAATATTTTACCAGCATAAACCTGGAGATCACTAAGGGCAGCCTGGTGGCAGTTGTTGGTGTTGTGGGGTGTGGTAAATCTTCTTTGTTATCTGCCTTGCTAGGGGAGATGATCACAATCAAGGGGAATGTACTCAAACAGGTACACTTATTGTTCATTAAAAAAAAATGCTGCTTAAGTTTTCTTTTTAAATTTAAACATCTGACCAAATACAGATTTATTAATTTAGTTAATTTTTATATTTAGTATATTCATATTTAAAATTTAATAAAAGTCTAATGAATGTTATAGTTTGAAATTTAAAAAAGAAATGTAAAGAATTTTCTTTTAAAGAGTAATTAATTATAATAATGTATTGTTTCATTTTACTAATTGATTTAAATATGCTGTATTCAATCTTTTCATAATATAAATTTTAAAAAGATACTATTCTAAGGCTGTTGTATGTGATAATGTGTTTTTTTTTTTTGTGTGTGAGGTTTAGTTAAGAAAAATGAAGAAAAACATTTCTAAGAGACAATGGTTATGTTGGGGGGGGGGGGGGGGGGGTGTGTGATGAAACGTGTTGGTTGGTAGGGGAGAAAATCAGCCCCTCTATTTACGTCTAATAGTATACCTATTTGAAGGCTTATAATGGATTTTTTCAGGGTAAGGTAGCCTACACCCCACAGGAGGCCTGGGTACAGAACGACTCACTACAGAACAATATCCTGTTTGATTCTGGCATGAGAGAGGAAGAGTACAGGGAGACTCTGAGGGCTTGTGCGCTAGAAGATGACCTCAAGGTCCTGCCTTCTGGGGATCTAACAGAGATTGGAGAGAAAGTAATTTCTTTTTACTATATATATATATATATATATATATATATATATATATATATATATATAAATATATATATATATATATATATATATTATATATATATATATATATATATATATATATATATATATATATATATATTATATATATATATATATATATATATATATATATATATATATATATACAAACTAAAAGCACAATAGGCAATTTAGTGACATATCCAAGATATATTTAATTTAACATTTCAAAACTGAATTTCTCAGTAAAATGTCAATAGATTTTTTTTTTGATTGTAGGGAATTAACTTGAGTGGTGGCCAGAAACAGAGGGTTAGCCTTGCCCGGGCTATATATCAGAAAAGTGAAATCTATTTCCTGGATGATCCACTGAGTGCAGTTGACAGTCATGTAGGAAGACACATATTTGATCATGTGATAGGGAGGAATGGGTTGCTGAAAGATAAGGTTTGTGCTACTCTGGTGGATCAAGGCATAAAAGTTTACATTTTGTTCAAAATTATTTTAGCTTTCAGTGTTTTTTTATTTATTTTTCCTAAATTGAACAAGTTAATAATAAAAGTAGTTAGAATTTTAACACAATGTAAATGAAAAAATAAAAGGTAAATAAATTTGGGGAAAATGTGTCTATAAATATTTACCATTGAAACTAGTCAATGAGAAGAAATTTTCGTTTCCAGACTAGAATTTTTGTGACACATGGGATACAGTGGCTACCAGAGATGGACAAAATTATTGTAATGACCAATGGTCAGTGTACAGAACAGGGGACTCTAGACCAACTGATAAGCCATAATGGACCCTTTGCCCAGTTTCTCTCTGAATATCTCTCAAATCATAAAAGTCACCAGCCAATGATTCCATTAGGTGCAGGGGACAGCATAGAAAAAACAACAGTCATAGATGAAAATTTGGAAAATGGTTAGCCAGGAATTTTTTTGTAAATCAACAAAAATGTCACTTTAACACTGAATTATAAGTATTGTAAACTGGTTGTAGCTAATAATAATAAATATTTTACACATGTTGTCTAGTGACAGAATATAGATTAATTGTTCACTTGTTTATTTTCTAAATTGATAGAAGCTGTAACAAAATCAATGTTTGAAAGACTTTTGTCTATTGAATCTTATGTGAGTGACACATCTGATAACCTCACCAGGTAGTAGGCTTTTATTTTAATTTAGTACACTATTGATACAGTTTGATTAGGATTAAGTATTCAGTAATTTCTTTTATTTCTTGGTTTATTTTTATATCTTGTTAGAAATAGCAATTAATATAATATTAAAAACACTAAAATTTTCAGTGAAAACCACTTCACCTCTGTAGAAAGTCTAACAGACGACATGAAACAAACAACTGAAGATTCTGCTAAGTCTGCTGGGGACAAGGCTAGAAAGCTCATACAAGAGGAAGAGATGGCTAGTGGCAGGGTAACAATGCTTTTGTTAAAATGCTAATAGAAACAAATACAGACCTTATAAAGAGTTAGGTACCATAAAGAAAGTACCATGTTTATAAAGCATAATGAACAGTTCATACAATTTATTCACATTTCATTAAAACTAAAATAAACCCTCTTCTTTTAAAAAAGAAATATGCATGATATTTCTGCAATCTTGTAGAATTTATTAAAGTAAAATAATTGTTTCTTTATTATCTTGAGCCAAATTTGCAATTTTTAAATCATAAAACTTAGTAGACCCTGACACTTTTAAAAAAATTACTACTTAACTCTACTGAATGAAAACAAAAATTCTTTTTTGCAATTAGATTGATGAAACATGTTTAGCTTAAGCTATCTCATGCAATTATTTTATTGTTCAAACAAACTTCAGGTCAGTTGGTCAGTCTACACATCATTCGCTAAAGCTATGGGCTATTTTTCCATTTTCTCTTTGGGCCTTTTCTTTGCAAGTTGTTTTGCCTTTGATACTGCTGCTGGTTTTTGGCTGTCATCCTGGGTGGACAGTCCAGTTTTAAATAATGTTTCACTTCCTGCTGACAGCCCGGAGAGACAGAATGAGAACAGTTATTTCATTGGAATTTACAGCATATGGGGAATACTGCAAGGTGAGTTGACAGATAAATTACAATGTGAATTAAAGATTTCATATTTAAAAATAATTGAAACAAAAAGTTTCTATAATTTAAAAAAAAAAATTTTAAACTAAAATCAGAGATAGCCACTTGAATAAATTTTTAAAAAGTACTTTAAAAAATATAATCTATTGTAGAATTTAAAAAAGAAAATCCTTGAACCTTTCATTATTCAGTTATTTTTTAAAATGTAATTTTGGTAAGAGTAATAATAGAGGTAACCACTTGAATGAAGTCATAGAAGTACTTAAAATTAATAGCAGGATTTAAAAAATAAAATACTTGAACTTTTCATAATTCAGTTAATTGTTTTTAATGTAATTTTGGTAAGAGTATTTTAAATTTATTTATCAATTGAGGTTGTTTAGTACTAGACATATATACTAGAGTATTCAGGGGAGGTCCTAGATCTAAGTTGGCCTCATATTCACATAGGGCGAAGTTTAAATTTATCGCTTTTCTCAACACTTTACAGTCTGTCAGTTCAGTGTCAGTTTTGAAATCATAAACAAATGCTATGTCTGACTATGTCATGTTCCAGCTGCTGTCCTTATCATCTTCACTGCCATCAAGGCCTACAGACATAGACACTTATCACATATGATCCACCAACATTTAATGGCTAGTGTACTGGCCAGTCCAATCCAGTTTTTTGATACCACACCCATTGGACGATTATTAGCAAGGTAGTTTTGATGAAGTCTATATTCAGTATTTAACTTCTCAATACTTTGCTACTAATTTATGCTTTTATTCAGTTCGAAATAATATATTTTATCTTTTTCAAAAATACTTTTGCTTTTATTATCATGGAACTCTTGCCTTTCCGAACAAGAAAAGAACAACTTTAAAACAATTCCCAAATAAGTTTTATGCTAACAATATGTATCTGTTTCTTCTCAGATTTTCTAAAGACATCAGTGTGATTGATACCACTTTATTATTATGGATTGAAGTTTGGCTTCACTCTGTATTTAGTGTTATATGTTCCTTAGTTGCTATTGCCATCAGTATTCCGGCCTTTTTAGCAGTGACTATACCCATTGTGATTCTATATTACCTTATAGAGGTAACTGTCCTGCCAGGTTTTTCTAAAATACAATTTTTAAACCACAAAATGACATTTTGATTAAATTCAGCAGACAATGTTTTGAAACTTTCTTCTTTTTCTTAACTTGCTTAAAATCTTATAGTTTGGATATTATTTAAAAAAAAAAAATAGGTTATTATGATTGAATTGGCAAATAAAAATTTCTCCGTATTTAGACTTCAGTTTTTCTTTTTAGATGCAGAGAAAAAAAAAACATAGATTTATATTTGCATGGCAATATTGAAATTGAAGGTTTTCTTTAAAAATTCTGCAGAAAATGTATCTGCCAACATCCAGCCAGTTGCGGAGACTGGACAGGAAGTGGCTGTCCCCAATCCTCAGCCATGTCAGCGAATCTTTTGCTGGAACTTCCGTCATTCGTGCCCTCGGGGAGGAGGACAGATTTATCAGACAGGCAGAAAACAAGGTGGATTTTTATCATCGAATGACAGTTGCCAGTTATGCTTGTGAAAGGTGTGTCACCAAGTGAAATTTTAAAAGAATATTCCTTCTAAAAATTAAAAGAAATTAAAAAAAAAAATCCTACTTAAGCACATTGACTATACTCTATGAGTAAAATATTTTTTAATACAACTGTAGTATTTTTGTGCTGAAATGTTACAAGGAATGATTTTGAAAATAATTCCAGATGGCTATCCATACATTTGGGTTTCCTGAGTAGTATCTTGGTTTTATTTGCTGGCATTTTGGCAGTAAAGTACAGATATGACCTTTCACCTGGTCTCATTGGACTTTGTTTAACCATGGGACTTACTGTAAGACTAAAATCTATTCACCACAATATAACTGAATGATCTGATATAATAAATCTGAGAATAACATTTTTAAAACTTGATTTTGTCTATTTCTCTGATTCTCTATTTTTCTACTTATTTTGTTTTTTTGATGAACTATTCTTAGTTTTTTTGTTTTGAAAATCCTTTTAAAGTATTTCTTTGTTTAAAATTTATGTTGTTAGGAAGGAATTTTTAAAGTTTTTATTTTTTATACAACATATAATTTAAAATTACCTGTAGATTTTCAAGCATGCAAATGTCTTCTTCAAATATTTTAATTATTGCTGTTTCAGATTACTAGCAATATGCAATTGCAAGTCAGAATGGCTAGTCTACTGGAGATGGATATTGTCTCCCTTGAAAGAATTCTGCAGTACATTGGTCTCCCTTCAGAAGTAACTTTAAAATATTTTGTTTTGATATGGGCTTTAGTATTATTAAACTACTTTAAAATGTGTGTGGTTAAAGAATAACTTAAAATAACCTAACATTGTTATTATTGTTGATATGGATTACACTTTGAGTAAAATATGCAACAAAATATTTCAACATAAATAAACAAACACTAAAAACTAAGAAAAAATGAAACAAAAAATGTTATAAAACTCCACACTTCCAGGCTCCACAACATCTGGAGTGTCCTGGCCACTTCCCAGAGTGGCCACTGTCTGGTACTATAACCTTTAAGAATGTGAGTCTCCAATACCGAGCTGGGTTAGAACCTGTGCTGAAGAACTTAAGCTTTCACATCCTTGATGGAGAAAAGGTATTATAGGGCTTGTAAGATTTTATCATCTCTATGTACTGCATGTGTTCTTTACTGAGTATTGAAACAAAATTTTAATTTCTAAATGTTTTAACTTTGAATCCAGTTGACTGATATAGTTCTTTTTAAAATGACTTCTTTTTTGTTTCTTTCTTTCTTTTTTTTTTGTAATTTTTAATTAATTTGCTTTTTTTTTTACCTAAAAGAGCTGGAAATGTATTTTTAGATTGGAGTAGTAGGCAGAACAGGAGCTGGAAAATCATCCTTGATGTTAGCTCTATTCCGATTGGTTGAGCCATGTGATGGTAAAATAATTATAGATGGCGTTGATGTATCAAAGCTTGGATTGTATGATCTGAGACAGAAGTTGACCATTTTGCCACAGGTAATAGGCATGCATAATTGCTTAATAAATAAGATTTGTTTTCCTTTCTATATGGATGTAATAATGTATTTAAAATGTATTTATTTAAATTTATATTTAATTTTTTATTTTACATTATTAAATTTACATAATTCATTTATTATTATTTCAGGATCCTGTTCTATTTTCTGGCAGTCTGCGTTCTAACCTGGATCCACTGAGGATGTTTTCTGACATTGAAATCTGGACCACACTAGAATTATGTCACTTAAAACAGTTTTTTGGGAAGGTCAAAGAAGGTTTAGATTTTCAGGTTGGTGAAGGAGGAGGCAATCTGAGGCAAGTTATTTTACCAATGTAGAGAGTTATGTAATTTAAGGCAAGTTATTTTACCAATGTAGAGAGTTATGTTATTTAAGGCAAGTTATTTTACCAATGTACAGTTATGTAATCTAAGGCAAATTATTTTACCAATGTAGAGAGTTATGTAATCTGAGGCAAGTTATTTTACCAAAGTAGAGTGTTATGTAATTTAAGGCAAGTATTTTACCAATGTAGAGAGTTATGTAATCTGAAGCAAGTTATTTTACCAATGTAGAGTGTTATGTAATTTATGGCAAGTTATTTTACCAATGTAGAGAGTTATGTAATCTGAAGCAAGTTATTTTACCAATGTACAGAGTTATTTTAAAAGCTTACATTTTATGGCCACATTGATGTCAACAAGAAAATATTTCTAATGTTAACTTTTCTACTAATTATTTAGTAACCAAACAGATTATTATTTGATAACTTTTCTGAAGGTTTGAACTCAGAATAAGGCTCATAGATCTTAGTAGAACTGTTTTCTGTGAATATCTGAGCCAGCTCAGCTCATTCTGTTAACTGGCATAATCCATATTAAAAGAAGAGATTGGGCAAATCAATACAAGCTAATGCTATACCAACTGACATAGTGTTATAGTTAGCATGCATACTTGATTAACATATTTTAAACTCATGATTTCATCATATATATATATATATATATATATATATATATATATATATATATATATATATATATATATATATATATATATATATATATATATATATATATATATATATATATATATATATATATATACATATATATATATATACATACACACATATATATGCAATAAAAGTACTCTCAATTTGATCATTAATTTATGTGAATGAGCTGTTGATTTATTTTATACTGCTAGTGCTGGACAGAGACAACTGGTATGTTTGGGGAGGGCGTTGCTAAGGAAAACAAAAATCTTGGTGCTGGATGAAGCCACAGCAGCTGTGGATGTAGAGACAGATGAACTGATTCAAAAGACAATCAGGTCTGAGTTCCAGGGCTGTACTGTGTTAACCATTGCACATAGGCTCAATACTGTCATGGACTACGACAGGTGACTATATTTTACTTTTGTAAATAAACTGTTTATTAATCATTGCACAGTTGGCTGAGATAACCAGTGGATATAGACTGGCAATAAGGTAAATGTGGTCGAGCTGTAGATCGCTAGACTGATATTTGAAAAGTCTTGAGTTCAGATCTTGGGCTTGAGTTTGTAGGACACCCCATATGGGTACCTGACTTACAATAGGGAAACAAAGGTGCCTGGGCTTAGGGCTGACTGGATTATCATGTTGTATGCCGAGACCATTGAAACAGATAAACTCTACTTCATCTGCCCTATGTGTCTTGCTCACAAATAGAAAAAGATGATGAGATGATAGACTGGTGATCAGTTTTACAGTAACAAATGGTAGTCAGGGATGGATTGGTACATTTCAGCACTTCAGAATTTTGGTGGCTCTCCCTGTAAACATTTACCAAAAAAACAAATTGAATTTCACTAATTACATTCCTTTTTATTCATAATTAAATTTTTATTTAGATCTACTTTATAATACAGAAATAACAATTCTTTGAAGCTATCTTTTAAACTTACTTTATGACACATTTTTGCTTCCATATTTATTAATGATTACTATCAAGTATGTCTTGGTTGTTTTTTTCTGTTTTAATAAGATTTTTTTTATTTTAATTAATAGTATGCTAAAAACTATAGAACATTGCTGTGGTGCCCCAACCTTGATGCCCTAGCTTATGCTTATATTTCTAAATGGTTAATCCAGCCCTGCTTATCATTTTTTCTCGGTATAAAGCAGCATTTGAATGTGAAACTAACATTATATTTATATGCCTACAACTTATTTTTTTCTAAAACAGAGTTATAATTATTACATTTGTAGACTTATAAATATAACTTTATTTACAGATGTAATCGAAATTATATTTGATTTAAACTTCAGAACTTTAAGTTTAACATCTTATCTTAGTCTATTTAAAGGTGTGGTATGGTTTTGTATTTACAATAAGCAAGAGATTAAGGCATTAATACTTGACATTATTAAGAGATGGTAAAAAACACTTTCTCGAGGTTTTAAATTGATGGATTCTATTTTTAATTAAGTTCACTTCTAGGTTTGCAATTTTGGGTCGGGAGATAACCCATAAGAGAAGTTAATATAAATATCTTTTTTATTTTCAGAATTTTAGTTCTGGATGATGGGCAAGTTCTAGGTTTGCAAATATGGGTGGGGAGATAACCCATAACAGAAGTTAATATAAATGTCTTTTTTATTTTCAGAATTTTAGTTCTGGATGATGGGCAAGTTCTAGGTTTGCAAATATGGGTGGGGAGATAACCCATAACAGAAGTTAATATAAATGTCTTTTTTATTTTCAGAATTTTAGTTCTGGATGATGGGCAAGTTCTAGGTTTGCAAATATGGGTGGGGAGATAACCCATAACAGAAGTTAATACAAATGTCTTTTTTATTTTCAGAATTTTAGTTCTGGATGATGGGCAAGTTCTAGGTTTGCAAATATGGGTGGGGAGATAACCCATAACAGAAGTTAATATAAATATCTTTTTTTTATTTTCAGAATTTTAGTTCTGGATGATGGGCAAGTTGTAGAATTGGACACCCCCACAGCTTTAATGAACAATGTCAATTCTTCTTTCCACAAAATGGTGACAGATTCACACAACCTGCAAATTTTGAACAAGAAACAAGAATTTGTGCAAATGTAATGCTAGACAACCATGTTTTCTAGGGCATTATTTTTATTTTAGACTCCTGCAATAATGAGGATTGGTTAGTAGGCCCAAGCCAGCAAACATTACTAACCAGCATCAACATTAACCATAAACCCTGGCATAAACTTAAGCCCTGATAATTGATATCAATGTACACCACCTACACTCAGATTTTTGGTGTGGTGAGACTAAGTTAAAATATTATCTATTGTATACTTTTACTTACATTTAAGAAGATACCCACGCTTTTCTTTATGGTTATTTAAATTGTGGTGCATATAGGCCCCTATTTAAAGAAAAAAAATTATTTTCTACATTTTAGTTCAAGATTATATAATAATATATTATATAACAGTTTTTATAAATTGTTTTATGACCTTTTGATTTTGTATATGTTTTTAAGTTCAAGTTTAATAAAAATCAAATCACATGACTAAAAAGTCTTGCGCACTTTGAACTAAGGCAATTTGAACTAACTCTTACTAACCGAATGTTTGAACAATGTGTTTGTGTGTAGTAGGGCAAAAAATTATTGCTTTATATTACTTTATAAATAATATATAAATATTATAAAGTGTGGGCTTTTATCTATATATATAATTCTCTTCTGGGAGACGCTAGAAAACAAGCTGTAAACGCGCTCCCTACCACCCCTACCCCTACATGGTCTGATGAGCTGTGGTTCACTCTAAATGTTTACAAACAGAGCCGGGTTTAGTGACGACTATTAGGGGCAGATAATTTAGTTTGAAACGATTTTAAACGTAGGGGAGGGGGGGGTAACTAAGTGGAGTTTATTTTAACGGAGGGATGGGGGAGGAAGGAGGGGGGTTATCGTCCTTAACGAACTACTTATAGTGTTTTAAAGAATTATTTTCAGTGGCAGCGTTGGTAGTGTCGAATTCACAAATTATGAATAACTGAAAAGTAGAAAAAACAACAACCAACTAGCGGCGTATGATATGCCGCGGGTCGGCTCGTATATTATTTTTATTATATTAGGCATTAGGATAGTTCATGAATTAGGCCAAGGGTCCACTTTTTTTAATAATTAAAAATATCATTTTGTCAAAGTTCCAGTCACATTACATTGTCATCAAATCTGACAAGTTTGAATGAAATCGGTTCTTTAGAAGTGGATCAGATTTCGTTTGTAAGTTTCCACCCATGACGGCCGAGATCAACAAGTTGGGTTAAATAACACTTTTAAAGCGAAACTCTGTCAACATTGGGAAAACCCAATTGAGAAAAAAATATTTTGGGAATTCCCAAATGCTGACCCTGGATTCAATTGTAAATAACACGGAAAAACCCCGTGGGCCATGGCTATGACTTATGCTAATCTATGGTGGGTGAGGAATACAACTGGCCTGCTGTTGCAATCTGCTCTAATTTTTAATAGACTTCTCGAGGTTTTTGTTGTGTAGCAGCGAAAGTGGGGCCAAGGTACATCAAAACTAATATCGAACGCTATCGAACAAAGGCGTAGCTAGGGTGGGGGGGGGGGGGGGGCGACAGCCCCAGGAGCCGATCCTAGGGGGGCGCCAAAAGGGGTAGAACAAAAATTGAAGCTCATTTTAAGCTGCAGTTTTGAATTATAAACTGTCACACTTAAGAAATTTAACTGATACTGATTTAACTGTTTTCTACCTTGATTGTGTAACTGTAAAACAAATTATTATATCCTTAACAAACAGTGACCTGCAAAAACCGCTTTCCATCTTTTGCTGATAAAAATCGCAAGGATTGTTGAGTAGATAACTCTTTTAACACTTAGAAAATAAAACAATTGTGTTAAAGCGTACTGTGTACGTGTAAGAGAAAAATTTGAAAAAGGGTGGTGGGTCGGGGCGCTTTTTCATCAAGGTAAATGGGAAGGATTTGGGGGGTGCCAGAGGCGTAGCGAGGGGGGGGGGGGCGGGGGATGCGGACCGCACCGGGTGACACCATTTAGGGGGTGACACCAAGGCAAAAAATAGCAAAATATATAGAGGGGGGTGCAAATCGAAAGTTTGAGGGGGGGGGGGGTGCAAATCTTAAGTTTGAGGGGGGGGGGGTGCAGATCTAAAATTTGTCCCCGGGAAGAGTCGTTGTGCCTCTGTGGGTGTGACACCATTAAGTGCCGCACCGGGTGACACCCGACCTCGCTACGCCACTGGGGGGCGCCACATTGAAAGTTCGCCCTGGGAGCCGGAAGGATCACTACGCCTCTGCTATAGAAACAAACATCGTTTGAACATTCGCTTGAGTAATGATACTTGCGTAAACGCCCAATTCACACTTTAAAAAAAAATATAATTTTTACATGTGATTGGTAAAATTTTCACGGAAGACCTCGTATATATAAGTGTGTGTGTGTGTGGGGGGGGGGGGGGGGTGAAGCAGAAAAAAATACTAGAATCTAGTAAACTTAAACTGTTAACTCCATGCTGCACTTTTGGAGAAGTAATTATTAAAGTTTGATTAATGCATGTATGTCACCACAAAAAACTGTCAAATGTAGACGGACAATTAAAAAATGTTTAAGAGCCAAATTGCCAACCGTTCTGAAATGGATTAAAACAATTTTCAGTTTGTTCATACAACGCTTGAACATTGCTGAAGACTGATTACATACTTTGTAAACATTTTTCTCCGGTATGTAAAGCGAAATTTAGGTCCCAAATATAAATGAAGTTTGGGCCACTCTTTAACAAAGGCGAGGGCCAACATTTAAATATAGGGCCAACAATTGGATGAAGTTTGGGCCACTCTTTAACAAAGGCGAGGGCCAACATTTGAATATAGGACCAACGATTGGATGAAGTTTGGGCCCAGTAGCGTAGCGAGGGGGGGGGGCGTGGGGGGGACATATGTCCCCGGGCGCCGACCTTAGGGGGCGCCAAAATGGGTTGGAAAAATAAATTGAAAGGTTGAGGGAGGTGCAAATGGAAATCTCGAGGGGGGGGGGTGCAAATCGAGAAGTTTGTCCTCGGGCGCCGGGAAGGGTCGCTACGCCTCTGTTTGGGCCACCTTTAGACAAAGGCGAGGGCCAGCATTTGATTTAAACACATTAATTCTACATCGCCCTAGATTACACGTCGTTGGCTAAAACTAAAGATTAATTAATTAGTCTAATCATTAACGTGTTTTACAACAAGTTATGTTCTACAAATTCAAAATAAATGATCTCTTAGAACAGATTGAATTGAGAAAAAATGAATGTGAATTAGAATATCAAACGATGTCGATGAGAAATAATATCAACGACAAAAAGATGTTAATCACCAAAGTTACTGATCTCTAATGATGTAAAATGCAACACATAAATCGATGGCTATTGTTTCTTCACTGTGTGAGTTCAACAGAAAAAAAAAAAAAAAAAAAAAAAAAAAAAAAAAAAAAAAAAAAAAAAAAAAACAGCCCAGTTCTCAACGAGCCAAGTGACGTAAGTGGTTTTCAACACCGTTTAGACAGTGCTTCTTTCTGTGACCTACTTCTGCTCAAGTGATAGTGTCCTGTCATTCAAGATATTTCTCTCCACCTCTGACCCTCCCGTGCCATATTTGCACACACAAAAACTGTCAAACAATTAAAGCTTTGTGTAGATTTGAGCTAGTGTTTACGCAGTATATTTGGGAACTTGGTGATTTATAGCATACTCGTTCTAGCGCCATGAACGATACTGCGCTCTTAGCGTCAGGGTTAATACCAGGGTGAAAGTATAGTGGACTTCGATACTGACGATTACAAATTTTGGAGGGTGACAATTCGATATATATATATATATATATATATATATATATATATATATATATATATATATATATATATATATATATATATATATATATATATATATATATATATATATATATATATATATGTATGTATATATATATATATATATATATATATATATATATATATATATATATATATATATATATATATATATATATATATATTTATATATATAGGTATGTAGCCTATACAGTCAATACAAAAATATGTGCACAAATACATATTCGTATGCAGGCTATGTACATAAATATCTAATTATATGAATCCATAATATATGTATGTGTATGCAGTAGTATAGACAGGATTTTATCATAAAATGGGGGAGGGGGTATACACACGAATGCTGTATGGTGTGAGTCATTGGCATCTTGGCGGTACAAATGTGTAGAGGGGATGGAAGCATCAATGAAATAGCAATATAAACAGAAAGTGATATTTCAACGCCAAGCGCAGATATAGGTACAGAATAAAGTCCAAGTAGAGACAGGGCAGTTTTAAACCCAACGGGATCCGAACCTACCAATCCACGCGGCGATAGATAGGAGTGGTGGACAGAGGCGTAGCGACCCTTCCCGGCGCCCGGGGACAAACTTTTCGCTCAAACTTTCGATTTGCACCCCCTAAACCTTTCAATTTATTTTTCCAACCCATTTTTGCGCCCCCTAAGGTCGGCGCCCGGGGACATATGTCGTCCCCCCGCCCCCCCCCCCTCGCTACGCTACTGGTGGTGGATTAGAAACCCTCTCCTCCTTCCCATTCATGCACCCCTGCGCTCACGCCTCTGCATATGTTGGTTTATACCGATCAAGCATTTAACAGTTTTAACAAGCTTACATAAATTACAATCGAGTGGCTGTCAATTCCCCAACCCCATCTTTGTTGAAAACAAATTGTCTGCACGCAGCCGCTTCCTCCTCCGTACCCGGCCCAACTTCTCATGCTGTCAACCGACCTACCGGCCCCCATCTGCTGTAGTGTTCACCGTGACATTTGGAAAAAAAAAGTTTGTGAGATTAGCCGTCTGCTGCTCGCTGTATTTCAGCTCGCAGTTTCACAGCGTGCTCAGTTGCTTGTTGTTTACTAACCCGAGGTCTGAGGTAGATCGAGATTCTATATCATGTGTTTATTTCACGGCAATATCCGTCTATTATTTACTTATTAATTAATATGAACAACGTCGATATGTATATGTTTTGTAAACAACAGTGAAAATATTCTTAGTGAGTCAATTACTTCGCCACAGATGTTACCTAACCTGCATGTTGTGTGTCGTAAACCTTCGAATGTATTTATAGATTATTACTTTGAATGAAGTCGGCACAAATCGACAAAAGAAAAAAAAATCGATTACTCTCAACGGCGGCGCGATTTGTCAACTCTGAGACCTTATTTATATGCTTCTAAGTTGGCACTGCAGTTGTTAATTCGTTGTTTACACTGCTGTTTAGGTGCGTGAAGTAGTTTAAAATGTTTTCCAAGACGTCAGCGCTGTTGTGTGCTAATGTTTATCTTCGCGTGTTTCTTGTGATACCAGTGGTTACTAGTGTTGTGCAACAGTCAGATCAAACTTACTTGAACTCAAACTCCACCGGATTATTTTTCCGTCAGGAAACTGCCTTGTCGGTTCATCATGACCCGCGGGTCGGGGGTAAGCTAACGTCAAATAATGAAGATGTGGTTCAGGATATTACTCAACAAGACGGAAACTACCACCAAAACTTCGGTAGTAAAAAAGGTAAAGTTAATGAGTACATAGCAACAGATAAGCAGACACCACAAACTAGCCCAAACGGATCGATGCGTGATTTATCGATCACTGATATTTTAACACAGCATACAGGTCACGATACCCTTGACAGCAAGGCAATGCGTAATTACGACGAAACGTCAAAGACTTTGATTCAAAGACTTTGCAAAGTACACGGGAAATATTCCGTCTGCTACCAGCACGGGGATTCGGTCTGTCGGTGTGCAGGAAATCTGGCCGACTGCAGCGGCACCCCCGGGTTCCCCAACATGACCTACGCCCCGAAGCTCCCACCAAACATCAACTGCTTGATATTCACCAACAACGAGGTGCAGAGCTTACAGGAGAGCTACTTCTCCAACGTGTCCAACTTTATCGTCATTGACTTCTCAATGAACAATTTAAAAACCGTGTCTGCGCGCACTTTTGAGAAACTTACGTCCCTCCAGTACCTAATCTTGAACAAAAACGTACTCACCTACTCTCAGATTACTCGCGTTATCGATTACGTTCCTTCCCTGCGTCTGGATCTCATCCAGCTGGGCTTACGCGAGATCCCGCGAGATTTTTTTAACCGCAGTGCTCTAAAATTGAGTCAGTTGTATATGGACTTTAACCGTTTAGACCACGTTAACCTCAGTGATTTCTCCGGGTTAGCTAGCCTACAGTACCTCAGCTTAACCAACTCCAGCATTAAAACAATTGTGCCGGGGTTTTTAAAAAAGGTCAAGGTTATCGACTTAAAAAACAACCAAATTACAACTTTTCTAAACACGTGCAAGGTTTCAACAAATCACCCGAAGAAAGATAATCTAAATACCGAAACTATAGAAGAAGAAGCAAAAAAGCAGTCGTATTTTCCAATTCTCGGAGAACTGTACATCGACACCAATAGTATTTCGTCACTTCCGCCAGCTGACCAGCTTTGTCTTCCAGAGTTGTCGGTACTGGTGCTTGACCAGAACAACATCACAGAGATCCCAAACCACGCCTTCGCTGCACTGACCACGGTGAGAAGAATCTCCTTCACCAAACAGCAGTCCAACGTCACACGAATCGGGGACTCGGCGTTCGGTCTACCTAAACTTACGACGCTGTATCTGTCCAGGAACAACATCGAGTTCGGCAGTCCTGACGTCAGCATGAAACTCTTCGAGGGCGCCACGAGCCTCCTGGACATGACCCTGGACCACAACAGGCTAGAGAACTCCACGGACAACAACCTGGTAGAGATGTTCAAACACCTGCCCTCCCTTCGCTACCTGTACCTCAGCTACTGCGGCATGACGTCCATCCCTGTGGAATCTTTCTCCCAGCTCGCTAATTTAAAAAGCCTATTTTTATACAGCAACAATATCAAAGAAATCCCAGACAAAGCCTTTGATAAACTGAAACATTTAGAGACCTTGTACATCGACCACAACGAATTGACTTGCATTAGGGAGGCATCTTTCTCCGTGAACATGACAAAGCAACTCAGATTCGTCGATTTCAGCAAAAACGACTTTCTTTGTAACTGTGACCTTCTCTGGTTTCAAACATGGCTAAAAAACCCGGGTGGCACCGAATTCAAAAACCCCTCGCTCTACGAATGCTCTGATCAGCCGAATGTCCTCGTCCAGGAATATAAAGTGAGCGTACAAGCTTGTCTATTTAGCCGCACAACGTACATTCTGTTTGTGGTCTGCGTTTCCATTTTAATAGTCGTCTTTGTGGTGTTCGCCATTTTTTACCGGTACCGTTGGACCATCCGGCTGATGATGTATGAACGGAAGGTGGCCAGGGGCGGGATACGGCACGAAGAAGAGGATGGCTGCTACGAGTACGATATCTTTATTGTGTATTGCAACGACGACTGTGATTGGGTAGAAAACGTTCTGCTTCCTGTCGTTGAGGTGAGTACAGCCAATAGAAAACTCTGTAGCTAAACACCGCTCAACTGTCATAAATACAAACTGATAGGGCCTAAATAAAAACGGAGTTTGACTGTTCGAAGTAGTGAAAAGTATGGGGTTGTCCATAAATTAAATTAAAAGCCGTAAATTGCAAGCCAAAATACACCAATCTTTTATAATAAAATTAGACTAATTATAGTTTTATAGTGTTAGTAAATATAATAAAGACTTTCATGGTATTAAGAATTTAAACGCTTGTTCATGTTTGGTGCTACTGTTGCTACTAACGCTGATTTGTATTTGCTTCAACCAGAAAAAGTGGAAACTGAAAGCATGTATTCATCAGCGCGACTTCAAGGCAGGCTACTTCATCATCGACAACATCATTGAAGCCATGAACAACAGCCGCAGGATTCTGGTCGTGTTAAGCTCCGGCTTCAGCCACAGCAGCTGGTGCAAGTCGGAGCTTATGCTCTGTCAGTCGTAAGTAAAAAATACTCCCCTCGGTGGGAGTTTCATGGGGGGGGGGGCGGGGGTCATCTGGTGCAAGTCGGAGCTCATGCTCTGTCAATCGTAAGTAAAAAATCCTCCCCTCAGTGGGAGTTTCATGGGAGTGGGGGTGGGGCGGGGGTGGGGGTGAAAGGGGGTGGGGGTCATCAGGTGCAAGTCGGAGCTTATGCTCTGTCAGACGTAAGTCGAATCTCCGCCCCGGTGGGAGTTTTATTGGAAGAGGGGTGGAGTGGTGGTTTAGCCATCACTCAAACATTAAATTAATTGGGAAGTATTTGTAAAATCACATTGATGTATTAGCATTGATCCCCCCCCCCCCTCAATCTATTTTATTGAACATTTCTAGAGAAAGGGTTGCAGGAAACTTTAAAAAAAAATATAAAAAAAACAACAATTGCCTGCTTTTTATCAATTCAAGAAATGTGTACCAAGAAATTTAGAACTAGAGTTTCTTTCAAACATTACTTAGGTGTGTGTGTGGGGGGGGGGGGGATGCATTCCCTACCAAAAGCATGTCCGACACCCCCCCCCCCCCCCCCATTGAACGAAATATAATTAATACAACAAATATATGCTTCAACCAGAGGCCACCACCTCGGAAAACGTAATGCCCCCCCCCCTTCCGAGAGAAAAAAAATGTCAGAAAGAAACACTGCACACAATTAAAGACGAGAGTCGCCCGTACCTTAAGCTATTTTATTCATACAAGGGATGGATTTAGTCATTGCCACAGGTCTTCACATATGTATGCATCACTGATCTCAAACGGTTGTTGCGCAAAAAACATTTTTACCTGTGTAACTCGGTGCCAGTGGCGTAGGCAGGTGGGGTTAGGGGGGTCATAACCCCCCATAGACCCCTCGGTTTATATATATATATATATATATATATATATATATATATATATATATATATATATATATATATATCTAATATATAAAGCTCAGTTCTGTATGTAATGCATTTGTATATCGTTGGAATTGTACGAATTTAAGTGTTAGAAAATTATCGTGCGCATTTGTCTAAATTTATGAGCTAAAAAATTACCATTGAAAGTGTTGGGAAATAATTTTCATTTTTCAAATTACAGTAATAATTGTCGGCATGTTCATTAAACACAAGTTTTAAAAAAAATATCATCTTTTACAAAAATTCTAATTATGTCTTTATTTAGTCCTATAGCACTTACTTCCCTTCGATAAATTAGGAAAAACACAATTACTTCCCTTTATAAAATCATTGCATTAGTCGAAAATAATTTACTTTTTAATTACTTTGTTTTGGTGTTGGGAAAAAAAAATAATTACATAATTAGCGGGGATTGATCAAGTGCAAATGTTGTAGGTATTTTACGGATAAGCTTGGAGTATTAAAATTGTTCATTAAATTGAAACAGGCGCGTTCGTTTAAGTGAGTGCAAAAGACTATGAATAAGTTGGGGTACTATAGTCGTTCATTAAGCTAAAACAGGTGATTCCGCCCCGGGCGTTTATGTTCGCGTTAGTGTTTTCTTTGTGTTTAGGTGGGTTTGCGTTAGTGGTTGCGTTTTGATTTGGTTCGTTTTTGTTCTTTCTTTTTTCGTTTTTGTTTGTGTTTTTTTTTTTTTTGGGTTTGTATTTGTGTTTTTGGTTGGTTTTGCGTTTGAATTTGGTTTGTTTTCGTTTGCTTTTTCGTTGTTTTTTTTTTTTTTTGTTGGTATTGGTGTTTGTGGTTGGGTTTGTTGTTAGGTTTTTGTTTTCGTTTGCTTTTTTGTTTGTTTTTTCTTTGTGTTTGTATTGGTGTTTGTGGTTGTGGATGGGTTTGTTGTTAGGTTTTTGTTTTCGTTTGTATTTGTAATTGTGTTAGCGTTATGTTTGCGTTTTGTTGTTTTGGTTTTGGTTGGTTGTGGTTTGGGTGGGCAATGCCGGGTTTATGATGATTACTAAACACACAGGTAATGGTCTTTAACAGGAAGGTTTTTCACAGAAGCCAGAGCAGGGCCTGGCCGGGACGGCTAGTATATATATATATATATATATATATATATATATATACATAAAGTATGAGGGGGGTGCAACTCGAAAGTTTGATGGGGGGGGGGTGCAAATCGAAAGTCTGAGGTTGGGGGGGGGGGGTGCAAATCGAAAGTTTTTGAAAAAAAAATTGGAACCCCCCACCCCCTTGAGACGATCCTGGCTACGCCACTGCTCGGTGCTACCTGGAATAGGATGCGGAAATTTGTGATGCGTGGGAGGGGGAAATACAAAGAGGGGGCGTCGGATTAAGCAACGTAACTCCATTTTAACATGTACAGTTCAAACACATTTTAAGCTGCTTAAAGCATGCCATATCCTGTTGTGTCGTGTCATGTCGAGCATGGCAGGGTTTTAACCTTGAACTTCGAACTTACCCAAACGCAAATTGTGTGCTAACGAAAACTTTTCGGTGTGTGCGGTTCGATGCGCTCTGTCGTTTAGCATTATATTATCAGAGCAGAACATAATTCACATACTTTATAGCAGGATAGAACACAAATCACATACCTTACAGCAGGATAGAACACAAATCACATACCTTACAGCAGGATAGAACACAAATCACATACCTTACAGCAGGATAGAACACAAATCACATACCTTACAGCAGGATAGAACACAAATCACATACTTTATAGCAGGATTGAACACAAATCGCATACTTTATAGCAGGATTGAACACAAATCGCATACTTTATAGCAGGATAGAACACAAATCATATACTTTATGGCAGGATAGAACACAAATCATATACTTTATGGCAGGATAGAACACAAATCATATACTTTATGGCAGGATAGAACACAAATCATATACTTTATGGCAGGATAGAACACAAATCATATACTTTATGGCAGGATATAACACAAATCATATACTTTATAGCAGGATAGAACACAAATCACATACTTTATAGCAGGATAGAACACAAATCACATACTTTATAGCAGAATAGAACACATACTTTATGTGAACGTATATAAGTAGAAGAAATGAAAAATTAGAATGGGGTGTGGGTGCGTATGATGGTATCAAAATAACACGTTTTAATCATCTGATAACGTCCCCAACATACTCCGTCTATGCTACAAGTTGTCAGGCCAACGTGGATACCTTAGTTCGGCTTACATGTGACCTGTTGCTGTAAATGGGTTGACTAACACGCAACCTGTTGCTGTAAATGGGTTAGCTTACTTGTGACCTGTTGCTGTAAATGGGTTAGCTTACTTGTGACCTGTTGCTGTAAATGGGTTAGCTTACTTGTGTCCTGTTGTTGTAAATGTGTTGTTTTACGTGACCTGTTGCTGTAAATGGGTTGTTTTACAAGCGCTCTGCTGTTCTAGATCGAAGGTCAACAAGCAATCGATCTCTAGTTGTAACCTCTCACAGTTGTTTGAGGATAATAAATCATCTCCCCTTCTCTTGAATTACTGACCCAAAACCTCGCCTGGTGAAAAACAAAACCGTTGACGCAAACACCTTTTTTACCCGGCATATGCGAAAAGCAGAACCATTGACACAAATATTTGCTAACTCTCAAGTCGGTTGTATGCAGTGTTTCTTTCCAGACTTTTTTCTCTCCGTGGGGAGGGGGTGGGGCGGACTAGTAAAAGTATATATTTTTATATAAATTTTATTTCGTTTGGAGTGTGTGTGTCTGTGTGTGAGTGGGGGAAGGGGGTGGGAGAAGATATCTGTAAGCAACACACGAGAAAAACAAGTTTTCCTACCCGGTCCATGGTTAGCTGCATGATGTTAGAGCCGAGATAGAGAACACACACGAGAAGAGCCAATGAACAACATCACAATGAACAATAGCACAATGAACAACATCACAATGAACAACATCACAGTGAACAATAGCACAATGAACAACATCACAATGAACAACATCACAATGAACAATAGCACAATGAACAACATCACAATGAACAACATCACAGTGAACAATAGCACAATGAACAACATCACAATGAACAACATCACAGTGAACAATAGCACAATGAACAACATCACAATGAACAACATCACAATGAACAATAGCACAATGAACAACATCACAATGAACAACATCACAGTGAACAATAGCACAATGAACAACATCACAATGAACAACATCACAATGAACAATAGCACAATGAACAACATCACAATGAACAACATCACAGTGAACAACTTCACAATGAACAACATCACAATGATCAACATCACAATAACAACTTCACAATGAACAACATCACAATGATCAACATCACAATAACAACTTCATAATGAACAACATCACAATGAACAACATCACAATGTACAACATCACTATGAACAACATCACAATGAACAACATCACAACGAACAACATCACAGTGAACATCACACTGAACCACATCACTATGAACAACATCACAATGAACAAAATCACAATGAACAACATAACAATGAACAAAATCACAATGAACAACATCACAATGAACAACATCACAATGAACAACATCACAATGAACAACATCACAATGAACAACATCACAATGAACAACATCACAATGAACAACATCACAATGAACAACATCACAATGATTTAGCCTTTGTTACCTCTCTGTATATTCACACTCCGTCACATAAAGTTAGACCACCAAATATTATTAAGTTCAGTCAGTGCGCGCCTCATCTATTTAATCATCTTGACTGTTAGGAAAATGATTACACTTTTTTTTTAAATTTTTGATAATTTTTTGATAGCACTAAATGTATGTCCGCCACTCATTTCTCTTCACACCCCACCCCATCTAACTTAGCTCATCATAACTGAAGCTTGAACTCTGTTCTGTTCACGCTGAAGTGCGTGATGTTATGGACCAGTGGCGTATCGAGGTCGGGTGTCACCCGGTGCGGCACTTAATGGTGTCACCCCCCCCCCCCCCCTGAGGCGTAGCGACTCTTCCCGGGTACAAACTTTCAATTTTCGATTTGCACCCCCCTCAAACTTTTGATTTGCACCCCCCCTCGAACTTTCGATTTGCACCCCCCCCCTCAAAATTTTCTCTCTATATATATTATACTATTTTTTGCCTTGGTGTCACCCCTCTAAATGGTGTCACCCGGTGCGGTCCGCCCGCCCCCCCCCCCCCCCTCGCTCCGCCTCTGTTATGGACGACCCCGTAGGTGAAAGAGTAGGTCAAGATAGTTTTTGATTTACTAAATTTAAATTATAAGGACAACGTGACCCTGATTCAAGGGGAGTAAAACAAAACCGAAACCAGCCAAAATATGTAGTTCTGACCCTTTACTGTAAAGTAGCCTATGTCTCGAGGCCATGTGTCGGATGATACATATTTATCATTTATATATCTTTGCTATTTGTAATTATTAAGACATTTATTAGAATTTGGTATGTTGATAATTTGTAATACTTATTTAAAATAACTATTGGTTAATTTCGGGATTAACCCACAGTTATTCATACAAACATTACATACGGAATTAGCCTAAAAACCTAACTCGACCTGCCCCAAAAAAATATTTAAATAGGCCTATGTCTAAAAGGCTAGATCACTTTTAGTTTGAACCAGTGTTTCTTCCAGACTTTTTCCTCCGGGGGGAGGTATTTGATATTTTCGGAGGGGGGGGGGGGTGCGGACACTACACTAATAAAAGTGTATGTTTACTATATAAATTCTATCTCTCGTTCGGTGGGGGGGGGGGGTGGGGGGGGGGGGTAGACTTTCTTCGGGGGGGGGGGGGGGGGGAGCGAGAGATTCCTGGAAGAAACTCTGGTTTGAACCAAACTGATCATGCATAAACGACGTCACACTTATAGGAGTGGGAGGGGGTGGGTGATTATGCTTAGATCTATTCTATGTGAAAATATTTCTGACGAAGGTAAGGGAAGTTAAAAAGTGGGACGTTTTACGTATTCAATAAAATACAAGACTTTTTAACATTTTTTAAAAACTCTTTTTTTAATTTTTGCAGTTTTTATTTTCACTTTATAAATCCTTTTTGTGTGTAATGAAATTGATAAAATGAATTTTATAGTGATATGGATTGTTATAATAGTTTTGGTACAGAATAGCGAATTGGCCAGAAAGGGAAATAACTCAAATAATATTTTTTTAGCGAAACATTCAAGCTTGGTTATATCCCCTTCAAGGGGCTGGTCGAATGGGGTATAGGCCTACACTGAAAAAAAAAAAGCGAGGCGTCGCTGACGGACGACCGCTGGTTCCCTTATATTGATATCAGTTATTATCAGTTAAGAATAACCGCACATAACGTTTTATTTTGTATTGCCTCTTCGTTTAAGTTTAAAGTAAAATATTTTAATACTAATATATGTAAATGTTTATTTCTTTAGGCACATCATCACGCACAATCTGCCATCTTTAAAAGTCATCCAGTTGGAGCCCATTGACATGTTGGCCTTGTACAAAACAGTTTGTTACTTAGAATGGCCGGTAATCCACGGCAACGACCAAGAGGAGATAACCAAGTTTTGGAGCAGACTTCACTATTTACTAAAGGATTTGATAGAACAGAAAGAACAGACTAGTGTGATGCGAATGTAGTGAATAAATTTCACATATACCAGCTTTTGTTACTTCATTTTTATTATCCAACCTTTTTTTAAGTAGCCAAAACAATTTTTAGTTGAAAATAATGTCAACAATTTGAATTAGCATTCATGCCCCCCCCCTCTATTTTCAATAGTTATCTTTTTATTTTTATTTTACAAGTTAAAAATACTATTTAACTTCAGAAATATTTCGCTTCTTACTGCGACCAATATCTTTTTACTTTCTCGTATATACGTAGTATAGAGAAAGTATTGTAATCGTGCAAAAAAAAAAATCGAGATTTTTACAAATCTCGACGTTTTACACCTCACTGATACGGAAAAACATAATTTTGCAATCTTGTCCGTATGTCTGTGTGTGTGTGTGTCTGTGTGTGTGTGTGTCTGTCCGTGTGTAAACACGATAACTTGAGTACCGTTACAGCTAGGTTGATGAAATTTCATATATAAGTATTTTATCAAAATCGTAGATCCGTATCAACTTTTGAGCGATTTCCGATAACCGGAAGTGGTACTTTTCCTACTTTGAATTTTTTAAAAGCCTATAACTTGAGTACTATTTCAGATAGATAAATGAAATTTCACATGTAAGTAAAAGATCTAATTCTCTACCTTCTGTTAAATTTTGAGTAATTTCCGTTGACTGGAAGTAGTAATTTACGCTACTTCCGATTTCTCAAAAAACTAATGTAAATTTTTAAAGTACTAATAATATTGCGCACTATTATACGCGTTTTTATTCGGCGTTTGCTTGGTGCGCAATGTTTTTTTTATGAGATTCTATTCTATTTTTAAAAGTTTAAGTATTTAAAATGGATTAAAAATCATAACTATATCCCCAGTTACCATCCCCTGTTGTTTTATATAAGAATATTCGAGAAAGTTTAGGGGAGATCACTACCGGTTTATTTAAAGTTGACTTATTTTTAGCGCAATTTCCATTCTGGAGAATTGCGTTTATTAACCCGTCATTTCTGGAGGGATGGATGTGTGTTCGCAGCTTTAAGTCGTATCTCCTCCTCAACGAAGCAATATCGAGGACTAGTTCCAAAAGCAATTATGTTAAGCAAGTTACGAGGATGATAGTTGGCCAAAAAATTCCGGAATTCCTGCCTGGATTTCCCAGAAAAGCCAAAAAACCTCGAAAAAATGCAGTTTTTGGCCCATATCTCGGCAACCAGACCACTTAGTGACTTGAAACATTTACCAATCGATTCCTGCCATAATTTAGAACAATATTGCCGAAGAAAGTTTTCAAAAATATCCTTTCGTTCGGTCACAAAAAATTTTTTAAACTTACATTATACATAATACACTATAGTACTATATAGCAATATAGTTATATGACTAAAAACCATTGCGCGCCTACTGAACGTGATGGCGCAGCCATGGAAAGTGATGACGCATCTATTGAACGTGATGACGATTTAAAATTTTTATGGATAACATAAGGAAATTGCGCTTAAATTGTCACTAGACTTTTTAATTAACTTGTTTTCCATATAGACTCTACTTAGTTGAGACTCAATAATGCAGCTCCCATTCACAGGGACTTCGATTAAAAAAAAAAAAAAAACCCGCCAATGCCCCACCACCACCAAAGCAACATTGATACCTTTCATCCCCGTCCACCATATTATTTTTAAAACGCTAATTTCTGATAAGTAAATAACCTAGTGGTTTCCTCTTGAAGGTTAGAATATATTGTTCAGGGGTCGTCCATAAATGACGTCACACTCGTAGGGGGGAGGGGTTCCGTAATTTTGTGACGGTGTGTGATGAGGGGGAGATGGGGTTCAGATGGTGCGACGTCACACTTTTGCATTATAAAAAGCAATGTTAGAAAACGAATTTTATACGTTATTTTGCGTTTTAGAAAACTGTTTTAATAAATTGTAATAGGAATTGATTAAAATACTCTATTTTGACAGAGTTCAGACAAAATTTTGAAAAAAGATCGATGTTTAAAAAAAAATTCAACTACAATTTTGAGGGGGGTTGTAGGCAGAGGTGTGACGTCGTTTTAGGGGGGGGGGGGTCTGGCTTTTTGTGACGTAGGGTAGGGTGGAGGTAATAATCATCAAAAAAGCGTGACGTCATTTATGGATGACCCCTCATTGAATGATTTGCTGACTTCAAATGGAGGTTTCGTGTGGTGATACAATCAATGCCAGTTAAGTTTTCGTCAACAGAGGAATGTTTACACTTCGTTCTATACGCATGTATGGTCATGCTGGCTGCTCATACAAGTCTTTTGGTCAGTAATGCACACGAAAGTGGGTTTGTCTGATACACCTGCCTATAACTGTAAAGAAAGTGGGTTTGTCTGATACACCTGCCTATAACTGTAAAGAAAGTGGGTTTGTCTGATACACCTGCCTATAACTGTAAAGAAAGTGGATATGTCTGATACACCTGCCTATAACTGTAAAGAAAGTGGATATGTCTGATACACCTGCCTATAACTGTAAAGAAAGTGGGTTTGTCTGATACACCTGCCTATAACTGTAAAGGAAGTGGGTGGTTTGTTCATGTGTTTACTTTTAATTGTCAATACATTGGCTGGTTAGTGAAGGGAAACAACTTTTATTTCCCCTGAATTAGGTTGCTCACTGCTGGATAATAACTCTTACTTCCCCTGAGTTGGCTGGTCTGTGTTTGACAATTATTCTTACGTCCCCTGAATTAGGGTGGTCATAATTACTCTTACTTCCCTGAATTGTGTATACCAGAGGTCGTCTAAGTAAAAAAAAAATGGAGAAGTGACCTTCAAGAACATTCAGAAGAAAAGCTCACCACCTAGGACAGTGGGAGAAGTTAGCTCTTGTGCTAGATATACATTATTTAGGCACATCAGGCGAGAATTGGGAGATCATAATAAATGTATTAAAAACGTGTTGAGTTTTCTTTTGCTCCCTTTAGTCGATTTGATATAAAAATAGTGGAGATAGACCAAATGTAGGGGTTCTATATTGGCTGCCAAACGCCCAACAGAAAGAGATGGCGTAAAAAGACATTATTTGAAAAAAAATCTTTTACATTAAAACGAGTTTGTAAAATAAATAAATAACATCAACAAACAAAAAAAGAGCCTGTGTGTAGATCGGTAACGTAACTTAAATGTGTTGTGTGTGCGTGTGGGGGGGGGGGGGGGGAGTAATTTCCCACGGCGGACTCCCGAAAAAGAAGTAGATCTAGTATCGCGGTCAGTTACAGTTATTGGCGAAGGACGCACGCGTATTTTTTTTTTCAATTTACAAATTTTGAATGCCATAAACAAAAATAGAATTTTAAAAGTCCAGAAATTTTACATTTTAAAAACGTTTTTTTTTCCATTCACTCACGATATAGACTAGATCTACTTAGGTAGGGCTTGAGAGGGGAGGGCACTGCCCTCCTTTTCCCGGGAGCAAGTCGAACGTCCCTCGTCCGGAAAAACTTATATAATCCATGGAAAATATATACAATTAGACATGCACTTTAATTAGTACCCCCCCCCCTTTACCAGAGAAAAATATCTGTAGTGAAGGCACCGGAAAATAACCACTGGGAGATATGTTAGAGACGAACGCGGGAAAAACAGACATGGATATTTCCATTAGAATAGGTCTGTATGGTATCTGAACAGAGTGGTATACATTAACATAAAATAAACATAAGATTGAGAAGCAGTTGATGGTAAAACTCCATTTTAGTTTTAGCCTAATTTATTCTCCGCTATTACTCATTTTCAACATAAACAAATATCACGTGACGCGTTCAAATTTAGACACTTCGCCATAAAATCCTAAAAATATAAGTCACATGATATTATTTCCCTTTGTTTTATAACTGCTGGCTGGTATACCACTAAAATTCTCAAGATAGATCTTCACATTCTTCAGTCTAGTCTAGATCTAGATCTAGATCTAAAATCTAGATTCAAGATATAAGTATTTAATTTAAGTAAGGCAAGATCGAGTCTATAGATTATCTAGTGCCTAGATCTGCTGTACAAACTACAAAGCATATAATATTGACAATATTATTGTTTGTTACTCTTACTGACTGTTGTAAGGACTAAGTGTTGTTAACTGTTGTAGTAGTTGTAGTTTTAAAATTATAAAATAGGGCCCTAATGCCTAATAATTTTTTAAATTTTTTTTAGATCTAACTTTGTTTTTGTTTGAGTAAACTAGGGCCTAGAGGTGAGGGTGAGACTCACCGTGAGTATATCTAGATTATCATTCTAGATCTAGAGACTAGATCTAAATCAGTAAATCTAGATTCTAGATCTAGTAGTTGACTAGATTCTAGATTTAGATCTAGACTAGTTAAAGGAGACTAGATCTAGCTAGTACTAGTACAAGTACTAGTAGGTCTAGATCTAGATTCTAGTAAAGTAGTAAACGTCTAAAAGTCCAAGACTCAATCATTGAGTGAATGAGTCACTCATCTGTCTACTCAAGTCTACTCTACTCATCTACTGTCCTAACTCTGCTATCTAAATAAATAAATAAATAATTTTAGGCCTAGGCCTATAGGCCATAGGCCCCCTATTAATATAATTATATAATAAGTTATAGATCTAGATCTAGTACTAGTCTAGTTACGAGTAGAAGTCTAGTAGTTCTAGTAGTAGCTACTTACTAACTAGATTTAGATCTAATAGCCAGCTAAAATAGTTTCAGTTCAGGGAATAAAAATAATTTAATAAATATTGACTACTAGTCTTTGATAATTTCCTCAGTTACATTGAGGATATTACATTCAGCTTGGTTTAGTCATTGCATAGATTTTACTTTACAGACCTAATGTAATTCCTTGTTTGTGATTTATTAGTTCGAAATGCCGATAAAAATACATCACACCTACACCTATCATCACCCTGAAACACAACCTTAAACTCTAACCCCTGAATATGGGGTCATCCATAAATGACGTCACGCTTTTTTGACGATTTTTACCTCCCCCCCCCTCCCCTCCGTCACACGTCGTCACAAAAAGCCAGACCCCCCCTAAAATGACGTCACACCTCAACCTACAACCCCCCTCAAAATTGCAGTTGAATTTTTTTTTAAACATCGATATTTTTCCAAAATCTTGTCTAAACTATTACAATTTATTAAAACAGTTATCTAAAACGCGAAATAACGTCTAAAATTCGTTTTCTAACATTGCTTTTTTATAATGCAAAAATGTGACGTCGCAACATTTGAACCCCCCCCCTCCCCCTCATCACACATCGTCACAAAATTACGGACCCCCCTCCCCCCTACGAGTGTGACGTCATTTATGGATGACCCCCATGGCTAACAGCCGTATTAAAATATGTGAGTTTTATTAACAGTTAGTGACAAGTTTAACTTAAATGAAGGAGCAGGTTGTGTTCTACATTTTTAAATTTGGTATGATGGGAATGGAAGATGGTAAAGTAAAAGTTATTCGGCCTATATGATAATCATAATCGTCTCAAAAATGTATCTTTTATCTTTTTTTATAATCCAGTTAAGTCATGGTAATTTAAGTTCAAACATTCCCTATGTTTATCTATGAGCCTGACCTAAATTATACTGTGTTACACAAAAAGTATGGTAAAAAGTAAAGCTGACACGCTGCTACTTTGTGAACTGTTTTTTTGTAGCACATCAGTGCATGGGATTTAATAACCTTAGATAACCCAGTATTTTATCTCACATCAAACACAGGGCATCTTGTTTTACATGTCTGGGTATTTCCATAAATGACATCAAGTTTTATTGTCAGACTAACCCCCCCCCCCCCCCCCCCCCCACACACACATACACACACACTTTGCCCCCATCCTCACATCCCACTAAATCCAGACACCTGAATACTGTTAGATTATGTCACCAAGTTTCAACCACATTATTTCTAACATGAAATAGGGCCAATAAAATGAGTTTTATTTTTCAAGAAGTACTTGACAACTGTGTCTCCACATATTACATTACCGAAATAGTCTAGGCACCAACACCAACACCCAAGTGTGAATACATTTAAAAAAAAATCTAAATCACCCTTCTGATTAATCTTATTTGAAAATATACAACATTTGATTATTTCATGTCTAAGCCTATAAGAATTTAAAAAGAAATTACAATTATATAAATTACAGTATGTACAGCTGGATAAAATGCAGTGAACTCTGACCTTTATTATCATACACACTAGATAAGCCAAACAGTTTGTATTACAAATGTAATAGTAGAGCTTATCTTTAATCTAAAATAATTTAGAATATAATTATATTGATTAATTACTGAAGAGTGATGTTAAATACGTTTGACAGATTGATATTGAGTTTAGAAGTTATATATGTTGACAGTTTGAGGTGATTTTGAGGATATATTCATATGACAATTTAACAGTGGCAACATAAGTTAAAATACAATACAACTTTCATCAACAAAAGTGTTATTATATATTTTTATTTCAGAACACTAGATCACTAGTACAGGCAGTAGTACAGGCAGTAGCCGTCACATATTAGTGGATTAAACAAGAATGACATTACAGTAGAATGTGTTAGAACTTTATTTTCCACTGCCACATATAAGGTAGGTTAACCCCTTGTTACCCACACATAAGGTAGGTTAACTCCTTGTTACCCACATATAAGTTAGGGTAACCCTTGTTACCCACATATAAGTGTGGTTATAAGGAGTGTTCACTATTTTGTTTTTGGGACAAATACAAAATTGAAAAAGGCACCTGGTTCTTACGATAATGTGTAATTAGAATTAATGATGTTCTACTATTTTTTTTAAAGCATCAGATATTCAAAATGGATGAGGACCAAGAAATCAAACGGCCATTGTTGTCCCCTGGGTCTAGTGCAGTGAACTCTGACCTTAATTATCAGACTCTACCTCCTGTAACAAGTAGTGTAAATGAGGACAGTAAGTTTTTATAGGAAATAAATTTTTTTTTACCTGAAATAAAAAGCAACATAAGGTTAGTTGTAAAAGCATGTAAAATCAACAAGAGACAATCAATATTAAAAAAGAAACTTTAAAAAACAAAACTGTTTTACTGTTACTGATCCTACTTTTTGTATTTTCAGGTATTAATGCTAACCAACCATTAAAGGTTAGTCTTATGTTTGCATTTTTTAATGAAATCATAGTTTTACTTTTGAAGAACATAGTCAGAAATTTTTCTGAATTTCTACCTGGAAATACCTTGAAATGTTTGGGGAAAAGAGGTGGTATACTCATTTTAAGCCATAGAAAAATATTTTACCTTTTATTTTTTTTGTAGTTACTTTCATCTGTATTAAGTTTTGTAAAATCTCAGTACCAAGACTAGCTTTTTATCACAGTGCATACAAGTGATTTCCATATTCAAACATAATCCAAATTTAACCTACACTTACGAAGTATTGCTATATGACAAATAATGCTTGTAGTTTTCACTATATAAAGGTTTTGCTGGAACATTTTTTTTTATTGTAGGTCTACAAGCGACGCTGGTACATCCTTGTCTTGTTCAGCCTGTATGCCTTCTCCCAGAACGCCGTGTGGAACACATGGGGTCCTATCTCCACGTCTAGCGAAGAAGCGTTTGGGTGGACAGACTCCACCATAGCCTGGCTCAACAACTGGGGACCTGTGGCCTACATAATGTTTGGGCTGCTCTTTCCTTGGTTGTTGCAGGTCAAAGGTGAGGTGGAAACAATTTGGTACTACGGCAGCAAAATGAAGGAAGAGTAAAAATGGAGTCAAGTACCTTTTTCAAATTTGACAGTCCAGTGGGGCTGGTGAAGTAGAGTTCACCTGTTTCTGTGACCTCGGCATATGAAGAATTAGTGCGGTCAGCTCTATGACCAGCCCCCTTTACTTTCCCTAACGTGAGTCAGGTACTCATCAGAGCTCGGTGGACTCATGGACGTTTTTAATTTTAGGAAACTCAAAACTTTTGGGTTAGCAGTCATATGCTTAGCACTAAATTGCTTTGTCATGATTTCTAATCTAAACCTTTTTTGTCATGACCTGTGATTTTACCACTTTTGTCATGACCTGTGATTTTACCACTTTTGTCATGACCTGTGATTTTAGCACTTTTGTCATGACCTGTGATTTTATTACTTTTTGACCTGACCTTTGAACCTTGCCCTTACCTATATCTCCAGGCCTGAGGTGGGCAGTGTTGCCCAGTATGTTTCTGGTGGTCCTGGGTTGTGCATGCAGGGTGATTACATCAGAACCAGGTGCTGGCACCATGTAAGTGTTGGTGTAATTAATCTGATTACATTAGAACCAATGTGCAGGCACCATGTAAGTGTTGGCATATTTAGGGTGGTTACACCACAACAAAGTAAAGTGTTGAGTAACAAAACATAAAATTATTTTCTTTTAGATTTAAAAAAAAAGTTTAAAAGTTGTGAACTTAAACTTATAATTTATTTTAAATCCAGTTCACTAACATGTTTTGATTGCCAGCACACGTTAAACTAATAAAGTGACCTTTTTCTGTACTTGTTGCTATTGTGCTGAATGTTGTTTAACTTTCAGCCTGATTCACATTGGTCAGTTCCTGAACGGAGTAGCTGGCCCTGTCGGTATGGGTGCCATCCCCACCCTCTCATCACAGTGGTTCCCACCTAAAGAAAGAGTCACCGCCACGTCTATAAGTGTGTGCATCAGTGTTGTTGGGTCAGCGCTGCCTTTTGTTTTAGGTAAGGGGAGAAAATTTGTTTTACATGGTTTGTTTTTGTATTAGAAGGGGAGAAAATTTGTAATGAATTATCATTAATATTTGATTAAGGTAAGGGGTATACTATACTATAGGTTATATTGAGATTTATATTAGTATTGGGTGAGATAATCTGTATTGAATAGTAGGTTTTAACTTTAGGTAAGGGGATAATTTGCTTTCAGGTTAAGTATAAGTATTAGGTTTGAAGGGTTTGTGTTAGTTTTAGGTAACGGGGATGATTCATATTATGATGATGCATTTCCAAGGGGGATAATTATAAGAGTCAACTTGCGAAATGTAAAAATATACCATTGGTTTTAATTAAGTTTCCAATTACACAGTTTAAAAAAAAATACATATACTTTAAAGCAATAAAACATTGAAAGTTCTAAGGATAACTACCAAGATGATTAAAAAAAAACCTTTTTAATTAGATTAGATTTTGCAAGTGTTTTGGGATTGCATTGTATGGTTTGCCTATACTTTAAGTCAAAAGTGGGGCAACTTGTATAAAATGACAATCTTTACCATATGTGTAAGTCTAGGGGTAATTATTTGTACTTTATTGATGCAGTTCCATTTGTTTTAATCTAGTTGAGATTATTGTATTTATATGATGAGGGAGTGTCACTTAGTATTCCAGTTTAAACATATTAGATATTTACTACCTAATTATTTTTTTTCAACTGGATATTTAGTTTTCAATTTAAATGATGCCCAACATGATGTAATGATTGTTACTTCTCATCTACCAGGCCCAGTATTAGTCCCCACTGGCCCACCAAAAGCTGCAAATGGAACGACAACAACATCTCCCCTGTCAACAACCAAGTGAGTTCAACAACATCAATTTGTGTTTTATTTTAAGGTTTCTATCCATGGGTTGTTGGTGTAGTCCAATTTTGTACATGTTACTATATCAGTAAATATATAGTTACATGTTTATTGCTACACATATTCATAGCTACACAACATTCCCCTGGGGGAGAAAAAGCTCTTGTTAGTAGATAAGTAAAGTTTCCCTTTCAAATCTGATGGTCGATAGGGCAAGTGAATTAGAGTTCACCTGTTTCTGTGACCTCGACATATGAAGGGATAGTGTGGTCAGCACTATGCTCAGCTGCCTTTACTTTCCCTAACGTGAGTTAGGTACCCATCAGAGTTGGGTGGACTCAGGGACGGTCTATTCATTTGTACCCGGATTCGAACTCCAGACTTACCAAGTAGTAGTCTCTCTACCGCTAGGCCACCCCATACCATAAAAGCTCTTGTGTAACATATATTTTGTGTAGGGGGTACTCTGAAGTACTTACACAAGTGTATACATATTTTACAAAATGACTGCATGGCAAGTTTACAGCTACTGCACGTTCAGGCGATCATGCAGTTTAGAGGGACAGTGGCCACACATATTCATAGCTACATATTGTTTTTGATACACTTTGGTAGTTACTTATTGTTTTTGATACACTTTGGTAGTTACATATTGTTTTTGATACTCTTTGGTAGTTACATATTGTTTTTGATACACTTTGGTAGTTACATATTATTTTTTAAACACTTTGGTAGTTACATATTGTTTTTGATACACTTTGGTAGTTACATATTGTTTTTGATACACTTTGGTAGTTACATATTATTTTTTAAACACTTTGGTAGTTACATATTGTTTTTGATACACTTTGGTAGTTACATATTGTTTTTGATACACTTTGGTAGTTACATATTGTTTTTAATATACTTTGGTAGTTACATATTATTTTTTAAACACTTTGGTAGTTACATATTGTTTTTGATACACTTTGGTAGTTACATATTGTTTTTGAAACACTTTGGTAGTTACATATTGTTTTTGATACACTTTGGTAGTTACATATTATTTTTGATACACTTTGGTAGTTACATATTATTTTTGATACACTTTGGTAGTTACATATTATTTTTTAAACACTTTGGTAGTTACATATTGTTTTTGATACACTTTGGTAGTTACATATTGTTTTTGATACACTTTGGTAGTTACATATTATTTTTTAAACACTTTGGTAGTTACATATTGTTTTTGATACACTTTGGTAGTTACATATTGTTTTTGATACACTTTGGTAGTTACATATTATTTTTGATACACTTTGGTAGTTACATATTGTTTTTGATACACTTTGGTAGTTACATATTATTTTTTAAACACTTTGGTAGTTACATATTGTTTTTGATACACTTTGGTAGTTACATATTGTTTTTGATACACTTTGGTAGTTACATATTGTTTTTGATACACTTTGGTAGTTACATATTATTTTTGATACAATTTGGTAGTTACATATTGTTTTTGATACACTTTGGTAGTTACATATTATTTTTGATAAACTTTGGTAGTTACATATTGTTTTTGATACACTTTGGTAGTTACATATTATTTTTTAAACACTTTGGTAGTTACATATTGTTTTTTATACACTTTGGTAGTTACATATTGTTTTTGATACACTTTGGTAGTTACATATTGTTTTTGATACACTTTGGTAGTTACATATTATTTTTGATACACTTTGGTAGTTACATATTGTTTTTGATACACTTTGGTAGTTACATATTGTTTTTGATACACTTTGGTAGTTACATATTATTTTTTAAACACTTTGGTAGTTACATATTGTTTTTGATACACTTTGGTAGTTACATATTGTTTTTGATACACTTTGGTAGTTACATATTGTTTTTGATACACTTTGGTTGTTACATATTATTTTTTAAACACTTTGGTAGTTACATATTATTTTTGATAGACTTTGGTAGTTACATATTGTTTTTGATACACTTTGGTAGTTACATATTGTTTTTGATACACTTTGGTAGTTACATATTATTTTTTAAACACTTTGGTAGTTACATATTGTTTTTGATACACTTTGGTAGTTACATATTGTTTTTGATACACTTTGGTAGTTACATATTATTTTTTAAACACTTTGGTAGTTACATGTTATTTTTGATACACTTTGGTAGTTACATATTGTTTTTTATACACTTTGGTAGTTACATATTGTTTTTGATACATTTTGGTAGTTACATATTATTTTTTAAACACTTTGGTAGTTACATATTGTTTTTGATACACTTTGGTAGTTACATATTGTTTTTGATACACTTTGGTAGTTACACATTGTTTTTGATACACTTTGGTAGTTACATATTGTTTTTGATACACTTTGGTAGTTACATATTGTTTTTGATACACTTTGGTAGTTACATATTGTAATTACAAACTGCCCAGCTCACCATCTGGCACCACAAAGCTACAAACTGCTGAAAATACTTTCTGTTTTAGCTAATGTTGGATGACACTGAGAAAACCACTGACTCAACACATACTCGCTAACATATAATGCTAGCACATACCCTTGACATAAACCCTGTAACATAAATTCCTGACATAACATCCCCTCTTAACATAAAACCCCCTGACATAATTCACTGATCTCCTGCTTACAAGTTTATATAAACTTTGTTTTGTTTCAGTGCCTTTTTATCTGATCAAAATGAGTACTTATTTGAACTCCCCAACGTAACAGGTACTGTCACATTTATTTAATAAAATAATCTACAGGTACATTTACGGTAGTTTACAACGTCAAGTTTATAGTTTTCAGCTGACCGTTATTATGTACTTGTAATAGATTTTCTATAATATGTTTTCAGCTTCAAGAGTTAGTCAAGAAAGAAAGGAGATCATGCGCTACATGTATTACGGTAATTTCTGGTTTCATATGTATAATACATACATCATTGTGCTGGTTGGTTAATTATTGTTGAATATTTAACCTCACTGTAATATTTATCTCAAAATGTATTATATACTTCTATGTTTGATACACTATGTACAAATAACTCAACCAAAACTGAGTCAAAATAATGAGTTTTTCATTATTTTCATACAAATACTTCATTACAAAATCTGCTTAGTTAATGAGTATTTTAATGTTTGTGTATAAAATCTTTAAGACGAAACTTCAATTTTTCAGAGTGCGGATGGTCGGCGCTGATTTTTATTTTAATCCTCATTTACTTCCCTTCCAAACCACCTCACCCACCCTGTCCATCCGCAACAGTTGTACGGGATAAATACTGGACTGGAATGTGGTCACTCAAAAGGTCAGTTGACACTTTCTCTAAGTGGTTGGTTCATAGGTTATTAGTGTTTGATGTTCTTCTGACTAGCCCTTGTTACAATCAGCTTTTTTTTTTTTTTCGTTACTTACTTTTGTTACTGGAGAGTTTACCAATCTCAATACTTTGATAAGATTATTAACAAATTTTAGACTATCACAATAAAAATCTATTTCAGTAAAGGCTACTTTATTCTCACACAATAATAATCTATTTCAGTAAAGGGTACTTTATTCTCACACTATAAAATTCTTTCAGAAAATTAACACAATAAAAATCTATTTCAGTAGAAGCTACTTTGTTCTGACAATAAAAATCTATTTCAGTAGAAGCTACTTTGTGCCCACACAATAAAAACCTATTCCAGTAAAAGCTACTTTGTTCTGGTAAAATAAAATCTATTTCAGCAAAGGCTACTTTGTTCTGACAATAAAAATCTATTTCAGCAAAGGCTACTTTGTGCTGCTATCTGTCATCTATGGCATCTCACTAGGTGTCATCAACTGCTGGGCCAGTGTCCTAAATGTCAATCTCAACGCCATCAACGTCAGTGAGGTACAGCTACTTTTCCATTTTCACTACCTTAGGATCTAAATAGTGGGTAGAAGGATGTTTCTTTAAACTCCGATTCTGCTGAATAGTAAATTTTTAAAATAAATAAAATCTTAAATCAGAAGAATATTACAAATTGAAAGTAGGCTTGTGTTTCAGCATTATAGGTAGGGACAGCTTGTTATAGTGGTAGAACATTTTTACTAAAGTAAACAAAACTAAACAAAATGGCTCATTGATTGGATAATTGAGTCTTGGAAATCAAGGTGCAGCAAGTAGAGAATAGTCAGATGTTTGCCCATGTATCAGAGTCTCTCAACACAGCTGAGGTACCCAAGGCATCAGCTGTGTTGAAATAGCTGCCACAAGAAAATCAGAGTTAGTGATCCTAAGGGGCTCCACTCCTGATTTTGGAGTTTTCTCCCCTAGATGTGTTGCTGCCCAGAACCCAACACTATGGGAGTGAGTAATGCTTCATCCTTTTGTGGACTTCCTGACTGATGACCGCTAGTGAAAGTAGTTATATTGATAAAAGAGAGTCAGTGCATTTCCTAGCAGGAAGCAGTTTTATCCATATAAAACAGGGGTCTCCAAACTTTTCAGCCCGAGGGCCGCATTAACTATCAAATATCAGTTCGGGGGCCAAAGTTTCTTCAAAGCATCTCTTCGGGGTGGTGTCGGCCCCCCCCCCCCCCCCCCCCCCGAAGAACGTCTACCCCCCAACGAAATATAATTTATATAGAAATATATAAAAATTTCAAGTGCCCCCCCCGAAGAAAATAGTCTGAAAGAAACACTGTCCGGAGCCGACAACACACTCGATGTCCAAGGTTGCTCTCAAATTGTAGTTTTAGATTAAAAAATTTAAATGACTGGTTATGTCTGCATCAGAGGCCAATTTCTATACAACTTTTTTTCATCAGACATTTATGGTCGTAGCTTGCCTACTTTCCAAGAAGTCACCTATTTCCTTTCTCAACTTAAATACTCTGCTCAGAAATCTCTCACAAATTAGCCATATTACTGCTGTGAAATATAGTAAATCTTGCGATTCTGTATTTGTATCTTTCAACATGTCTCTGAACTATCTATGGTTAGATATCCTCTCCGGCAACATACGTTCTATGTAAGGAAGCCAACTCTTGTATTACGTTCATGTCTTCATCCACACCTCTAATGAACACAATAGGTTGAGAGGTGGAACAGCTGTCCAGCAACTCATCCATTGCAATTGAAAAATGGTGAAACTTGCTTGAATTTTTCGCTATTTGAATCACAATGTTTTCACAAATGTATGCAACATGACGAGCAATGGTATTTGCACACATAGCTACATTCTCAAATTGTTTTGAATTTTCTGGACAAAGTACCTCAGCCACCAATAACAAACATTTATTCTGTGGACAAAAAGATCACCGAGGGCCGGATGAGAGGACCTCGCGGGCCGCATCGGGCCGCGTCCGGCCCGCAGGCCGTAGTTTGGAGACCCCTGATATAAAAGATAGAGAGTGTGAGTGTGTCTCCTCCTATCATGTCACTCTAATGTTTCTTTTTCTTCAGTCAGAAGCTGGATGGATCGGCTTCTACGCAACACTAGCCTCTGCTGCTGGATCTATGCTGATAGGCAGGTAGGGGTTAGATTGCATGTGTGGCTAGTGTCCCTTGAATAAAGATTTAACCTGAATTGTTGCCCCGTCTTCACAGTGATGGTAAATTACTTCCCCATAATTAGTGAAATAATGATATATTCCTTCCCCAGGTCTGGTGCTATAAATGTATATTCCTTACCCAGATTTTATCCTACTCATAAAATTGTCTCTCTCCCAAATTTGGTGCTGCAATGTCACATTCCCTCCCCAGATGTGGTGATATAATTGATTCCCTTCCATAATTTAGTGATATAATAATATATTCCCTCCCAAGATTTGGTGATATAATATATTCCCTCCCAAGATTTGATGATATAATGTCACATTCCTTCCCCAGATTTGGTGATATATTTGCCAGAAGGATGACTCTGTTTATCCTGGTCATGTATATCCTGGGTGCTGGCTGTTTTGTTGTTTTCACTTTGGTGCTGATCAAAGTCATCCCATACTCTGATGGTAAGTGTGTGTGTGAGTTACCCATACTCTTACAGTAAGTCTGCTTGTTAATTACCTGCTTTATTTTTCATATCTGTATCAAAGATTTAATCTAACACAGACTTGGATGATGTACTGTGTCTAAGCCAATACAAACAGTTTACCTGTGTTTGTGTTGTGTGTACATCCCCGTCAGCCTTGTGTCCCTGTGTTTCAGTGCTGCTGTATGCCACTGTGATTGGAGGCAATGGTTTGATCAGTTTGTGTTGTGTGTACATCCCTGTCAGCCTTGTGTCCCTGTGTTTCAGTGCTGCTGTATGCCACTGTGATTGGAGGCAATGGTTTGATCAGTTTGTGTTGTGTGTACATCCCTGTCAGCCTTCTATCCCTGTGTTTCAGTGCTGCTGTATGCCACTGTAAGCCTTGTTCCCCTGTGTTTCAGTGCTGCTGTATGCCACTGTAAGCCTTGTTCCCCTGTGTTTCAGTGCTGCTGTATGCCACTGTGATCGGAGGCAATGGTTTGATCAACGCCGCTGTGCCCATGATCTATGAGCTGGGGTGTGAGCTGGCCTACCCCACCAGTGAGGGCGCTGCCAACGGATTTTTGACCTACCTTAACAACATGGGCGGCCTTTTCTTTTTGGCCGTCTTCGCAGTCCCACACATTGGTAAGTTGGTCTTTTCAGTCCCACACATTTCAAGTTGGTCTTCTCAGTCCCACACATTGGTAAGTTGGTCTTCTCAGTCCCACACATTGGTAAGTTGGTCTTCTCAGTCCCACACATTGGTAAGTTGGTCTTTTCAGTCCCACACATTGGTAAGTTGGTCTTTTCAGTCCCACACATTTCAAGTTGGTCTTCTCAGTCCCACACATTGGTAAGTTGGTCTTCTCAGTCCCACACATTTTAAGTTGGTCTTCTCAGTCCCACACATTGGTAAGTTGGTCTTTTCAGTCCCACACATTTCAAGTTGGTCTTCTCAGTCCCACACATTGGTAAGTTGGTCTTCTCAGTCCCACACATTTTAAGTTGGTCTTCTCAGTCCCACACATTTAACGTTGGTCTTTTCAGTCCCACACATTTTAAGTTGGTCTTCTCAGTCCCACACATTTTGAGTTGGTCTTCTCAGTCCCACACATTTCAAGTTGGTCTTCTCAGTCCCACACATTTTAAGTTGGTCTTCTCAGTCCCACACATTTTAAGTTGGTCTTCTCAGTCCCACACATTGGTAAGTTGGTCTTCTCAGTCCCACACATTGGTAAGTTGGTCTTCTCAGTCCCACACATTGGTAAGTTGGTCTTCTCAGTCCCACACATTGGTAAGTTGGTCTTCTCAGTCCCACACATTTTAAGTTGGTCTTCTCAGTTCCACACATTTTAAGTTGGTCTTCTCAGTCCCACACATTGGTAAGTTGGTCTTTTCAGTCCCACACATTTTAAGTTGGTCTTCTCAGTCCCACACATTTTGAGTTGGTCTTTTCAGTCCCACACATTTTAAGTTGGTCTTCTCAGTCCCACACATTTTAAGTTTGTCTTTTCAGTCCCACACATTTTGAGTTGGTCTTTTCAGTCCCACACATTTTAAGTTGGTCTTCTCAGTCCCACACATTTTAAGTTTGTCTTTTCAGTCCCACACATTTTGAGTTGGTCTTTTCAGTCCCACACATTTAACGTTGGTCTTCTCAGTCCCACACATTTTAAGTTTGTCTTTTCAGTCCCACACATTTTGAGTTGGTCTTTTCAGTCCCACACATTTTAAGTTGGTCTTCTCAGTCCCACACATTTTGAGTTGGTCTTTTCAGTCCCACACATTTTAAGTTGGTCTTCTCAGTTCCACACATTTTAAGTTGGTCTTCTCAGTCCCACACATTGGTAAGTTGGTCTTTTCAGTCCCACACATTTTAAGTTGGTCTTTTCAGTCCCACACATTTTAAGTTGGTCTTCTCAGTCCCACACATTTTGAGTTGGTCTTTTCAGTCCCACACATTTTAAGTTGGTCTTCTCAGTTCCACACATTTTAAGTTGGTCTTCTCAGTCCCACACATTGGTAAGTTGGTCTTTTCAGTCCCACACATTTTAAGTTGGTCTTTTCAGTCCCACACATTTTAAGTTGGTCTTCTCAGTCCCACACATTTTGAGTTGGTCTTTTCAGTCCCACACATTTTAAGTTGGTCTTCTCAGTCCCACACATTGGGGAGTTTCTCAGTCCCACTCATTAAAAATTTTGTTTTTATTATTAGAATCATAAAAGTTAAAACAATGATATATTCAAAGCGAATATTTACTTTATAGTTATAGTTATTAACTACGTGATCTCTTTAAAGAGAGAATATTTATTTATTGTTATTTTTATGATATTTATTTTTAAAAAACAATACCTATTTTTTGTTACTTACTGTATGATATCCTTAAAGCCTTAGGCTCACCACTGTAACCCTGATTTGTTTGTTGAACCCAGGTACCATGTGGATGAACTGGGCCGCCCTGGGATCCATTGTAATCTGTATACCAATGATAGCAGCCCTGAAGGGACGGTTCAATAGGCTGGAGGTGGACGAGGGGGTGAGGCCTCAACTCTATGTGGAGCAGGAAGCTGATGTACCATGCAAGGCTTAGGCCATGCCTAGTTTATTCTTAATGCTGCTGTGTGATGCAAGGCTTAGTTGAATCATGCAGGAACTGCTGCATTCCCACCTAAAGTCCAATTTTTACTTGTTTTAATTGCTAAACCACCTTTTTTTATCTATGGCCTGTGCTGAAGTATTTATTAACCAACAGAAAGATATTATAAAACCCCAGGCAATTTTAATTAAATTTTTTTCCCTTTCCTCCTTGATTTATTGATAATCATTGCTAAACCACATTTAAAACTTTGGCCTGTGTTGAAGTATTTATCAAACAAAAGAAAAATATTATAAAAACCTCATTAGGCAATTGTAAATTTTAAAAATCTTCCCTTTTCTCCTTAATGAATTTTTATTGATAATCCTGTTTCCACATATTTATTAAGAATTTTTAGTCTTTGTGTGTTGACACAGGCTAAAAATAGAAATGTTATTATATTTGTTGTTGCTGTTGTTCTAAAACAAAATGGCAGCTTAACAGTTGTTTATTTTTTGTGTATTCTTGTTATCAGTTAAAAATACTTTCTGTACTAAATGGTGATAAAATTTGTCTGTCTTGACTATTGGTACTGGTCTGGTTATTATCATGTTATTATTATTTTAAAAATTCTGATATTTACTTGCAATTTTAAAACTGTAGCTGCAAATTTATTTTGAGAATTCTTATATTTTAGCAACACACTGTGAAGCAAAAATTTTAATTTTTTATTTGAAGGTCTAGATGGAAGAATGAGGCAATTTTTAGAAAGGAAATTACTGGACTAACCATGTCCTCAAGTGTATTTTAAAAAGTTAAAATTTTTTTAGAAGACTTTTGTGACATATTCCTTAGTGACATGTGTTACACTGTTTTTAGTACGTAGCCAGTAACAATTTGTCAGTCATGCTTGCAGTAGAAAGCAGGCAGCAGCTGTAGAGGGAAGGGTAGGTTGGTCGTATGGTAGAGCATGGTTGTATGGTAGAGCGCTTGACTGCTAGCCTGAAAGTCACGAGTTTGGATCTCAGTCTTGACTTGCGACTGCAGGATGTCTCTGAGTCCACCCAGCTCTGGTGAGTACCTGACTCACATTGGGAAAGAAAATCTGGCTTAACATTGTTATGACCACACCATCCCTCAAGTAACATAAACTCTACTTCATCTGCCATGCAGATGATTAGGTCTGGAAGGAGAGCTTTGCTTATTTTAAGTTTAGGGTAAGCTTGAATTAGTTAATTCCTGCTAAAACTGTGATAATCTTTGCTGCATGGATTAACTGTTTTGAACAACAAAAAGCAACCCACACAATCTCGCTAGAACTTTTTTTTGATATTATAATCATTTAAATAACTGGTCTTTCATTGTTTTACTGGCATTGTTGATAGTTTGAAAGGTTTGTATGCACTTTGTGTACAGCTTGGTCTACATGATTTTCTGTATGGATGGGTGTCTGGTTATTAGGTAAGTTAATTACATACTCAAACTGCTCAGTGCATTCCAATTTGTACTTTTTTAATGTACATGTTTGACTTGTTTTTATAAATTGTAAGTCGTTGATAATTTGATAAATTTTAAAAAAGATGTAAACATTTGATAATTTGATATATTTAAAAAAAAAAGATGTAAACATTTGAAAATTTGATACATTTAAAAAAAAAAGTAAACATTTGAAAATTTGATATATTTTTAAAAATGTAAACATTTGAAAATGATACATTTAAAAAAAAATGAAAACATTTGAAAATTTGATACATTTTTAAAAAAGATGTAAGCATTTTATAATTTGATACTTGATGTGACCCTCTAACTCTAAGATGAAATAAGTTTCTTTCAATGTTAAGCTAGAGCCAAAAGTATCTACTGAGGGTCTTGGACATCAAGTTGGACATTTTTAGCAAATTCTATTCATTTTATGAATTTATGTACATTCAATTGTGGTGACAGTTAAAAATACAAATCTATTTTAAAATTAAGCAAACTAATATAGTAAGATAGTAACTGCTTTAAATAAAAAATGGGATAGGAACAAATCTAGTTTGTTTTCAATTTTTTTCCAGGTTGTTTAATTATTTTTTGCTTGTTTCCTCTTCATTCCAACAACAGTTTAAATATTATTTTCTTTTCCTTTGATAATTCCATGGAACAGCTTTGGTCAGTTGTGACTGACGATTTGGCTTTACCTTGGAAAATTGTCCTGGCACACACGCACATTTCTTTTAAATAAAAAACTTGAATGGCTTCTTCCCTTCTATTCTAACCACGTCAAGTTGTGTGGGCTAGATTTTGGCAGTAGTACACTTCATCACACACTTTCTCTCTAGTTTCATCTTGTGTGTAGCCTACACATTACACAATGTATTTTACACATGTGACATCACACTACACACCATGCTTTGTACACACTGGCCAACACGTTTTATATACACACACACTACACATATGTCCTCAGTTACACGCCTTGACATTGTTTTTCTCGACGGTGACCTGGATATCCTCAGGTTTTAAACCCTCGTCAACCTTCAGTCTGTTGAAGTTGTTTTTTAGCAATAGGATCATGGGAATACAGACAACAACAGATCCAAGTGCCGCCCCACTTGTCCACCGCGTACCTAGAGAGTTGATCCAAGGGAAACAACAATTAAAATAGAAAACATAAAAATGTGTACAGAATTACCTCCCCTAGTCAATTAAAAATAGCACCCATGCTGTGAAAAATTTAAATTTAAAGAGAGGTTGTATTTAAACGCTAGATCTAATTGTTTTGGTTAGTTAATAATCAATAAAAAATTTAAAATCTGGTACGCGATCGACCAGCATTAATCTTTAACCCTTGAAATTTAAATTATCTAATTAGTAAGTGAACGATTAAAAAATAGATTACCAACGTCAGGGAAAGCAAAGACGACCAGGAATAGGAGACCGACAATGTTGTTGACTATGGTCAGAAATCCGTTGGCCGCCCCCTCGCTGGTGGGGTAGGCCAGCTCGCAGCCCATCTCGTACATCAGCGGGATGGCTGCATAAATTAAAGTCTGTCCACCAATCACCGAGCTGTATAGAACGGCTATGAAGAAATCATTCGACCAATCAAAAAGAAGGATGGTAATTTAGTTGAGCTAATAAATGGTTTTGATTGATACATCAAGAGTATATTGGCAAAATCTTCGAATATCATCAGTGAACCTTATCATCTACCATCTCTGAACTCCTGCAGTGAGCAATATCAAACCCAAACACTAACCATCATTAAACCCCAACACGTACCATCCGTTAATCTCAACATACCAACAACCACATCACTGAACCATAAAATCTACCGTCAGTGAACCCCAGCACACCATAAAACATCAAGTGAAACAACGTGAATCTTCCAGAACCCTCTATCTGTGGACTCCATCACCTATCATCCGGGAAACCCGGTAACTACAATCAGTGAACCCCAGCACCTAACGTTAACTCCAATACCTATCATCAATGAACCCTAGTACCTATAAATGAATCCCAGCACCTACCATCAGTGAACCCCCGCACCTACAGTGAACCCCAGCACCTACCATCAGTGTACTCTTGCATCTTCCATCAGTGAACCACAGGACTTACCATCAGTGAACCCTAGCACCTACCATCAGTGAACCCCAGCACTTACCATCAGTGAACCCTAGCACCTACCATCAGTGAACCACAGCACTTACCATCAGTGAACCCCAGCACTTGATAAAACATCAAGAGAAACAGCGTGAAGCAGCCCGCCCCCAGCACCTACCATCAGTGAACCATAGTGAACCACAGCACATACCATCAGTAAACTCCAGCATTTGATAAAACATCAAGAGAAACAGCGTGAAGCAGCCCGCCCCCAACACCTACCATCAGTGAACCCCAGCACTTGATAAAACATCAAGAGAAACAGCGTGAAGCAGCCCGCCCCCAACACCTACCATCAGTGAACCCCAGCACTTGATAAAACATCAAGAGAAACAGCGTGAAGCAGCCCGCCCCCAACACAAACAGCACGAGGATGTAGACCTTCATGTGGTGGACAAACCGGTCAGAGAACCTGCGGACACACAGGTCACGTGTTAGCCGGTGTCACGTGTCACTCTGTCAGTGGTCACGTGTCAGTCCATGTGTCATATCACTATGGCAGCTTTCAACTGTCACACTATGGCAGCTTTCAACTGTCACACTATGGCAGCTTTCAACTGTCACACTATGGCAGCTTTCAGGTGTCACTCTATGTAGGTAATCGAGTGTTGGAGAATATTTTAAGCAGCTACATCAAACATCTCTAAGTGATACTCCATACTTTGGTAACCAAACAGTAGCCAGTAGCCACATTACGCTGTGAGAGGTAGCCGGTAGCTATTTATCATCATCTCACCTTTTTCTGTTCATAACTTTAAAATATAGGGCAGAGTTCAACTGTTTAAGTGACCTCGGCATGCAAGGGGATAGTGTGGTCAGCACTTTACCCAGCCACCTTAGACATACAGGGGGATAGTGTGGTTAGCACTTTACCCAGCCACCTTAGACATACAGGGGGATAGTGTGGTTAGCACTTTACCCAGCCACCTTAGACATACAGGAGGATAGTGTAGTTAGCACTTTACCCAGCCACCTAAGCATACAGGGGAATAGTGTGGTCAGCACTTTACCCAGCCGCCTTAGTTAACATAGCGTTGGTCTGGGTTGCTTCAGAAGCGTCCTACAAATTTGAGCCCGGGATCCGATCTCAAAACGTTCGGGTAAGCAGTCGTAATCTATACCATCCGACCACGATGTCCCTTAGCTTTTAAATAGATATAGTAGAAATTGGACCCTCTGTCGCTTGTATCACAGTGGAATCAAATCAAAATATCTGCCCTATCTACATTTCCCGTTCAGAGGCGTAGCGAGGGGCGGGGGGGGGGGGGGGTGCGCGGGGGGTGCGGACCGCACCGGGTGACACCATTTAGGAGGGGGACACCATTTAGGAGGGTGACACCAAGGCAAAAAATAGCATAATATATAGAGCAAAATTTTAGGAGGGGGAGTGAAAATCGAAAGTTTGAGGGGGGGGGGATGCAAATCGAAAATTGAAAGTTTGTCTCCGGGACCGGTCGCTGCGCCTCTGGGGGTGACACCATTAAGTGCCACACCGGGTGACAGCCGCCCTCGCTACGCCACTGTTCCCGTTACACAACACAGGATTTAAAGTCAACTGAATTAGTCAACCTCTTCCAACACATTTTGTACGTTACCTGCCAACACATTGTGTACGTTACCTGCCAACACATTGTGTACGTTACCTGCCAACACATTGTGTACGTTACCTGCCAACACATTGTGTACGTTACCTGCCAACACATTGTGTACGTTACCTGCCAACACATTGTGTACGTTACCTGCCAACACATTGTGTACGTTACCTGCCAACACATTGTGTACGTTACCTGCCAACACACTGTGTACGTTACCTGCCAACACACTGTGTACGTTACCTGCCAACACATTGTGTACGTTACCTGCCAACACATTGTGTACGTTACCTGCCAACACATTGTGTACGTTACCTGCCAACACATTGTGTACGTTACCTGCCAACACATTGTGTACGTTACCTGCCAACACACTGTGTACGTTACCTGCCAACACACTGTGTACGTTACCTGCCAACACATTGTGTACGTTACCTGCCAACACATTGTGTACGTTACCTGCCAACACATTGTGTACGTTACCTGCCAACACATTGTGTACGTTACCTGCCAACACATTGTGTACGTTACCTGCCAACACATTGTGTACGTTACCTGCCAACACATTGTGTACGTTACCTGCCAACACATTGTGTACGTTACCTGCCAACACATTGTGTACGTTACCTGCCAACATATTGTGTACGTTACCTGCCAACACATTGTGTACGTTACCTGCCAACACAGTGTGTACGTTACCTGCCAACACAGTGTGTACGTTACCTGCCAACACATTGTGTACGTTACCTGCCAACACATTGTGTACGTTACCTGCCAACACATTGTGTACGTTACCTGCCAACACATTGTGTACGTTACCTGCCAACACATTGTGTACGTTACCTGCCAACACATTGTGTACGTTACCTGCCAACACATTGTGTACGTTACCTGCCAACACATTGTGTACGTTACCTGCCAACACATTGTGTACGTTACCTGCCAACACATTGTGTACGTTACCTGCCAACATATTGTGTACGTTACCTGTCAACACAGTGTGTACGTTACCTGCCAACACATTGTGTACATTACCTGTCAACACATTGTGTACGTTACCTGCCAACACATTGTGTACATTACCTGTCAACACATTGTGTACGTTACCTGCCAACACATTGTGTACGTTACCTGTCAACACATTGTGTACGTTACCTGCCAACACATTGTGTACGTTACCTGCCAACATATTGTGTACGTTACCTGCCAACACATTGTGTACATTACCTGTCAACACAGTGTGTACGTTACCTGCCAACACAGTGTGTACGTTACCTGCCAACACAGTGTGTACGTTACCTGCCAACACAGTGTGTACGTTACCTGCCAACACATTGTGTACGTTACCTGCCAACACATTGTGTACATTACCTGTCAACACAGTGTGTACGTTACCTGCCAACACATTGTGTACATTCCTGTCAACACATTGTGTACGTTACCTGCCAACACAGTGTGTACGTTACCTGCCAACACAGTGTGTACGTTACCTGCCAACACAGTGTGTACGTTACCTGCCAACACAGTGTGTACGTTACCTGCCAACACATTGTGTACTTTACCTGTCAACACAGTGTGTACGTTACCTGCCAACACATTGTGTACATTCCTGTCAACACAGTGTGTACGTTAACTGCCAACACAGTGTGTACGTTACCTGCCAACACAGTGTGTACGTTACCTGCCAACACAGTGTGTACGTTACCTGCCAACACAGTGTGTACGTTACCTGCCAACCAAGAGGCACATCGTGCTGGACGCTAGGGTAGAGTAGAAGCCAAGCCACCCGGCCTTGTCCTGGGGAAGATAATAATGACGATAAGGGAAGATGTCACAAGGATGATAATAATGACGATAAGGGAAGATGTCATAAGGAAGATAATAATGACGATAATGGAAGATGTCACGAGGAAGATAATATTAATAATGACGATAAGGGAAGATGTCATGAGGAAGATAATAATGACGATAAGGGAAGATGTCATGAGGAAGATAATAATGACGATAATGGAAGATGTCACGAGGAAGATAATAATGACGATAAGGGAAGATGTCATGAGGAAGATAATAATGAAGATAATGGAAGATGTCACGAGGAAGATAATAATGACGATAAGGGAAGATGTCATAAGGAAGATAATAACGACGATAAGGGAAGATGTCATAAGGAAGATAATAACGACGATAAGGGAAGATGTCATAAGGAAGATAATACAACTGGCAATAAGGAAGATGATTACAGGTAATGGAGATTACATCACCTCGAACGTTAAAACAAATAAACCGGGAGTGATCTCCCCTAAACGTTCTCGAATATTCTTATATGAAACAACAGGGGATGGCAACTCGGGATATAGACGTTATTTTAAATCCATTTTAAATACTACACTTTTTAAAATAGAATAAAATCTCGTAGAAAAAAAGAATTTTATACCAAGTGAACGCCAAATGAAATGTGCATAATAGTGCGGAATATTATTAGTACTTTATAAATTCAAGTGCGTTTTTTTTTAGAAATCGGATACAGCGAAAATTACTACTTCCGGTCAACAGAAATTACAAAAAATTTGATAGAGGGCAGAGAATTAGATTTTTTACTTACATGTGAAATTTCATTTATCTATCTGAAATAGTACTCAAGTTATATGCTTTTGAAAAATTCAAAGTAGAAAAAGTTCCACTTCCATCTACTGAACCTATCTACTGAACAACATATGATGGCCTCTACAAGTATCAGAGCTGCATGGAATCAAAGAAATCAGAGTCTCAACCAGTGGCGTAGCGAGGTCGGGTGTCACCCGGTGCGGCACTAAATGGTGTCAGCCCCCCCCCCACCGTAAAAAATTATATATATATATATATATATATATATATATATATATATATATATATATATATATATATATATATGTGTGTGTATATATATATATATGTGTGTGTATATATATATATATATATATGTGTGTATATATATATATATATATATATATATATATATATATATGTATATATATATATATATGTATATATATATATATATATATATATATATATATATATATATATATATATATATATATATATATATACATATATATATATATATATATATATATATATATATATATATATATATATATATATATATATATATATATATATATTAGCTGCATACCCGTGCTCCGCCACAGTGAATCATTTTATTCCTTCAGTTTACCGCGCTGCGCGTATACCCGTGTTTCGCCACTGTGTGGATATGGATATTGCCTCAGAGTTATATATTTATTTATATTTATATATATTAGGTAGGCATAGTGCCTAGCTCCGCTTAGGTTTATATAAAAATTTTGAGAATTTGAATGATTAATTAAGTGGTGATTGGCTGTTATGTGGTGTTCTTGGGGCAACCTGCGGCTCGTGAGCCGCATGCGGCTCTTTTGATGTCCAGATGCGGCTCTTCAGCTCTATGCACAAATATTAATAAATGTTTTATTTTATTTTCAAAACTCATAAAAATATTGTTCTGCAACAACCGGTAATGAACGATAAAATAATAGACAATAAGCGCTCGCCATTCTATTGGAGCAGGGGTCGGCAACCTTTTGAAGCGGAAGAGCCAAAAGTTACAATTTTCAATATTTCCTGGTTTTAAAGAGCCACTAACATTTTTTTATTTCAAATATTTTATTTTTTTATTAAGATTATTAGTATTTGTTTAAGGAGCTGGAGAGCCGCATCTTGATATCAAGGGAGCCGCATGCGGCTCGCGAGCCGCAGGTTGCCGACCCCTGTATTGGAGTACTTAGTTACGTCCTATCACTGCAATGGTTTCCCCCTTTTAGGGGAGCCAAAATATTTTTATTTGCTATATAATGTCCCTCATTGCCAAGAAATGGATTGTACTTGTATTACCATGTCTAAAAATAATGCTAATGTGTTTAAGCTTATAAATTTTATATTGTTTTTAGAAGTCATTAATTTAATAATATGATTTTTATAAATTTCGATAATCCACATATTTGATTAATTGAATAAATTGTGCGTCTACATTTACGCCGCTGTTTTATATTTTTTATAGGTGTCTTTGTTCTTTTTTTGTTATTTTAGCTATTCAAATCTACGTTACATCCCTTGGCTAGTTTTCAAATGGGAGATAATTCATTTGCACTTAATACCACGATATATGAGATTCATCCTCAACAAACTAACCTTTTTGTTTTAATGATAAACCTACGCTTGAGGATCCTTTAAAATATATTTTTAAAAAGTATAATTTTTAATTTTACTTGCGGGCAAGAAGGTAGATTTGTTTTTAAATTTTTTTTTAAAATAATTAATTGTTATTTTTATAACATGCTGTTTATACGCAATGCACGTCATTTCATATTCCCATATGTCGAAGTCACATAAATAGGCCAGTGCCTATAAGTGTTACTGTTGCACCCTCCTTTTATTCAGCATCATTTGAACTTTCTTTGTGGGATTCCATTAAATTTTTTTTTTTATCATACTATAGTATGTTGACTCTCTTTGAGATTCCATTAGATGGGTGAGAAGTTGAATCCTGACTACTGAACGTTATAAATACAGCTTGATTTAGCGTGTTGTCTCTATCATTAGCAGGTTTACGTCATGGTGTCAACCCCCCCCCCCCCCCCCCCCCTCTCCACCCTTGTCAGGATTTGTCAACTTCGCTCTTAAAAGACTATTTAACTCACTCTAATTAATCTCTTAATTAAGTGGAATTATCATTTTTCTGTATATATTATGCTATTTTTTGCCTTGGTGTCACCCCCCCCCTAAATGGTGTCACCAGGTGCGGTCCGCCCCCCCCCCCTCGCTACGCCTCTGGTCCCAACTAAGTGAACCGAACAGAAGACTTACGAGGTCGCAGTAGAGTGCTCTACCTTCCTACCACGCCGTGCTCCCTACTATCCGTATATATCATAGACCTACCAATAGGGCTGGTAAGTAGGTCACCAACCAGTTCTACGGCTCAATAAAACCTGTATGTGCCATAGAACTGTTTATTGACCTACTTACCAGCCCTATTCCAGCTACCATCAAGAGATGTAATAGCAATGTAGAAAAAAAAACCCATGCCCCTACTGACCTCACTGACACCAAACGGTTCCAGAATGACATTCAGGACGGTACCCCAGCAGGCCATGACCCCAGTAGACACACCATAGACAGAGGTCAGCAACAGGAAGTGGGTGTTTCTATAAATAGATATGCGAGTTTTGTTCGACATTAGTAGAATACAAGGAGAGTTAAGCATAAGACATAAGTAAAATTCAAGGAGAAAGAGCAATGTTTATTCCAGACTTTTTTCTCTGGGGGGGGGGGGGGGAGACTTGAAATTTTCGGGGGGGGGGGGGGGCGGTAGACTTTCTTCGGAGGGGGGGCGGGCGGACACTATTGAAAGTATATATTTTTTATATAAATTATAACAATTTCATTTCGTTCATGGGGGGGGGGGGGGGGGGGGCGAAGAGATGCCTGGAGGAAAGTCTGAATATTTGTTTGATCTACCGGAATTCGGTTTAAAAAACCCTTTGTCAGGTTAGGCTGAATTGTGTATCTTGTTTTACCCGACATAACCAACAACTTTTGGTAGTATATGTAAAGCTCGATCAGTAACTCGTGACAGTTATCTGCCCCTTCTTATCGCGCATGAAAATCAACCGTCCGTAACAAACAGTTCAGTGTTGTCAACAGACTGATTGAGTGATCGCTTGAGATTAATTCTGTTGTTATCTCCCCTTTTATTATTCAAAATAGTGTGATTTATATTCGTTTTAAGTAATAATTTAATATCTTTTTAAATGAAAAATTAAATATTCTTGCATTGTCATCAAAGATGAACGTGTCTGAATATTGTTAACGAAATCGCTGGATTAGAAGTTTTTCAAAATAGAGTTAGAAAATTTGCCACAACCCACAAACAGACGTTGTCAACTAAATAACAGTTTATAATAATAATCATTAAAAAAGTTTTTAAAAACCCACGTTTTCTGATTGAACTAAAAAGTAGAAAATAAATGCTATAGGCCCTACATCACAATAATGCAAGCGATCACTCTACTATAAGCGATCAAAAACGTGGGGCGCCGAAGTAAAAGTTATATTACTATTGATTAGATAATACTATTGACTTTTATTAGGGAGCTTGTAGAGAGTCAACAGTATTAGAAACTGTAAGAAAATCACGGCGCCCCACGTTTTTGCTCGCTTATAGTAGAGTGATCGCTTGCATTATTGTGATGTAGGGCCTATAGCATTTATTTTCTACTTTTTAGTTCAATCAGAAAACGTGGGTTTTTAAAAACTTTTTTAATGATTATTATTTTCTACTTTTTAGTCTTTGTCTGTTTGTTTGCATTAAAATCTTGCTATCGATTTTATCTTTTCACTTTTTTTGGGTAAACGAAGACAACTCGTAAAAAGACAACTCGTAAAAAGACAACTCGTAAAAAGACAACTCGTAAAAAACACGTTGTTTGAATACGTTACTGACTAGAACACATAGATTTGAACCCGTGTCGAGTGGGATAGCAATCGTGTGCCCAACCACTCGACCATATCGTCTCCCCCAAACTGGCCTACCTCCTGTAAGTTTAAACTCGGTTCAAGCTAAATTCTCTGCCCCTAAGCCTGTGGCGACATGTGATCGTTCGCTTCACTGCGCGCGAGGTACGCGTCGCTGGTTTTTTACCACGTTTTCTTTAACTTGCTTTCTCTGTGTGTTTATTTATTTATTTGTTTGTCTTTCCAATCCAATCTTGCGATCGAAATTTCTGGCACTTCCCAGTTAGCTAGCGCGCTGAAATTTTCAGGGAAGCTTTCTTTTGGATGACCATTGAATATTCAATTGTTATTATTACTAAATTGATCAATGGAAACATTTTATTGAGCATTTTAGACCGCTATATAATCTATATATATAATTCTCCTCTGCTAGCCATTACAAAAAAAAACCAGCGACGCGTACCTCGCGCGCAGTGAAGCGAACGATCACATGTCGCCACAGGCTTAGGGGCAGAGAATTTAGCTTGAACCGAGTTTAAACTTACAGGAGGTAGGCCAGTTTGGGGGAGACGATATGGTCGAGTGGTTGGGCACACGATTGCTATCCCACTCGACACGGGTTCAAATCTATGTGTTCTAGTCAGTAACGTATTCAAACAACGTGTTTTTTACGAGTTGTCTTTTTACGAGTTGTCTTTTTACGAGTTGTCTTTTTACGAGTTGTCTTCGTTTACCCAAAAAAAGTGAAAAGATAAAATCGATAGCAAGATTTTAATGCAAACAAACAGACAAAGACTAAAAAGTAGAAAATAATAATCATTAAAAAAGTTTTTAAAAACCCACGTTTTCTGATTGAACTAAAAAGTAGAAAATAAATGCTATAGGCCCTACATCACAATAATGCAAGCGATCACTCTACTATAAGCGAGCAAAAACGTGGGGCGCCGTGATTTTCTTACAGTTTCTAATACTGTTGACTCTCTACAAGCTCCCTAATAAAAGTCAATAGTATTATCTAATCAATAGTAATATAACTTTTACTTCGGCGCCCCACGTTTTTGATCGCTTATAGTAGAGTGATCGCTTGCATTATTGTGATGTAGGGCCTATAGCATTTATTTTCTACTTTTTAGTTCAATCAGAAAACGTGGGTTTTTAAAAACTTTTTTAATGATTATTATTTTTGTAATGGCTAGCAGAGGAGAATTATATATATAGATTATATAGCGGTCTAAAATGCTCAATAAAATGTTTCCATTGATCAATTTAGTAATAATAACAATTGAATATTCAATGGTCATCCAAAAGAAAGCTTCCCTGAAAATTTCAGCGCGCTAGCTAACTGGGAAGTGCCAGAAATTTCGATCGCAAGATTTGATTGGAAAGACAAACAAATAAATAAACACACAGAGAAAGCAAGTTAAAGAAAACGTGGTAAAAACTTGTTAGCAAGATTCCATCCACACCTGTTGTCAATCACATAACAATAAAAAATTAATTGTTAAGGAATTAAAAACTTTTATTACTGTTTATACATGTGTTTGTAATTAGTGCTCCGTATATTTAAAATTTTCATGTGTTATTTGAGAAAAAAAAGAAGGTACCAGATACACAGACAGGCATCAACGGAACGAGAGGAGAGGAGGAGAATAGTTTAGGCACTCACTTTCTATGTGACCAGAATCGTTTAGGTACTCACTTTCTATGTAACCAGAATCGTTTAGGTACTCACTTGCTATGTGACCAGAATCGTTTAGGTACTCACTTTCTATGTAACCAGAATCGTTTAGGTACTCACTTTCTATGTAACCAGAATCGTTTAGGTACTCACTTGCTATGTGACCAGAATCGTTTAGGTACTCACTTTCTATGTAACCAGAATCGTTTAGGTACTCACTTTCTATGTAACCAGAATCGTTTAGGTACTCACTTTCTATGTAACCAGAATCGTTTAGGTACTCACTTGCTATGTGACCAGAATCGTTTAGGTACTCACTTTCTATGTAACCAGAATCGTTTAGGTACTCACTTTCTATGTGACCAGAATCGTTTAGGTACTCACTTTCTATGTGACCAGAATCGTTTAGGTACTCACTTTCTATGTGACCAGAATCGTTTAGGTACTTACTTTCTATGTGACCAGAATCGTTTAGGTACTCACTTTCTATGTGACCAGAATCGTTTAGGTACTCACTTTCTGAGTGACCAGAATCGTTTAGGTACTCACTTTCTATGTGACCAGAATCGTTTAGGTACTCACTTTCTATGTGACCAGAATCGTTTAGGTACTCACTTTCTATGTGACCAGAATCGTTTAGGTACTCACTTTCTATGTGACCAGAATCGTTTAGGTACTCACTTTCTATGTGACCAGAATCGTTTAGGTACTCACTTTCTATGTGACCAGAATCGTTTAGGTACTCACTTTCTATGTGACCAGAATCGTTTAGGTACTCACTTTCTGAGTGACCAGAGGCCTGGCCAGTACACGTCCCTGCTTGTAGTTGCTGTGACACTGGGGGGCTGGGGCGGCGTAGAGGGGAAGTAGAGCAGTAACGCCAGCATTATGAGACCAGCCCATCCACATTCTGGGGAGTAAAAGATATGAGACCAGCCCATCCACATTCTGGGGAGTAAAAGATATGAGACCAGCCCATCCACATTCTGGGGAGATATGAGACCAGCCCATCCACATTCTGGGGAGTAAAAGATATGAGACCAACCCATCCACTTTATTAATTGACCCAACTGACCTAATAGGGTTTGGGCAAGGTTCGGGGGGTAGGGCTAAGGTTAGGCTTAGGGATAGGGATAGGGTTAGTTTAGTAAGTGTTTTGGATGCAATAAGCTTTTATATTCGTTAGTTTCACTGTGTGGCATTAGATGGAGTGTCTAGCGTTGTTGTTTTTCTCAAATTAATTTTTTTTATATGTATTTTCAAGAGGTAATTACCATGTGGTAATGGAGAGGGGTAATTGCCATGAGGGTAATACATTGGGGTTACTACCTTTGATATCAACCTTGACCCAAATACCAGTCTTACAGTGGTAACAACCTTGACCAAACTTTTAGCCTTACAGATGACATATACATAAGGTGATCTCTCCATTTATTATGAAGAAAATTATACAAAGGAAACATACCGTAGTACATGTACTTCAAGATTTCTTCCTTCTCTAGGCGAACTCTTCTATCTGGAAGGAAATAATTTTCTATTGTTTTATTTTAAAACCCCGATTGAGTAAAGTTTAACATGTAAGGTATGAGAGTACATGTGACTAGGAATAATGATATATTGTGACAGAGGCAGTTGATTAAGAACTTTATAAGGTTAGCCAAAAACTATGAAAGGATGGGTTAGCTTGGCAGAATAATTCTTCTATACTAATGTAATGCTTAAAAAACATACACATCAGTTATATGATATATATATATATATATATGTATATATATATATATATATATATATATATATATATATATATATATATATATATATATATATACACATACACACACACACATACACACACACACACACACACACACACATATATATATATATATATATATATATATATATATATATATATATATATATATATATATATATATATATATATATATATATATATATATATATATACTTGCGTACCCGACCCCGCGCGTTGCCGCGGGGATAGAAGAAAGTTTGACGAAATGTATTAGGATTTCACCAACGCGTTATCAATTATAATTATATGTTCTTAGACGCGTGACCTTCTTTTCTAAAAATGAGTTATTTAAATGTAAACAATGCCTGTTCTTGGATCATAAATATCAGGACACGGGTTTACCTACACTACCGCATGAAAACCTTGAGTGTACATTAATCACTAACCCAAATAATATGGTGCAACACACTTCGGTGACAGCCTCTGTGTCAGAGACGTAGAGGGGCGCTCTAAAGGCCCCCCCCCCCCGATTACACTACTGCATTGGCGCGGCGTTCGACCCCTGACTCCTTAAAACTAACAGGCGCCATCGTGCCAAATAGTATCCTGTTAATAATGATGCAGATTTCGTCATTCGCTTAAGTGACACAAATGAACAGGATTTTACTGATGCAATATGCTAGCGTTACTAATGGTCTATTATTAGACGCTTGATCTCAATTTCTGACTGAATTGTCTAACAATAGATGCTTATTGCATCATTCGCAAAGTGACGAAACTCTACAGTAGGCTCCTCATATTCAAAATTTATTTTTTCATCTTTCTCAAGGTGACGAAACTGTACAGAAGGATTTCCTCGCGTTACAAAGTTATTTTTAGAAGCCTGTTGTAGTTTTACCGCTGAATATAGTAGTACCCCTTACTAGCTATGCAGGACGCTCGATTAACGGATGCCAAGTTCCAACTAAATCGCTCTAAAACTCTGGGCGCCAAACCGTGTATTGACGAAAGTTGTACCCTATATGGCGCCGCCCGTAAGAAACTTTGGTTTTCTTTTTCGCAGAAATATTCTCGGGAGTATTCACATCTACTCCCTAAAGTTTCATGGCACTCGGATGAACCGCATCCGAGTTTTATTTTTTATATACCGTGTATAGAGAAAAAAAATTGCCCCCCCCGGTGGTGCGCCGCCCTTGCAATATAAAACTATTTTTTGCAGAACCCTACCATTGAGTGATCTAATCATCTCCCCAAAGTTTCATGGTACACGGATGAACGGTGTGAAAACGAAATTTTATATACCGTATATAGAGAAAAATCGCACCCTCCCGTGGCGCCGCCCTTGCGAAATTAAAAATTATTTTTTTACATAACCCTTTCCTAGAGGGTTATAACGAACTCCCCAAAGTTTCATGCCTATCGGATAAACGGTGTCACTGCAATTCACTTTTATTTTTTTTATATACCGTAAAAAGAGAGAAATTGGACCCTCCCCTGGCGCCGCCCTTGCGAAATTAAAAATTATTCTTTTACAGAAACCTTCCCTGAATTGTTCTAATCATCTCCCTCAAAGTCTCATGGCTATCGGATAACGGTGTCATACCAAAATCGACTTTTATTTTTATATACCGTATATAGAGAAAAATCGCACCCTGCCGTGGCGCCGCCCTTGCAAAATTAAAAATGATTTTTACAGAACCCTTTCCTAGAGTTTTATAATGAACTCCCCAAAGTTTCATGGCGATCGTGTGAACGGTGTCACCTCAATTCACTTTTATTATTTTTATATACCGCATAAAGAGAAAAAACAAATCGCGCCCTGCCGGGGCGCCACCCCTGCAAATTTGAAAATGTTTTTAGCGCAGAAATCTCCCCAGTAATATTCTCTACATGTTCCCAAAGTTTCATGGCGATCGTGTGAACGGTGTCACCGCAATTCACTTTTTTTTATATAACGTATATAGAGAAAAATCGCACCCTACTGTGGCGCCGCCCTTGCGAAATTAAATATGATTTTTTTTTACAGAACCCTTCCCCAGAGTGTCCTAATCAACACCCCCAAAGTTTCATGCCTATAGAACGAATGGTGTCACTGCAATTCACTTTTATTATTTTTATATACCGTATATAGAGAAAAATCGGACCCTCCCGTGGCGCCGCCCTTGCGATATTAAAAATGATTTTTTTACAGAACCCTTCCCTAGAGTGGTATAATGAACTCCCCAAAGTCTCATGGCTATCGGATGAACGATGCCAAAGCAAAATCAACTTTTATTTTTATATACCGTATATAGAAAAAAACAAATCGCGCCCTGTCGGGGCGCCACCCCTGCGAATTTGAATTTTTTTTTTCGCAGAAACCTCCCCAGGAATATTTTCAACAACTTCCCAAAGTTTCACGGCGATGTGATGAGAGGTGTAGTAATGCATAAAGGACACACAGACACACACAGACACACACACACAGACATACATTGCTTTTTATATATATATATATATATATATATATATATATATATATATATATATATATATATATATATATATATATATATATATATATATATGTATATATATATATATATATATATATATATATATATATATATATATATATATATATATTACAGCCTATATTATATATATATATATATATATATATATATATATATATATATATATATATATATATATATATATATATATATATATATATGTATATATGTATACATTTATTAATATATATTTTTATATCCCCACCTGCAGCTAACGTGGAGTTTGATGAAGATATATTGAAAACATCAAACCTGCAGACATAAAAAATTAACAAGTTAACATCAGATAGATTTATGCTACACCAATATATCCCTAACATTTTGTTATGCATGTGATTGTAATGGTGTGCACGTGCATCGGATGTGTACTCACACTTCACACTCATCAGCCGGCGAGCAACCCGTGACATTCAGTAGAGCGTGACCAGACTGATTCCCTGTGTTTGGAGGCCCTACGGATACAAGCTTGGGTCCTGAAAAATATGAGTATATTTTAGTTGTATCGTTGTCAAGAATTTGTCATAGTGAGCGTTTTCTAATTGTTTCCTTTTAACAGTCAGACAGATGTACATATTTATATACATATGCCCAGCTATCTAACATTTTAAAAGCAGTACAGAAAATGAATTTTTTAAATAAGTATTTATGAAATCGTCGTCAAAACTGATAAATCTCATCAAAAAAATAGCGCTTATTAGAAGTAGAATAAATACATACAATAAACAATATAGACAATATAAAAACGCTCACAGTATAACATAATATTACAGCAAATACACGCCCAGACTAAAGAAATAAATACAGACACGCTTCACTGATTACCACCGACAGCTGTTTGATAAAGATGACACTAAAAACGAAACCCAAGAAAAATATCTAAAATTCACAATGGAATTAAAAGAAGAAGAGGGCAAAAAAATCAGCAATCCTCTAACCATGGAAGAAAACACTCGATGGTCTAAAACTAAACTAAACAAAGCACCAGGACCAGACGGACTGACTAACTAATTTTATCAAACCTTTAAAAATGATATTCTACAGCTACTAAACGCAGCACTATAAGATATAGGCCTACATGGAAGAGAATACTATGCGACAGATTTCAACAAAACCCACATTACACTTAAACCCAAACCCGACACGATCAAATCAAAAGTCACAAATTATAGACCCATATAGAAAGCTGGTAAACAGCGACTATAAAATATTTACAAAAACATTAGTCAGAAACGTAGAACAGTACATGTAAAATATAATTCACAGAGACCAAAGGTACAACATCCCATGAAGAATCATCCAGGACCACACACATCTTTTGAGAGACATTATACAATATTCTATGCAGAAGAACACACTATCAGGAACATTTGCCACAACAATTTAATACAGAGCAAACTAAATGGAGGATTAGGACTGCATGATTTCAACACAAAAATTAACACCTTAAGACTCAAACATTTAGATCGAGCCAGAATAGAGCTACACTACCCACGATTAGCACAATACTATATGGGACAAAGAATTAAAGCAAAACTAAAACAAAACAACCTCGGAATATGCTGGCCTAAAACCGACAGAAATGAGGTACTATGGCAACGGACAAATCAAATGCAAGCTGAAGAAGAGATCCTCCAGAGAAAATGGAAAGGGATTGGCCACACACTCAGGAAACCTGTATCCAGCATAACAAGACAGGCCCTCACCTGGAATCCATAGGGCAAAAGAAACAGTGGCAGACCAAGAAAGACCTGGAGACGTGACCTGGAAGAAGACACCAAGATGATTGGACACACCTGGGGACAGTTGGAGAGACTAGCCCAGGACAGAGACGCCTGGAAAGCTCTTGTCAGCGGCCTATGTCCCAGGAGGGGCGACAGGCAAACCAAACCTAACCTAAAACAAAATAATACCACCCCACACTACGGGGTCGATTTTACGCAGACACGCAAGCAATTTTCAAAACTAACAAAAACATTAGAGGGGAAAACTCCAAGAAAATATATGACACTGGTCAAACGACAACTACAACCACTAAACAATAGAATACAATGGGCTAGAGAACACAACACAAAAGACATTGTTGACACCTTTAGAAACTTACAAAGTAAACACATCACTTTAGAAACTTACAAAGTAAACACATCACTTTAGAAACTTACAAAGTAAACACATCACTTTAGAAACTTACAAAGTAAACACATCACTTTAGAAACTTACAAAGTAAACACATCACTTTAGAAACTTACAAAGTAAACACATCACTTTAGAAACTTACAAAGTAAACACATCACTTTAGAAACTTACAAAGTAAACACATCACTTTAGAAACTTACAAAGTAAACACATCACTTTAGAAACTTACAAAGTAAACACATCACTTTAGAAACTTACAAAGTAAACACATCACTTTAGAAACTTACAAAGTAAACACATCACTTTAGAAACTTACAAAGTAAACACATCACTTTAGAAACTTACAAAGTAAACACATCACTTTAGAAACTTACAAAGTAAACACATCACTTTAGAAACTTACAAAGTAAACACATCACTTTAGAAACTTACAAAGTAAACACATCACTTTAGAAACTTACAAAGTAAACACATCACTTTAGAAACTTACAAAGTAAACACATCACTTTAGAAACTTACAAAGTAAACACATCACACCCAAAGAAAGAGACGTAGGTTGCAGACTTATCTACAATTCAACACCCATCACAATAATCACAAAGGCAAACAGAAACATCAATATAACATGCCAAATGTGTGGTAAGTAAATAAAAAACAACCGAAAAACACATTTTCTTAGAATGCAACAGCAAGCTAAACGAACATTAGGAACAATACTCAAAATAAAGCATTTGCACAAAACGAAACAATTACCCGCAAAAACATAACCAAATCCAAAAACAAAACCGATGATGACAATAAACTGACGGCGAAAGCTATTTTTAGACAAACAACATTGTCCACAAGAAATAATTCCCGACTGCGTAAAAAGCATTTAGAAAAATACAGTTTCAGACATGTAATAATTATATTTTTTTAAATGTAGGCCCTAATTATTCAATTAAGTACAGCTGTAAAATCTTTCGGTTCCACTAGATGCCTGAAAAAATGTACACTATGTCATCATCATTTCCAGTTCCTGTCCAAGACACATGGGGAAGAACGGGGGTTCATCTGCTTTAATGACCCCGGCATCAGTGTTTCGCCACTTGATATTTTCGGGAGGGGGGGGGGGGGTCAACATTTTCCGGGGGGAAGGGGGCGGCCACTAGTAGAAGTATATTTTTACTATATAGGTTCCATCTCGTTCGGGGGGGGGGGCGGTAGACTTTCTTCGGGGGGGAAGAAGCTCTGCTCGGCATATGAATGGATATTATTGTCGGCACTATGCCCAGCCGCCTTTGGGTCCCTAATGTTGGGTACTCATCAGGGCTGGGTGGGCTCAAGGACGTTCCACTGATTTTGACCGCGACATCTCCCGTTTTTTTTTTGCCTCAGACATGTAATTTACAGCGTCAGTTTGCCTTGCATGTTCGCTTTAGTGTTACGGTTTTCATCATCGGCTTGTGAGGACTGATCCAGATTTACAATAGTAATACTTCTTTCTTACTTGCAGCCTACTTTCATTCATTTAAGATGGTTTACTTAGACATAGATCTAGATCAGGGGTCGGCAACCTGCGGCTCGCGAGCCGCATGTGGCTCTTTTGACGTCCAGCTCCTTGCACAAATATTAATAGTTATATAATTTCATTTTTACTGGACGGTGGGGTACGACTTTACCCTGCGTTCAATGGGATTGAAGATAAGCCTGGTGAGAACCAAAGGATAGAAGCGAACGATGCAAGTTATTCAAACCGATATCCAAGCCAGTTAGTCGGCGTTTGCCGTGTTGAGGCCTGACTGGCTAATGGGAGACACCTCCTGAGCCGGTGATATCCGTAAAGAGAAAATAAAATTAAAATTAACAGCTTCTAAAGTAAATTGAGATAGTCCTAGAATAATACTATTATTTGATTACTAATTTTACTATTCTGGGGAAAATGTCTATGTTTTTATATGAATACATATTATTTCATATTTAAAGCTATTTATTTAAAATAACAAATCAACTTTATTTACCTAATCCTAATCAAATACCCAATACTGAACTAAAAATGTTGTGGCTCTTTTAAAACTGGGAAAGTTTGTAAATTGTAACTTTTGGCTCTTGCGTATCAAAGGGTTGCCGACCCCTGATCTAGATCTAATATTTTTTCCGTAATTATAATGTAAAATTACTACAGTTTACAACCGAGAAGAGGACCGACTGATTACAACAAGAATCTTTCAAATATATATTAATTAAAGTTTTAAAACCGCTAACAGTTTCCTATTTAGATTTGAGTTTAAAAAATACAACAGTTCAAAGAATTAAAAACATCTTTACCAAAAGTTAATTTACAAGAATAGATTATCATATTTAACAAAATTAAAGATATTAATCTCTTCTTTGATGTGTTACCGTTGAATTTCGTTTGTATTTTAGCGCTTTAGTATAACCCAGCATTGGGTTATCTCCCCTGGATATTTAAGAACGCTGGAAGTGTTGCTACATTAATGTTCGGTTTTAGATTCTTTTTATTTTCAACATTGCACTATAAATAAAATTAAAATAAAATTACACACAATAACACACACACATATACACACACATGTATTAGAGCTAGGGCTAGTGTTAGTGTTTAGGTTAGCATTAGCTATAGCGTTAGATTTAGATTTAGGTTAGGTTTAGAGATAGACCAATCAATCTTTAATTTGACTCCGATCTACCAAATTATGCCAGCTAACAAGAAGAGAAACACAGGTTGTGTACTGTGTGGACAAGATATCAGAGAGACAGAAACCCATTTATTCCTAACATGCCCCACAATACAGATGGCGAAACTGGCATTAGAAGAAGAAATCAAGGTAGACAATAAAGCCCTGACTATTGACGAGGCGATAACTCTAAATAAAATACCCAAAAAGCCCGTGGCTACAGAGAGAGACAAAAACATTTATGCCTTGGCGACATACAGACAGACTGTCTGGCAAACAAGGAACAAGGCAAAGTATGACAAGAAGAAATACACCAGCAAAATACTAAAGACAATTTTTTATGAGAGTACGAACAAATATGTCTGAATGTTGAATACCACTTTTTTTTTTACTTTCTCGTATATACTAAGTATAGAGATAGTATTGTAATCGTGCAAAAAAAAATCACGATTTTTACAAATCTCGACGTTTTACACCTCACTGATACGGAAAAACATAATTTTGCAATCTTGTCCGTATGTCTGTGTGTATGTCTGTGTGTCTGTCTGTGTGTCTGTCTGTCTGTGTGTGTGTAAACACGATAACTTGACTACCGTTATAGCTAGGTTGATGAAATTTCATATATAAGTATTTTATCAAAATCGTAGATCCGTATCAACTTTTGAGCGATTTCCGATAATCGGAAGTGGTACTTTTCCTACTTTGAATTTTTCAAAAGCCTATAACTTGAGTACTATTTCAGATAGATAAACGAAATTTCACAAGTAAGTAAAAGATATAATTCTCTACCTTCTGTTAAATTTTGAGTCATTTCCGTTGAACGGAAGTAGTAATTTACGCTACTTCCGATTTCTCAAAAAACTATTGTAAATTTTTAAAGTACTAATAATATTGCGCACTATTATGCACTTTTTTTATTTAGCGTTCATTTGGTGTGCAATTCTTTTGTCTATGAGATTTTATTCTATTATTAAAATTTTAAGTGTTTAAAATGGATTAAAAATCATGTCTATAGCCCGAGTTCCCATCCCCTGTTATTGTATATAAAAATATTCGAGAAAGTTTAGGGGAGATCACTCCCGGTTTATTGTAGAAATGTATGCAACTGATCTCCTTGTGTAACAAATATGTGTGCAATGTTATGTTGGTGTTGATGTAAATAATTTCAGAAATAAACTTTTATAAAAAACAACAAAAAAACTAAAGATTTCCATGGAGAGGAGCAAAATAATGAGTCTAAAACTCTATTTTTCAAACCCTGCTACTGTAGGGAAAATAAATACCAAATGAATAAATGATGTTACAGCAGAGGCGTAGCGACCCTTCCCGATGTCCAGGGACAAACCTTCAATTTGGCACCCCCCTCTCATATATTTTTATATTTATAATGCAAAACTGCAGCTAAAACGAGCTTTTAATTTTTTTCAACCCAATTTGGCGCCCCTAGGGTCGGCGCCCGGGGACCCCCCCCCACGCCCCCTTCGCTACGCCTCTGTGTTACAGTTTATAAGTCTATCGGAGGGGTCGGCAACCTTTTGAGACGGAAGATCCAAAAGTTACAATTTTAAAACTTTCCAAGTTATAAAGAGCCAATAACATTTTTTTAAAATGATTTGGTATTTGACTAGGATTAAGTTATTATATTTGATTTTTGAAATAAATAGCGTTAAATATGAACTTATACTGATTTATATAAAACATAAATGTTTAGCAGAATACGTGTTTTAGCTACCTCTGCTATGATCAAATATTAAAATTAGTAATCAAATAATATAACTATATGACAATCCCAATCCACTTTAGTAGCCAATAAATTATTTTGTTTAGAACTTAAGCTCTATATAATTTTTACAACAGCAAATAATAACTTTAAGTTGTATTTATATGTAAGCGGTCAACCTAAGGTGCAGGATTTTGAAAGGAATGTAAAGTTAAGCAACGAATTATCTCCCATTTGAAAATCCAAATAACAAAATATTATTCAAGGGAAATAACTTTCACAAGAATAGCTAAATAAACCAAATTTAACTAAGAAAACACAATAAAACGCTCTAAATTTCATTATGAAATAATTATAACAAATCTTTTATATTAGCTAGGTAGTCTTGTGAAAGCAATATATTTTACCTAATGATTACTTAACTGTTGGTTTTGTTTGAAAGTCTAAAAATGATAGCTTTATTATAACATGCTTCTATTAAATTTTGATGACACTACTATTTAATTGTACATTTCATATTCACAATGCATTTAAAATTTTGGATCCCCTAATTAAAGGGACATTGCTAGAATAATCGATTAAATATAAAAAAAATATAATTTGACAAAAACAAAGTTTTCGGTAAGTTATAGTTTCCATCCTATTTAATATTATATATTAATACTTTAAGAGTGGTAATATAGATTCCTAAAAAACAAGATTTTTCAACTAGAGATCGTCTACCTCAGGGGTCGGCAACCTTTTGAAGCGGAAGAGCCAAAAGTTACAATTTTCAAAATTTCCCTGGTTTTAAAGAGCCACTAACATTTTTTTTATTTAAAATATTTTTTTTTTTTATTAAGATTATTAGTATATGTTCAAAGAGCTGGAGAGTCGCATCTTGATATCAAAAGAGCCGCATGCGGCTCGCGAGCCGCAGGTTGCCGACCCCTGGTCTACCTTTCTTTGTATTGTGTGAATTGAAATCATCTAACTTACGAGAAACTCGACTACTCGATATACTCCACTACATTCACAACACATCAAACTTCGATACCTAAACATAACTAGACTCGAAGCTCCAGAACTACGGCACCACCTCGCTTAACTTCACCAAGCTCTACAAACGATACTCCCAATCAACAACAATTTCACTGGACCTACTACTACATTTTAACAGTCAATATAATTCGATACCTTAATACCACAAGAATCAATACTCCCGAACTTCAGAACTACGATACTTCATCTACTACCAATATAATTCCATTAGACCTTCAACTACAAAACAGCCGAATTAAAATTTTGACACTTTAACACTTCGATACTTTATACCAGGGGTCTCCAAACTACGGCCCGCGGGCCGGATGCGCCCCGACCTTTCCAAATTAGGGAGGTGGGGTTGCATTTTCACCATCACGAATAAATATAGGCCTAAATAAACCTAACTTTGAGGTGGGGGGCAAAATTGATTGTTCGTCCTGGGTGCCGAAATAGATCGCTACTCATTTATAAAAGTTATTAATTATTAGGTACTTTTTGATAATAGCGATTAAACATTTTGCGCCCCCACCTCAAGGGGCCTGGTAGTGCCAGCCATGCACACACGAGACATCTGTCTCACAACACACACGAGACACCTGTCTCACTACACACACGAGACACCTGTCTCACTACACACACGAGACACCTGTCTCACTACACACACGAGACACCTGTCTCACTACACACACGAGACACCTGTCTCACTACACACACGAGACACCTGTCTCACTACACACACGAGACACCTGTCTCACTACACACACGAGACACCTGTCTCACTACACACACGAGACACCTGTCTCACTACACACACGAGACACCTGTCTCACTACACACACGAGACAGCTGTCTCACCACACACAGAAGACACACGGTCTCACCTAAGACAAAGGAGAGGGCTCCTCCACAGAACGTGAGGCTGACCCCTATGGCGGTGGCCGTGACCCTCTGTCCAGGCGGGAACCAAGCAGCCGACAGTGTCGGGAATCCCCCCATGGCTATCGGTCCGGCCAGTCCATTCAGGAACTGACCGATGTGGATGAGTCTGGAATCAGAAAAATCTTGCTTTCTTACACGTTACTATATTTACATCTAGTTAAAACAAACTGATTAAAAATTGTAATTAATTTACAAAAAACAAACAAAACAATAACAAAAAAAAACAACAACTATAACAATAACGTAACAATACAAAAACGTATATGCAAATTTCTATCGAGGCTACATGAGTAATGGTCTGATTGGTGGTAAAGACTTACATTGTGGCTGACTCCGAGTCAGACGTGATGACTCTACAGCATGTGCCGAGAAATACCAATAGCATACTGGGTAACGTCGCCCACCTGAGACCTGGGGTAACACAACAAGAGGTAACATTTACAGGTAAAACAAGTGGTAACATTTACAGGTAAAACAAGAGGTAACATTTACAGGTAAAACAAGAGGTAACATTAACAGGTAAAACAAGTGGTAACATTTACAGGTAACACGAGTGGTAACATTTACAGGTAAAACAAGAGGTAACATTAACAGGTAAAACAAGAGGTAACATTAACAGGTAACAGAACAAGAGGTAACATTTACAGGTAAAACAAGAGGTAACATTAACAGGTAACAGAACAAGAGGTAACATTTACAGGTAAAACAAGAGGTAACATTTACAGGTAAAACAAGTGGTAACATTTACAGGTAAAACAAGAGGTAACATTTACAGGTAAAACAAGAGTAACATTTACAGGTAAAACAAGAGGTAACATTTACAGGCAAAACAAGAGGTAACATTTACAGATAAAACAAGAGGTAACATTTACAGGTAAAACAAGAGGTAACATTTACAGGTAAAACAAGAGTAACATTTACAGGTAAAACAAGAGTAACGTTTACAGATAAAACAAGAGTAACATTTACAGGTAAAACAAGAGGTAACATTTACAGGTAAAACAAGAGTAACATTTACAGGTTAAACAAGAGTAACATTTACAGGTAAAACAAGAGGTAACATTTACAGGTAAAACAAGAGTAACATTTACAGGTAAAACAAGAGGTAACATTTACAGGTTAAACAAGAGTAACATTTACAGGTAAAACAAGAGGTAACATTTACAGGTAAAACAAGAGTAACATTTACAGGTAAAACAAGAGGTAACATTTACAGGTAAAACAAGAGGTAACATTTACAGGTAAAACAAGAGTAACATTTACAGGTAAAACAAGAGTAACATTTACAGGTAAAACAAGAGGTAACATTTACAGGTAAAACAAGTGGTAACATTTACAGGTAAAACAAGAGGTAACATTTACAGGTAAAACAAGAGTAACATTTACAGGTAAAACAAGAGGTAACATTTACAGGTAAAACAAGAGGTAACATTTACAGGTAAAACAAGAGTAACATTTACAGGTAAAACAAGAGTAACATGTACAGATAAAACAAGAGTAACATTTACAGTTAAACAAGAGGTAACATTTACAGGTAAAATAAGAGTAACATTTACAGGTAAAACAAGAGTAACATTTACAGGTAAAACAAGAGGTAACATTTACAGGTAAAACAAGAGGTAACATTTACAGGTAAAACAAGAGGTAACATTTACAGGTTAAACAAGAGGTAACATTTACAGGTAAAACAAGTGGTAACATTTAGAGATAAGACAACAGGTAACATTTACAGGTAACAATGTTAGTTAGACTATGAGGTACCCATGCTGTTTTCTATAACCAATCCCCCCCCTCCCCATTCCCAGTGGTTTTGGTACCTTTGACTTGCAGGATCCACGGAAACAGGAAGCCACACAAGACGAACGAGATGGGCCCCCAGTTGGTCATCCACGCGACAGTGGCGTTGCTCCAGCCAAAGGCGTCCTTGCTGGTGGTGGCGATGGGCCCCCACGTGTTCCAGACGGCACATTGGGTCATGGCGTACAGGCTGAAGATGAGCAGGACGTACCACCTGCGCTTGAACACCTGGGTGGCAGGTGGGATATATGTATATATGTATATATATATATATATATATATATATATATATATATATATATATATATATATATATATATATATATATATATATATATATAATATATATATATATATATACTATATATATATAAATATAATCATACATATTATATATATATATATATATATATATATATATATATATATATATATATATATATATATACATATGCATACACACATTTATATATATATATATGTGTGTGTGTATATATTTGCGTGTGTACACAAACACCTGGGAAGCAGGCTATATGTCAAAGCTGTTCAGATGATAATTTTGACATGATGTGGTGCTTAGTGTTCAGACGACACTTTTATTGTTTGTTAATGAAAATATGGAGTAAATGATGGCAATTAAAATAACAATACAATAGACGGCATTAGCAGCTTTGAAGACAACTTCCTTTGTATGAAGTAACAGATGCACATTTGCATTATGTACAGAACTGTAGCATGATTGGAAAACCAGTAAATTAATAAGGGTCATCGACACCATTTCCTGATATAAAAGGTTCGACATTTTCAAAATGTCATCAGGAGGTCATGATGACACGGCGCAGGACAACACAAAAAAATGTATATCGGGTGGAAGAGAGTGTAAGCCAATGAAGAGTTTAGATCGAACATTACCTTGATTTCTGTTTTAACACCTGTTTCCTCTTTCTGGCCTTCATTTGCTTCCTCTGGTCATAAAATATAATCATATATATATATACATATATATATATGTGTGTATATATATATATATATATATATATATATATATATATATATATATATATATATATATATATATATATATATATATATATATATATATATATATATATATATATATATATATATATATATAAACGGAGAGAAAGAGTGGAAACTGTACAGCTTTATTGTTAGCTAATTAAATGAAAATGTTATAAGCCAAATGTACTACGCTATATTACATTTGTTAAAATAATGCTATAACCAATCAGCATATTCGATCACAGATCACAGACATAAAATGTGATCCGAGCTAAATGTGATCAGAATTTGATGTGATGTAAAATTTAAAACGAACTTTGCTTTACTACACATATGGCAACTTATGTTACATAAAACACAACCCCAATGCTTGTGATTCGTATTTACAAACAGAGAAAACGTAGTTACAGAAAAATAAATAAATAAAAACTTACTTTGTTTATCTGTTGACGGCAGTACCTCATCCAAGCTAACACATTCGTTGACGTAATAAACCTTCACCTTGCTGTCACCACCGGTCAGTGACCCGCCAAGGTCACCTTTGACCAGTGACTCCTTCATGACCTTGACACTTTACCACAAACCTACTCACGGGGGAGTCAAAAAGTATCGAATCTTATAACACACCAGTCTGTCCTCAACACAAGAGGTCTTCACCTATGTCTATACCACACAAGGGACACAACACACTTCCGTCAGAAGATTTTAAACATACCGCAGTCTGTTGGAAGGTTCAGCTAGTTAAACAATACCACAGAAAGTAAAAGGTTTAAATTTTTGTACTTCCCATAGGTGAGAGTTCAAACCACGCATGCAACTACGACCGACACGCAGGTGTTAAACATCACAGGACGTCAAAATTTTCAAACCACTAAATAGTGGGGACACGGTAAAAAAATTACGATACGTCAAAATATTAAAACAGCAGGGACTGTAATAAAAAAATCACAAAAATTAACACAACGTCAAAATGTTGAAATCAGTAAGAAACAGTTTCTACACAACATTCAAAAACTTGAAAGCGTTGCACAATAGTCGAAGTGTGAAAATTACACAATAAACGCCTATCAGCCGTAAAGGTCGAAAATGTACAGGTAAAGAGGTCGCTAAACTGTCCAGTTAAAACCGAACCGCGCACAGCTGAACTCAACACCACCTATATAATTACACATCTAATTCGCACTAGGAAAAATAATAGCAGGTTATCTTATCAGGGAGATATTATATAACACGCCTAATTAGGTTATAACTGTTTTCTTATTGATAAGATGCAGACGTACGAGCGGGGTGATAAAGTAAAACATAAGTGCACTTTCCTGTGCTCTTTGGCTGTCGAAGACGTATGTGGCTGTCAACAACATATGTGGTGTTGGCTTTAAAGCTGTGAACCCTCATCTTTAAATTATTATATAAGATAATTCACAACCTTTTGAAAAGGAAAGCTTTTAAAACAACGAACATTTACATAGTCCAATAATTAACTTATGCTCATGTAATAAGGAATGTATAGACTTTTGTTTTTACATATGACTGTCTATAAATTAAATCTATTTGAGGACAGCTAGGGTAGATTATGACGGCTGTCTCAAAATTGTCATGGGACCTCTCTTGCTAAAAATGGTCTTTTTAATTTTTGAAATACATTTTTATAGTATGGTTACATGGTCTATTTGGCCTTGACGGCCATATGACTTGTTGTGAACTCAACTTTATTTGCTCCAAGGATTTTTGGGTCTGTAAAGTTTTATATTTTCTCTGCACACTTCGAGGGGAGGCTAGTGTGCAAGTGCATCATTTAAATTTTCTTGATTATATCCCCTGTAATAAAATATCGACACGATGCACTATAGCTGAGTTTAAAAAAAACAACTATATGCATCTCCCCCACCCCTCCCGGTTTGTTGTACTGACAATTGGTGTTGGTTAATGGCATTTAGATTTCATTTTATTTTAACTTATGAACGTTAGAGTACCTTAAACCTCTTTAAAATGTAGGCATACTAATGATAGTCAAATATCTAATAAAGGTATACGTAATGAATAAACTATTTCGTATTTGAGTACATTGCAGTACTAATAACTAATAACATAAACTGTAATGTTTTTCTGATTTTCATTAAAGTTTTAATGTAGAATTTGTTAAGAAAAATAAACAAAAATATTTAGATGATAAGATCAGTCGTGTGTCCTAGTTTTATTTGAATGATAATGGTTTCCAAATTAGTCCTAATCTAAACATAAATTTTGCAATGGGGTAGAATCTTATTTTTACTTTAGCTTCGTGAGATTTTGGCCGGTTGTACTTCCAAAACAAAAAAATAAATATTTCAGCTTTAAGGGTAATATGAAAAAAGCCACATTCAAATTTAACCCGTTTTATAAAAAAAAAAAAAAACAAAAAACTTTCAATCTGATATTTCAGTGATGCATTTAAGTTAAAGTAGTATTATAGACAATGTATTACACATAATCAATAAACTTTCTTTAAATCTGAGTACCTCCTCCAAAAAACAAACAGACAAAGTAATGAATAAATAAAAAACAAACCAAAACATCCGGCCACAAAACAAGAACCAATCACAGCTAGATCGACTTTACTGACGAAAAACAAACCAAACAACAAGACAAAAACCCACCTACGAGATAAAAAACAAAAACTCACCAACAGGACAAAGTCAATAACCGACCAACAATACAAAACCAACCACCCACAATAAGATAAAGACAAAAACTCACCAACGCGACAAAAAACTCACGAACGAGACCCCCCCCCTCTCCGAAAACAATCCCCCAGCAAATGAGATAAAAATGAGACAAAACCAAACCACCCACCAACCAGACAACCACCCACCAACCAGACAACCACCCACCAACCAGACAACCACCCACCAACCAGACAACCACCCACCAACCAGACAACCAGACAACCACCCACCAACCAGACAACCACCCCCCAACCAGACAACCACCCACCAACCAGACAACCAACCAGACAACCACCCACCAACCAGACAACCACCCACCAACCAGACAACCACCCACCAACCAGACAACCACCCACCAACCAGACAACCAGACAACCACCCACCAACCAGACAACCACCCCCCAACCAGACAACCACCTACCAACCAGACAACCACCCACCAACCAGACAACCACCCACCAACCAGACAACCACCCCCCAACCAGACAACCACCCACCAACCAGACAACCACCCAGCAACCAGACAACCACCCACCAACCACACCCACCAACCACACCCACCAACCACACCCACCAGCCAGACAACCACCCACCACCCACCAACCAGACAACCACCCACCAACCAGACAACCACCCACCAACCAGACAACCACCCACCAACCAGACAACCACCCACCAACCTGAGGTAACCAACCACCCAGAAACCAGCCAACAACAAGAAGCCCCACTGAGCAGGCTGCCATTAACAGGACACCCACCAGCTTCTGTTGCTGACATGCCCACTTCCGGTCAAGCAATAAAATTATCTCTCCATTGATAACCAGCAAACACCCAGCTTAAAATACTCTGGTCGATATTTCCCTGATAAAAATAAACGGGGGTAAAGTTGTATTTTTTAAAAAAAAGATAAAAATATCTGCAGAGGTTAAAATGTGTCATGAGCGGCCACAATATTTCAATGTTTTCTTGGTTTATTGGAAAGTTTAACACAACCAACACCGAGTGATTTAGGTGAATGTTGGTACCTAGTCAAAAAGGCCAGTGATAAAACAGTCCCGACAAAATGGCTTCCGTTATTAGGGCTCCCCACTACTTTATAGGTGCGAGCGGATTTCTTGGGAGCCGTTTTTTTGGGAGCCGTTTTTTTCTTGGCAGCCGTTTTTTGGGAGCCGTTTTTTTAGAGGAATAAACATGATTGTGTACAATAGAAGTTTTTGACAGGCGAGTCCATGCCATTTTCTTCTATTCCATCCATTTTTTTCACAGGCTCTTTGTAATGTTATGCAGGAGAGTTGAGTTCATTGTCAAAGGGAGGTCAGTAACCTACATACGTTTTGGCCCAGCTTAGAATTACATCGCACTAAACAGAAGCTGTACAGTTTTATACTGCTGGTCTGAATTTGTGTTCTTATTTTTGCGAAGGTGCATGTACGCTTAAAGGCATAAAAATATGAACGTTTCAGTATACGGTAATAGATGAGTACATTCGTTTCCTAATCTTAAAATTGCATTAGCCGTTTGAAAAACGTAGAAGTTAATTAAATGGACGATTATAGGGTAGATGACGTAGAGTTTACCTGTTTCTTTCAACTCGGTATATGAGGATATTTAGGCTCAGTGCCGTTAATCTCACCGAGTGTTCTAGGTACCCATTTAGAGCTGGGTGGACTCAATGACACCCTTGTGGAACCGACCTCTGACAACCAGCATTCGCCATCTCTACTTGTAGATGCGTCTCTCAAATATATTCATACAACCATTACCACTTAATTACCTCAGTAGGTGTTATCAATTAATCTAGTGAAAACACAATTTTATCTAAAAGAAAAAAGAAAAAAAAAACAAAATCATATATTTATAATATTACAAATTTATTAACATATAAAATATATAGTATGTTTTTTTTTACAGTTAGTATTCGTCCATATAATGAAACCATAAGTCAGTCTCTAGCAAACAATTTTTGAACCAGCGATATTGATTTTAAAATCTCACTAGCTACTACCCAAGTTATGTTAACCAACTCTAACACTTGAGAGCCATATTCTCCTACTTAAGAATCTCTGAATAAAGAACCCTTTAACAACCCCCCCCCCCCCCAACACTAGTTTAAGTGATATAAACGAATTCAATAAGAATACCTGGGTGTCTTCTGTCTCTCCACCGCTAAGAAAAGTAACATATTGTCTAAGAAACAAGCCAAAGAGGAGACATTATACATGTAAAAATTATTCCTCATCGACCCGAGTCGAGAGATGCCTATTGCCGTCAATTACTGGATGATATTATATAAATGACGTCAAATATTGTGGCAACACCCTTATTATAACAACATCACTACAAGTATGTAACACTCTAATTCCCCTTCCCTTTAATCCTTACAGTAATTGTATACATTTAGTTTATGGACGACCCCTAGTTGTGTTCCCGTTCATATTTTGGCTTGGTAATACATTGATAATTTTTATAAATAACAATCTCCACAGTAAGGATGGAATAAAATCATGCGAAAAACCAGGCAAAATCTTATTCCAGTTAATAAAGAGCCAGTGCAATGGTATACGTACATAGGTTAAAAAATACCGATATATCAAAATGTTTTCGTATAAGCCATTTATGCCTGACATGGTTTTGAATCGAGTCAAGCCCCGTCAAGGTTGGGTAAATTTGACTGTCTTTCTACATTTTGGCATAAGAAAAAATTAGAGGACATGACAGCTGACTTATAGAAAATTGTGGATTGAAATTTCCCCATCAATAAATATTCCAAACTTGTAATTGTGTGATTCCAGGTGAAATACTGAGTCAAAAATATTCTTGAGAGTCTTTGAAATTTGATAGATAATGAAGAAATGTCTTAGCATTGTGGGAAATCAATCCTACGGAACGTTAAAAAATTGAAAGGAAATCCTGTTTGTGTTATTAGGAATAAGAAAATTATTTTGTGATGATGATGAGAATGAATATGTGAAGCTTTAAAAAACGTCTACAATGGTACTGGTGGGTTTGCTGAGTACAGATTAAAGCTGAGTGGCTAGGTGTTACCCGGGATACTTAGACTCAGTACTCAGCGTGACTAGTATTCGATCCCCAAATAGTTGAGATTTAAAAAAAAAACTGTCAATAAAAATTTATTAAAATATACTCAGTGTTGTTGATATATTTCTGTTGTGTGATAGTTATGTTATTTTATTCTAGGCTGTAGCAAAACACAACTGTTCTAATTCTTAGAGGTTCATAAGGCAAAATAGAGTTTGAAATGTCGTCGCTATGGGGTGCAGAGGGTGGCGTCGTTATGGGGTGTAGAGGGTGGCGTTGATATGGGGTGCAGAGGGGGGCGTCGTTATGGGGTGCAGAGGGTGGCGTTGATATGGGGTGCAGAGAGGGCGTCGCTATGGGGCGCAGAGGGGGCGTCGTAATAGGGTGCAGAGGGGTAGATCTGCTCTTAGGTGATATATATCCTAATTATGTGTAAAGGGTTTATAGACAACATTTAGTTGCATTAGTGCATGTGTACGCGTTTTCTTGTACGTGTACTTGTATATCAGATAATTGAATTCTCCTAGGTCGCCAAGTATGTTGCTATATCGCTACGCTTATGCGCTTTTAGTTTAGAAATGTTCAATAATAAATAACAACAGTTATTGCAACGGTTCCAACATAACAGTTTTTGCCAGTATAACATTGTGTGTCCGTGTGTCCGCGTGTCCGTGTGTCCGTGTGTCCGTGTGTCAGTGTGTGTATAACGAGTTACGGCTACCTCGTGACCATGTGACCGAGAGTTTTCGATCGCTGCAGCGCCCTCTGCCCCACCTCCATCGTCTTCAGGCGGGTCAGCTCGTAGATGCCCGTGATGTCCTCGATACGAGCCTTGATCATGGGTGTCGTCGAGGTTTTGCTGTGTTTCCTGGTTTCTATCTTCGTGTGCGTCCGCTCCCAGAATTCCGAGAACCCGTTGCTCAGGCAGTACATGCAGGTGTCTGCGTGGTGGTGGGTGCCGAAGGCTACCGTTGAGTGCTGGGGTTGTCCAGGATTCTGCCTGCCCTTGACCGCTGGTTTGCTGGACTTTGTCCTTTGTTTTGGTTGAATCGGGCGTAAGGGGGTGGTTATTGAGGTGACGGTTCGAACCCGGCTCTTGTACAGTAGACCCTGGCCGACGACGGGGTACGGGGTGGTGCCGATGACTCTGACACGCCCCTCTGTCTGGTCGGCAGAGGCGTCCGTCTCGTTTCCAGCCACGTCTTCGCTGGCTTGGCTGGATTCCTCGAAATTTGAATGGACTCCGCTGTCCATTTCCGCGCGCGGGTCTGTGTCTCTGTCTTTGACACCTGACTCCGAGCTTTTTTCGTCATCACTTTCATCCACGTTAGTCTCAGCATCCTTTCGCTTAGAATCTTCCGTCTTCTTTTTTCTTGATTTTCTTGATTTTTCAGGATTTGCGGATGGAGATTCAGAATTGGTAGCGATAATCCCATCATCTTTGTTGTCGCTATCATCTGCTTTCGAGTCATGTTTTCCTGCCGTCGTTGTTTTTGATTTTCTTGATTTAGTTTTATCAGGCTTTACGGAATAGGAAGAGATGACTTCTTCGCTTTCTTGTCCTGAATCTTCAGAGTTGGATTCATTGTTTAATTCATCTACATCTGCTACTTCCGTATTTTCCTTTTCTGAGTTCTTGTTCTTTGCTTTCCGGGATTTGGATTTAGATTTTTTTGGTTGAGCAGCTCTGTGGGACTCGTTCATGCGCTCCTTCGACTTTTTCAGTTTCCCATCCTTAGCCTTGGGTTTCTTAACTTTCCCTTCTTTGTTTTTGTTCTTAGATTTCTTCTGCTTGCCATCTTTCGTCTTGGTTTTCTTGGACGTCCGATCTCGCGGGGAGCCGGCCGAGGTCTCAGCCTCGTCTCGTGGTTCCTCAGACTCTGGAACTTTCTCTGAGTTTTTCAGCTCTTCCAAAGCAGCGGCAGCATCAGCGGCAGCGACAGCAGCTTTCTCCTTCAATAGAAGACAAGAAAAAGTCAAATTTAAGATCCATACCGATGTTTTAAAATCTGTAGACTGACAATATTCAGTAGAACCTAATGAGCATCAATAAACAGCAGCTTGTTATACAATTACACTTTTGTTATAATCTAATTTATTTAACAGCATCAACTACCAACAGCATCAACTATCAATAGCATCAACTACCAACAGCATCATCTACCAATACCATCAGCTACTAATACCATCAGCTACCAACAGCATCAACTACCAAAACCATCAAGCAACAGCAGCATCAACTTCCAAAACCATCAAGCAACAGCAGCATCAACTACCAAAACCATCAAGCAACAGCAGCATCAACTACCAAAACCATCAAGCAACAGCAGCATCAACTACCAAAACCATCAAGCAACAGCAGCATCAACTACCAAAACCATCAAGCAACAGCAGCATCAACTACCAACAGCATCAAGCAACAGCAGCATCAACTACCAACAGCATCAACTACCAACACCATCAGCTACCAAAACCATCAACTACCAACACCATCACCTACCAAAACCATCAAGCAACAGCAGCATCAACTACCAAAACCATCAAGCAACAGCAGCATCAACTACCAACAGCATCAAGCAACAGCAGCATCAACTACCAACAGCATCAACTACCAACACCATCAGCTACCAAAACCATCAACTACCAACACCATCACCTACCAAAACCATCAAGCAACAGCAGCATCAACTACCAACAACACCATCAACTACCAACACCATCAACTACCAACAGCATCAACCAACAAAACCATCAACTACCAATACATCAAGCAACAGCAGCATCAACTAACAACACCATCAAACAACAGCAGCATCGACTACCAACACCATCAAACAACAGCAGCATCAACTACCAACACCATCAAACAACAGCAGCATCAACTACCAACACCATCAAACAACAGCAGCATCAACTACCAACACCATCAAACAACAGCAGCATCAATTACCAACAACATCATCACCTACTTGACGAATCTCCTCGATGATTTCCTCCCCTGAGTCGATGACCTCCTGAATCATGACCTTCTTGTGTAGCCCCGCCCACTTTTTCATCAAGGCATTTCCTCTCTTGAACTTCCACGGTACCATCTCGCGTCGGGCTGCAAAAGTCATCCAGTCATATGCATAAGTCATCCAGTCATATGCATCAGTCATCCAGTCATAAGCATCAGTCATCCAGTATTAGCATCAGTCATCCAGGTATAAGCATCAGTCATCCAGTCATAAGCATCAGTCATCCAGTCATAAGCATCAGTCATCCAGGTATAAGCATCAGTCATCCACTCATAAGCATCAGTCATCCAGTTATATGTAACAGTCATCCAGTTATATGCATCAGTCATTTAGTTATGTGCAACAGTCATCCAGTTATATGCATCAGTCATCCAGTCATATGCATCAGTCATCCAGTCATATGCATCAGTCATCCAGTTATATGCATCAGAAAATCATGAGAAATCATTAACTATATGTATCGATACCAATAACCAACACCCACATATAAAAAGCAATACAAATTTTATATATATATATATATATATATATATATATATATATATATATATACTTCTGAGCAATGTTAGCATCGCTTACAAATCAATAAAACGCTTGTACCAGTATAACCCGACACGACGCACAATATGATGACCAATCTAATTCCATAGCTGTCTAGCTCTATTGTTAAGCTTGTACTACAGGATTCAGGAAATGAAAGACCAACACCGAATCCAGAAACAATTGATTCATCTACCTAAGCTTGCATATTAAATGGAATCGATGTCTGTTTGACACAAGCAGATTGGGGATTGTGATGTTTACAACGTTTAATGGCACTAGGCCATAAAAATTGTGACAGGGCGGTTTCTTCTCTGGAGGAGAGATTTATGTTATCAAATCATTCAATCGAACCACTATTTCTCATTAACCATTTGCATCAATAATTCTGCTTGATCGCTGTACATAACAAGCTGTAAGATTATAGAGGGATATTTGTGACAATGATGCAAGTAGGTGAAGATAGAAAAAACTAAACATTGTAAACACATAACGGGGTATCCAGACTGAATCAGTTGGTTTAGATGTGTTAGCAGTTTAAGCAGTTTAAAAAAAATGTAATCTAGTTTATTCCCAAACTCACACGACGCATACATAACTTGTAGCCATATATTTATTTGATGAAGCTACAGTCTGTCTATTCGAACTGTCTGGCTGTTCATTTACTGTCGATACAATCATAAGAATTAGATGTCAAAAAGTGGTGGGTCATTGAAGCATAGATCAATCTTACTTCAATTTTTTTTTCTACATTGATTTTCATTGTTTCCTAGCAGGAGTGATGTAGCCCGCTTTACCCACTGTCTTAAATGTTCAAATCTCTATCGTACTATCTATAAACATATAGTATCATCACATATAACATCACCGGACATATAGTACCATCACCAGACTACCATCACTAGACATACTGTACCATCACTAGACATACTGTACCATCACTAGAAATACTGTACCATCACTAGAAATACTGTACCATCACTGGAAATACTGTACCATCACCAGACATAAAGTACCATCATAAGTCATAAAAGTACCATCACAAGCCATACTGTACCATCACCACACATATAGTACCATCACCTGAAATATAGTACCATCACCAGAAAAACTGTACCATCACCTGACATACTTTACCATCACCTCACATATAGAAACATCACCAGACATATAGTACCATCACCTGACATATAGTACCATCACAAAACTGCCATCCTAATCTGACATTTCCAAATCTCAGTCAAGTACACGTCAAAGTAGATTAGGCTACGGATATCAAGTTCTGGAATCGAACTCTAGACTTTCGGGTAGTCTCTATCTCCCGACCACGCCGCAATACACCCACACGTGACCCGGTTCATCTTTACTCACCCAGGAACAGCTCATCCTCGTGCATGACATCGATGTACATGCTCAAGATGTCTAGACGTTGGCCAAGAGAAGACACTGAAGAAAGGGAAAAAGTGTTAGAAAATAATGACGTCAATACATCTTTTACATGAAGTTATTGTTAAAAAGAAAATTCACATCACATGCTAAACAATGGCTTCAGTACAAAATTATATCATATCACAACCCACACTAGACATGGGGCTTTGATATAATTATAATTCTATATAATATCAGAGCCATAATATAAACATGGCTTTAATATAAGATTATATAATATCTAACACATGATAAAAACATGGCTTTGATATAAGAGTATATCATGTCGAAACTTATGATTGAAACATAGCATTGATATAAGATTATATCATATTATTATCTAAACCCATGTTATAAAAATATCTTTGTAATAACATTGTATCTTATTTAAACCCATGATAGAAACACGACTTTGATATAAGATTAAATCGTATCCAACTCGCACTGGAAATAGGTCTTTGATAAAAGGCCATAAAATATCACATCCCATGCTAAAAAGATGGCTTATACATCAGATTGTATTATATCACATCCCATACTAAAAGGATGCATTTGATATAAGATTGTATCATATCACATCCCATAATAGAAATATGGCTTTAATATAAGATTGTATCATATCACACCCCATGATAGAAAGATGGCTTTGATATAAGATTATACCTTATCATAACCCCTCCAATACACGGTGCCGTATCAAACCCACGCTAGACAGTGCTTGGATATAAACATTTATCACGTGCAAACCATAATTCAATGCGGGGCTTGCATAACAGAACTCACAGAAAAAACAAACTATAACAACAGGCTTATCTTATTTTCACAGATAGACTACGCACCCAAACAACTAGACCACGAAAGTAACAAATACCACATACAAACGAATTCCCCCCGTACTTGATTAATACCCCCTCCCCCTCCCCCCTTTCCAACAGACGTAGCAATCGAATTGATACACTAAACATGAGCCGGCAGTCGGCTATGAGGTGGTGTTGTGATTATCGCAGCCCCAGTATTGATCTCCCCTTATCTTGTGTTTGAATATTATTATTGCCAGGATTTTTTTTTTCTTCCCTTCTCGCGATTTGACTCGGCCAAGAAGGCAAGTTGCCGGTTTGAATTTTTGGAGCCAACTCGACGAGTGGCTTGTTCGGCGTCTCGAACGGACATTCCCGATGAATGCGGACGGCCCGTTACGTTTCCGGTGGGGAGTTGTTGGCGTGGAGAGGGTGAGGAAGGGAGGCAATTAGACAACGGGCGACCACCATGCATGGCTACGCTCTTTAGTGATTCTCAGCAATGGTGAGTTATCTTCTCTTTTTTAAATATCTATTTTAGCATTGGTGAGTTATCTTTTCTTTTCAATATATATTTTAGCATTGGGGAGTTATCTTTTCTTTTCAATATTTATTTGAGCATCGGGGAGTTATCTTTTCTTGTCAATATCTATTTTAGCGTCGGTGAGTTATCTTTTTTTTTCAATATATATGTTAGCATTGGTGAGTTATCTTTTCTTTTCAATATCTTTTTTAGCATTTGTGAGTTATCTCTTCTTTTCAATATCTATTTTAGCATTGATGAGTTATCTTTTCTTTTCAATATCTTTTTTAGCATTTGTGAGTTATCTTTTCTTTTCAATAACTTTTAGCTATTTTCAGTGAGTTAATTTGTCTTTTTAATAACTTCAAAAGAAAAAAAATTGCTTTGATTATAACGAGAATGTCTTGATAGTGAGAAATATTGAGGTGAATTGAAATGCGCTCATTTTTTAATTTGAGGTTTAATTAGGCTTAAATATAGACTTAATTTCTCTAGCAATATTTTGTTCCACATATTATAATATATATATATATATATATATATATATATATATATATATATATATATATATATATATATATATATATATATATATATATATATATATATATATATATATCATGCACTAAGTTTCGTTAAAAAAGTGCAAAAGTTGTATTAAAAATTCACTATCCTTTGCAAATAATTTTAACACTAATTAAATCGGAAGATCCTTTATCAGGAGTGCATGCTGAAGCTATTTAATGCAGATACTAATAGGCAATAAACCACATTAAATGATTAGACACTTAATTATTACTTTCGACATCTACCTTTGTTTTGCATTTGCCAAGCTCAGACTAATGAATCATTTAGGTTTTAAATAAATAGATCACATATTAAAACGTAACAGACAGTTCTTTACCCACATGTACCCCATTTTACAAGGTCCATAAACCCGAACAATTACTGTAAAAATGGCGCTTGACACATCATCTAAAAACAATAACTCTGCTCACATCATCTAAGAACAATATTTTCCGTCTGAATGTTTGCGCTTGTGTAACTTCAACTAAATGTTATAATTTGATCTCATAACGATAACTTCGTTTGCAGGATTAAAACTTTTTGTACATTTTGACTTGTGCGTAGTTGAATAATCTTTTATTATATTAAGAAGAAAAACTACTGGATGTGGATAAATTACTCTATTGAATAAAACCAGAATAATTGTTCTATTCTATAAAAGGTAAATCTATTGTTCTAATCTATAAAAAAACATCTTTGTATAATAACAACAACAATAATTCTATTCCAAAGCAACTAGAGCCTATTAAATCTTCTATTCTGCAAAAACAAGAACAATAGTTCTTTTGCAAAAAAATCAGAACAATTTGTTATTCTATAAAAAAGCAGAAAAATAATTGTTCTATTGTATAACATCCTCTATTTAAAAATAATAATAAAAAAACAACAACAACAGAACAATTGTTCTATTCAATATAAACCTCTATTCTTAAAAACCTAAAACTATTGCTCTTTGTTTATCAGACAAGAACACCTAATCTGTTCTCTAGCGCCAGTACAATTCATCTTTTCTATAACACACAAAAAATTGATCTTTTCTATAACACCAGAACAATTTTTCTATTCTATCAATACCAGAACAAAAAAAAACAAAAAAAAAATTACCTAACGCTTTCGTGTCTAGCTTAGGTTCCGCCGCTGTCCGTTGTTTTAACGCCTCCTCCTGTTTACGCCTCTTCACCTCCTCCTCCTCCTGCTCTTGTCGTCTCAGCTCGCTGGTCAGTTCACGAATCCGTTTCCTCCGAGCCTCCCTCAGGAGGGACTTCCGGTCAGATTTTTGGGACTGGTCGTCCGAGATTCTGGATCGGTTGTCCGCCGTATCGGCTGGGTCTTGTGAAGTTTGTTGCAGCTCGGCTGAGTTGAGTTGCTGAACATTTGGTTCTTGAGGCACATCATGTGATTCTTGAGACACATCATGTGATTTTTGAGACACATCATGTGATTTTTGAGACACATCATGTGATTTTTGAGACACATCATGTGATTCTTGAGGCACATCGTGTGATTCTTGAGACACATCATGTGATTCTTGAGGCACATCACGTGATTCTCGTGTAGAACTAGTGGATGCTTGTGAGAGATGTGGTTCCTGTGTCAGACTTGATTCTTGTGAAAGACCAGTGGATTCCTTTAGCTGCTCATGTGAATCCTTCGACTGATCATGTGATTTCTGCAGTTGATCACGTGATATTTGGCTTTCGGGTGGTTTAGACGGATGATTCACTAAATTGTTGTGACTCTTTGATGGTGGTGACTGTTTATCTTCTGTTTCAAGCCCTTCGTCTGCTTTTTGTTTACTGCTATCGTGTGTAGTGGATATGGTGTCTGATTTATTTAAATTGTTATCTACATCCCGTGACAGACCTTCTGATTTATTAGACTGTTCATTAAACTTGTCAGACTGACGATCTAAGTTATCTAAATTGTCATCTAATTTTTCCGAATGACCTTCTAATTTATCTGAATGACCAGCTAATTTATCTGAATGACCATCTAATTTATCTGAATGACCATCTAATTTATCTGAATGATCATCTAATTTATTTGAATGACCATCTAATTTATTTGAATGACCATCTAATTTCTCTGAATGACCATCTAATTTATCTGAATGACCATCTAATTTCTCTGTATGACCTTGTAATTTCTTTGAATAATCATCTTTATCCTGAGATTTCCCATCCGACTTGTGCAATCGTTCGTCAGATTCTACCGACTGGTCACCTAATACATGCGTATGATGATTTAATTCCTTCACATCTGTATCAGATTGTGACTTGCCCACTAGATTTGACTGACCAAATGACTTTAATGAGCTGTTCTCTGATTGTCGTGACTGACGGTCATAACTGCCTGACTGACCTTGTTTTCCTGACTGCTTATATGACTTAAGGGAATGTGTATCTGACTTGTCCGCCCCTCCATTGGAATTAATTGACTGGTCTGTTGGTTTTGGCGACTGATCAATTGATTTTAAAGAGTCTCCATCTGACTTTAGCGATTGGCTATCATTACTGTGGGATACGTCACCTGGCTTTTGTGACTTAAGTAATTTATTGTCTGACTTTGGAGATTGACCGTCATTTGGATAATTGTCCGATGGTTTTGTTGACTGGTTGTAAGATTTAATTAAATTTTTATCTGATTTGATAGAGTCATTATCCGACTTGTGTGAAAGGCTATCGGAGTTACGCGATGACAGGTGAAGTAGAGTCCGTGACTGGCCGTATGATTTTACTGAAAGTTCATCTGACTCCTTTAAATGGGCATCCGAATTGTGAGGAATCTCACCTTGGTTTTGTAACTGATCAAGACGCGTTTGAGAACCATCTATTAGTCTATCTGTGTGTTTCAATGACTTTATTGAGAGTTGATCTGAATGTTCGTCGTTGTTTTGTAATTGATCATTTGGCTTGTCTGACTGGGTCATTGACTTGACTGAGTGTCCGTCTGTGTTATCTGACTGGCCAGGGGGTAGTTGGACTTGGTGAGATGACTTGAGAGAGAGTTCTTCTGACTTAGAAGACTGGTCAGACGAATTGTGTACCTGGACGACAGGTGACTGACCTCGTGACTTATGTGAGCGGTGACTTGATTTTTTAGATGCGATGTCCAATGATTGTGATTGGACATCTGTGTTTACACAATCCTCGTCTTGTTGAGATTGTAGTGATTGTGGCGATTGACGGCCAAATTTTTGTTGCTCGCTATTTAACTTTCCCAATTGTAGATAATGGTCAGTAGATTGGTCTTGGTGGTCTGATTTTTTTGATTGATCTCCATCATTAGCCAGATCGTTAGAGTGACGTAACTGGTCTTCTTCATTCAGTGATTGGACTTCTAAATTTAGACAACCGCCATCTAAATTTAAAGAATGGCCATCTAAATGTTGAGATTGACCATCTAAATTTAGAGAATGAACATCTAAATTTAAAGAATCGCCATCTAAATTTAAAGAATGGTCAACAAAATGTTGAGATTGACCATCTAAATTTAAAGACTGGCCATCCAGATGTAGCGAGTGGCTAACAACATTTTTCGAATGGCCATCAGCACCTTGTGTTGTCTGTTGTGGTTTGAGAGAGTTGTTTCCCTGCCCTGGTGTGTGTCTGTTGGAGCCTAGATCGTCCTCGGTGGCTCCACCACCCTCGTCATGGGATACACCCGCACTCATCTCCTGGCAAGTAAAAAAGTAATAAAATTAGATCAAAAGGACATGAGCTGGAACCGAAGTAGATTCCAAAATCAAAACGTCTCCTCCGGTTTTAAAAGCTGTATAAAGAAATGTGTAAACTTTACCAAAATTTAAACGAAATTTGTTACACATGTTAATTTATATTCATTTGAAAAAATAGTTTCTCGTTGAAATGCTTTTACTAATCTTAATTTTCATTGGTCAAGTATTTTAATTTAGTTATTACTTTTGCAGCGAGCAAGCATTAATGCTATTGTACAACTCCATACAGTTTTTACTTTTAAAAAATAGAATTTTCTGTCACGATGTCTTTTAGACATAATGGATGTTTATTTCATTTGTCTCGTCATGAAGCTACCTATCACCACACGGACTAAATATGATTTTCTATCTATCTTCTATATATATAATTCTATACGTGGACACCACCACGCACGCCGACTATCTAACCCGCCTTCCGCCCACTCCCTCGTTCTCCAGGCATGCGCAACAAACCATATCGATATCACCCCTATTCCCATCCCCACCAGTCTGGTGAGCTGTGGTTCACGCTGAATGTTTACAATCGTAGAGCCGGGTCCAATTAGTGACGGTAATTAGGGGCAGATAATTTAGTTTTTAAACGATTTGAAACTAAGGGGAGGTAACAAGTTCTGCTTGATCTTTTCATTGTCGTCTGTAAACTGTCGCGACCTATGGCTGGTTTCACGGGGGGAGGGGGGGGGGGGTGTGGAGAGGGGGAGGGTAGTGTCGAATTCACAAATTATGAATTACTGAAAAGTAGAAAATAAAACAACGGCTCTTATTATACAAATTTCTTCCGGTTGTCATACAGAACGATATCCCGTTGGTCAGTTTATTAGGACCGCTAATCGATAGTAAGGACCACTTTATTAGGTCTACAAAGTGACCTAGTGGACCACACATTTGTGTATAACTTCACATATTCCATGTCTACATTTAAAATCTCTGATATAAGCACAGGTCATCGATTGAAGTAAAACCTGAACTTGGTTACATTACTTTATTTGCATAGTCTCGTTAACATGTTTTACATTTTACATGGGCAGGATGCACGCATGGCTGGGGTAGGTGAATTAGCATGGGTGTTAATTAGCATTGATGTGATGTAAAACAGAGTAGGAAATAATTAACATAGCAGTGGTGTAAATAATCAAACAAGAAGAAACTGTAGGCTATGCCTAACATAAAGTAGGCAAGAGAAAACTGTAGACGATGCCTAATATAATGCCTAATATAAAGTATGCAAGAGAATATATGGATGCGATGCCTAGTATAAAGCAGGCAAAAAACCCTTAGACAATGCATTATATTATTGAGCCTGAAAGAAAAAAAAAACTAAACACGATGCATAGTACTGCAGTAAAATTTAGCTAAGGCGGAAAAAACAAGGGGTTATTCTTAAGATAGAAGTATTTAAACCCATTATGCCCATCCATCATTATGCACACACGCAAGTACGCAAACACAAACATGCAAACATACACATACATAGACACACACACGCACACTTCTTCGATATACATTCAGACACACACCCACATTGACACACTAAAACACACTCAAATACGTATACGTATACGCACACACAACAGACGCACACGCACATACATAGATACTCCCACAACCACACATATACACAAACATTTATAATCGTAAACTGTTATATCGTTCGATAATTTAAGAATTGGGCAATTCCCCAAATGGAACCACCCCTGTCCCTTCCTAATATTTCTATCAATATTCCCTGTGAAAACACGACCGTGTGTCAGATGTAAGCGGGGCCAAACAGGCAGAAAATCAGCGTGAAAACAGGACAGTGTGTCAGATGTAAGCGGGGCCAACTGGCAGAAAATCAGCGTGGCCAGATTTTTGAGACAACAGAGCATCTGATTGCCGCTAATACAATCAATATTTTTGGGTGGGCGTTTGCTATCAGACATGCCCCATATGTTCTGTGTGAGGCTTGTGTGTGGGTGGTCTCTTGGTGTGTGTGTGTGTGTGTGGTGGGGCCCTTTATGTGTTTTCGTTATATGGGTGTATGTGTGGGGGGGGGTGCTGTGTTGGTTTATATTGTGGTGTAGGTATCTGGGCAGTTTGTGTGCAGATGTAGGTTTGGGTGTGTGTCTGACTAATTAGTGTTTGTGTTTCGTCATTCTGTAGCTTTATGTGGAGAATAGTGAGGAAGTGTGAGTGTGGTTTCGTGTGGTTGGAAGAGGAGGTTTATCTTATCATGTCGGTAAGTTTAGCATGTATGAATACAGTGCAACTTTTTTGTGGGGTGTTTGTAGACAGCAAGTAAAAGTAATAATTATGTTAATTAATTTATATTCTAACAAAATAATGACTAAAAACCAAAATAATTCGATCGTGTTTATATAAAACACTCTTGTGGAGAACTATCCAATCGATCTGCCATTGTGTCTATAAAAATAATCCGCCATTAAATATTTACACAATATATTTCTCCACATAATCCACGTCGTAATCTAAATCCAAATCCATAAACGATTTTTACGAACCATAAAACAGAAATTCAATTTTTAGTAATTATCACCGAGTAATGAACAGAATATTCTGCTGGGTAGAATGGGGTTTTATGGTCTGTGTATTGATGACAGTGATATGTGTGTTGCAGCATACAACATATCTATGTAAAGGTTGCAAGTGCATGTCAACTTCTCCCACCCCCACAATAGAACCCCCCCACCCCTCCCCCAACACACACACAACCTCCCGTCACCACCCCAAACCGGAACGGTCATTATGAAGACGGATGGCTTCGTTAAGACACACTCGATCACACTGGCACCTATACTAGCCAGACGCTTGACCACACTGTCCTTTAGTATCGGCCACACTTGTCCCTTATCTAGACCAATGTTGACCGAATGTTGAACACAATGCACTCAATATCGACCAAATTGGCCTTAAAATGTTGACCAGTTGTGACCATACTGAGCCTAATGTATATATATATATATATATGTAACTAGGGGAAGTTACCAGAGACATAAGAACGCAGTACAGCGCTGTCAACTTTGACACGACTGATGCAATAACGCAGGTGTTGGCTGATAACGATCAGAAAGCCAAGGCGTAGTATCTTGGGAAGCGATACGATAAGAACGCAATACGGTCTGTCAACTTTGATGTGACAGGATGCAGATGGCTTATTAAATCGGACTGTACGACAGAAGCGGCGTAATTAACATTCTGATGCAACGATTAGAATCGAGTACGATTACGATTATGATAGAACCGAATACGATTACGAATACGAAGGGGATATATAGGAAGGCGACGGCTGAGCTCGCAGTCTCTCAGTCTCTCTCTCTCGATCAGTCAGTCAGTGAGGCAGTATCAAGTTGGTTATTGAACGGGTTAGCCGTATTGTGTTAAGAAGGACGATAGACATGTGCATTCAGTTATGTGAAGACTAGCGAGGACTGTTGGGGGTCAGTTGATTCAGACTATTATTGTGAAGCATTCCTTTTGATTTATTATATTATTGTGAAGCATTTCTTTGATTCATGTAATAAAAGGATCAATAGCGAACCTGCATCTTCGAGTATCTATACTGTGGTCGATGTTGTGTAGAATGAGTGGTTAGACTCGGTAACATTTGGCGTTGTCGAGCAGAACTCGTTAACATTTGGCACTACAGGCAAATAGTCTCGTTACATATATATATATATATATATATATATATATATATATATATATATATATATATATATATATATATATATATATTGATGAGCACTAAGCACACAATTTTTAAATTCGACGTATGTTGACCAATGTTTACTAATGGTGACCAATGGTGACCAGTGTTGACCAATGATGATAAATATTGACCGATGTTGACCAGTTTTGATCCATGGTTACCATTGGTGATAAATATTGACCAATGTTGAGCAGTTTTGATCCATGGTTACTATTGGTGATAAATGTTGACCAACACCTAACAATGTTGATCAATTATGACCACTGTTGACGATTGGTGACTAATAGTGACCAATGGTGACCAATCAACAGACTATTCATATTTTATATTCAATCATGTCAACAATCCACTCGCTGTTACACACATATCAAAACACAACGGAGCGACGTTGAAGCGTTACATCGAAGGAACACGATACTGAAAGTAGAAGTTGGATGGTTTATATTTTACTTCCTCAACCTAGCACCATATTACCCATATACTATCACTCAACACTCTCTAAATGAAATAAAATGATCAAAGTACATTGCACTCTGCAAGTTCTGATATATGCAGGCCTACACAAGTGACCTTGAGTAACGTGACCTATGGTTCGATCCGACGACGTCCCTCCCCCACCCCCCGCCCCCAGAGCCCCAACATAATGTCTATGTAAACAAAGCTCTAAATGTCTACACAGACGTCACACATCAACAGGAGTACGAATTTTACGACATTGGCCCCTGAATGGTCTTAACGCCACTGGGGAGTCTACACCAGCGGGTTAACAGAGGTGAAGGTCATATAACCAAGGTCAGGTCGTGGCGTAGAAATTCGGCAGCCGTCAAAATAAATTCTTGCTGTGTGTTTTTTAACTTTAAAAAAATAAAAACAAATGTGGAATATTTTTGTCAGTGTGTTGAGTCCTCATTGGGAACTTTATTCAGATTTTCTCAACATTGGGAACATTATTTACATGTTGTCACCATTGGGCAAAACGTCCCATGTAGAGGTCAAATCTATGACGTCACATGTAGAGGTCAAATCTCTCACAGGTAGAGGCCAAATTTCTAACGTCACATGTAGAGCTCAAATCTCTAACGTCAAAGGTCAAATCTCTAACGTCACATGTAGAGGTCAAATCTCTAACGTCACATGTAGAGGTCAAATCTCTAACGTCAAAGGTCAAATCTCTAACGTCACATGTAGAGGTCAAATCTCTAACGTCACATGTAGAGGTCAAATCTCTAACGTCAAAGGTCAAATCTCTAACGTCACATGTAGAGGTCAAATCTCTAACGTCACATGTAGAGGTCAAATCTCTAACGTCACATGTAGAGGTCAAATTTCTAACGTCACATGTAGAGGTCAAATCTCTAACGTCACATGTCGAGGTCAAATATCTAACGTCACATTTAGATTTCAAATCTCTAACGTCACATGTAGAGGTCAAATCTCTATCGAGACAGTTTTTTAAAAATCCTGTTGATTGTGCACGTATTAACCCCCATTCTTAAAAAAACTTGAACTCAGTTAAACCTCCATTCCTTAAACTGTTTAATTCTGTTGACCTGAATTCTTTAAACACTTGAACTGGTCTTAAACTCAATTGACCTCCCCACCCCGCCGGATAATCTAAAGTGTTTAAAATTCTATTGTTTACCATTGTTTAAACTGTTCAATTTTGTTGATGCGCCTCCGTTAAACCGGTTTACCTCATTTACTTAATTAAATATAATTAAAATGTTGACAAACGATAAACTGGAGACGATAGTTAAGCTAAGTATTTGGTTTTTACAACTTAAACTTTAACCCAATATTGGTGGATAAACTAAAATTATTGAATCCAGTAATAAAAACATGAATAAAAACCTTGAGCAATATTTTTAATTCACTAAAATAGAATTTTTTTTTTTTTGCCCTCACGATATTATAGCAAAAATGTTATTCGTCAATGCCGTTTCTTTTATACCTTTGAAATTTTGTCAAATATTTTTTCTAAATTTTGTGTTTAAACTGTACTGTTTATTTTCTAAACATTCTTAAAATAGAATAGCAGGACATACGTCCTGAGACTAAAAATATATATTTGCTTTAAAACCCGATCAGTAGCTCTCGATATTATAATTTCTACGGCGTCTAACGACCAGTGACAAAAGGGCCCCGTCAAAAGGGCCAGCGACTAATGGACCCGCCATACAGGCTCCCGACGAATAGGCTCCCGTCACTTTCTCTCCTAACAGACACCCGTCGTTACGACTCCCGACAAAAGGAGTCCCATTTATTTGACTCTCGACAAAAGGGTTCCAGTTTTTAGGACTCGAGACAAAAGAGCCCTTGTCAATTGGACTCCCATATAGGCAATAAGTCTCCCATCGAAAAAGCCTCATTTAATAAGAACCCTTTAGCTATGTCTCTCAACCATAAAATAAAACAAGGTATGCAGCTCTATTGTATTATTTTATCTAGTATAGGTAATATTATGATTTAAATTTAAGAGTAAATTGGAAAAAATTGTCAGGAGTCATTTTGTCAGGAGCCAGTATGTCGTGAGTCCATTTATCAGCAGCCTAAATGTCATGAGACCATTTCTCAGCAGCCTAAATGTCATGAGCCCATTTATCAGCAGCCTAAATGTCATGAACCGATTCATCAACAGCCTAAATGTCATGAACCGATTCATCATCAGCCTAAATGTCATGAACCGATTTATCAGCAGCCTAAATGTCATGAGCCCATTTATCAGCAGCCTAAATGTCATGAGCCCATTTTCTGGGAGCCCATTTGACCGGAGACAATATGCAGAGACCTTTTTGTCGGGGCCGTTTTGTCACAGGCCGTTTTGATGGTGCACCATAATAATTAGCCCAAACCGAAAATTATCTGCCTCTTTATATCGAATACACGAATTTTAAAAATAATGTTTGGAAGAAACCACCCTGTTTAGTTGGTTCAAAAACAACAGTACCACAAGACAGCCAGACTAACGAACAAATGTGATCTAAGCAAGTGCTTGGTTTAAAAAGTTCACGTCAAATTGACAGAGCTTTAGAAGGAAGATTGGCATAACGCTTAAATAGATCTATAATAAAAGTCCGACTTCGTAAACACAAAGCCATTATTTATGCATGCAAAAATTGAAAATATCTCTGAAACGCGTTCTTGAGAAATGTGGTGTCATATTGCTGACTTCGCTAAAAATAGAATTTCTAAGTTCGGCGGTTCAAATCATATTCGCTGGACTATCTCAATTGATTCTATTAAAATTCAGATATATAGCCAGTATACACTTTAGGACGTGTGTAATTTTAAAAAAATTGGAATTATCTAAAAGAGTACACATTTTATAACTTGTTAGTCTAATAAAGATGTTTCTTGTTCACAGAAAATATTAAAAAAAAAAAAAAACAACAACAAAAAAACCAAAACAATAATTTTTGCCTATTTTGTGTGGATTGTTTTATGGGCAGATGAAGTAGAGTTTGTCTAACAACATTTTAACCTGTACTACCGTCCTGAATTCAGTTTAACTCTGTCGGTAATTTAAAGTATACTTTAATCGTTACTTATAAGTATTTACAATATCATCGGCATACATAGCCGGTTGTTTTGTATTAACTAAAGTTTTTTGTATGTTGTAAGAACTAAACTTTTTATATGTTATATTAACTACAACTTTGTATGTTGTATTAACTACACCTTTGTATGTTGTATTAACTACACCTTTGTATGTTATATTAACTACACTTGTTGTATGTTGTATCAACTACACCTTTGAATGTTATATTAACTACACTTGTTGTATGTTGTATTAACTACACCTTTGTATGTGTTATTAACTACACCTTTGTATGTTGTATTAACTACACCTTTGTATGATGTATTAACTACACTTTTTGTATGTTATAATAACTACACTTTATCCAACATACACATCCGGCACTAGTCAATTAACTAAACTTTACGCGGCACAATTTACCGGCACTTTTTCAAATATATTCATCTTGACTGACACTTCAATACTAGCTCCTATATCAAACACACCCCAACGGCAATAATCCAGAACTTTCTAAAAACTAAGGCCGTAATTCACGTACGACAACATTGCCAAACATACCGGATTTCCCAGAATGAAAAGTAAATCTCCTGAACTCGAACTTTCCTAACAACTGTCTCCTATCTCCTACCTGTGTGAGTGGTCGGGCATTGAGCTACTGAAATATTGATGTCCTGGAACACTTGCATACAAGACAAAGACCCATAATGCCGGGTTGAATTGGATACACATGAACGGAAGCTATTGATGATTTCTGTTTTTGTATGTGGCGAGGTTAGGACTGGGAGGTAGGGTATGGAAATCTGTGTGTTAGCGAATAAAATGTACGACACAATGCGCGTGAGTTTTTGCCTGTAGGGGAGCGCTTTAAGAAAAGAGATGGTTTAGCATTGAGTACACAAAGTAAGGTAAGAGTGAGGTAAGAGTCGATGGTCGATAGACGGTGAATAAACGAAAACCGGAAGTTGATCAAGGAGTGTATTGTCACGTGGTACAGTCTACACCAATCCGGAATGTTTTCGTCATGTAGCACTGTGTACATAAACTAGAATATGATTGTCACGTAGCACTGTGTACATAAACTAGAATATGATTGTCACGTAGCACTGTGTACATAAACTAGAATATGATTGTCACGTAGCACTGTGTACATAAACTAGAATATGATTGTCACGTAGCACTGTGTACATAAACTAGAATATGATTGTCACGTAGCACTGTGTACATAAACTAGAATATGATTGTCATGTAGCACTGTGTACATAAACTAGAATATGATTGTCATGTAGTACTGTGTACATAAACTAGAATATGATTGTCATGTAGCACTGTGTACATAAACTAGAATATGATTGTCATGTAGTACTGTGTACATAAACTAGAATATGATTGTCATGTAGCACTGTGTACATAAACTAGAATATGATTGTCATGTAGCACTGTGTACATAAACTAGAATATGATTGTCATGTAGTACTGTGTACATAAACTAGAATATGATTGTCATGTAGCACTGTGTACATAAACTAGAATATGATTGTCATGTAGCACTGTGTACATAAACTAGAATATGATTGTCATGTAGCTAAGCATAAAACTGAAAGTTGATGGTTATGTATTGCAGAGTACAAAGCGAAGACTACAAACTGGAAGTTGATAGTCATGTAACACAAATCGAAAGTTGATAATGACGTAACATAAACCGGAAGTTGTCAGTGACGTAACAGAGATCGGATGTACACACTTAGTATGCATGACTAGCTGTAAGAAACATGGGGTGTACACACGCTCCCTAGCAGTCCATGAAAAATGTATTTAATCCAGAGTCGGCAACAAGTACTTTGTCTCCTTTGGGCCGAGGCATTAAGTGGGTTGTCAAGGTTACGGTAATCATTTATCTGGGCGGGCATTCAAAACTCCTGGGCTTACACTGAAAACTCGGGTCATTTCTGTGGGCGGACATTCAAAACTTGTGGGCTTACACCCCAAAACTGAGATCATGTTGTGTGCGGACACACGGAAACTGGTTGTGTTATGGGCAGACACTGAAATCTTGAATCATTTCCAGAACTTCTTGAAGGCATTTCTTCTTGCGATGGGGCAGTACTCGAGTACCTTTTTAATTTATATTGATGGTTATTATACCAATGCGTACTTTTCTAGCAACTCGAGTTCACAGACACACGCAAACACACACACACACACACACACACACGCACACACACGCACAGACACGCAATTGCAAAACCAAGTTATTCAGATTTGTGAAAGTCTCGAATTAGATTTTTTTGCACTAGTACAATACTTCCTCTATACCCCATATACCAGAAAGTACGAGAATTCTTATATTTTTTAAAAAATATTTATTTATACCTAAAAAGTTATCATGGCCGTAGGTTATTGTTAACTAAACACACCCTTCCTCCCAAGCTAGCCCGTTGTCCAGCATATGCCAGAATGTCTTTTAAATCAATGGTGTTCGATACCACACCAACCACTTTTTTCCACACCAATCACTCGCTTCCAAGTGTTATACAAGCCATTAGAAACTTTATCGTTGTTATCTGCCGGTTTCAAACAATCATTTTCTATCTGCCCTTTTGGTGGCGTTTTTAACATGTTTTTATTGGGGTATTTTTTTTTATTTTTTTTCTCGAGATTTTTATTTTTTTATTAATTCAATTGTTTTAAACATTTAAAGTAGTAATAATAATTTATTTGATGGTTTTACACAGCATCAAAGACATGAACAGCTATTGCAGATATAGTATTTGATGGAGAAAACAAAATGGCCTAAGAACTAGACTAAAATAAGGTGTGCAAACTTGGTTTCTCTTGACTGCTTAGTTCACTATTCTCCATCCTTTTTTTTTTTTTTTTCTGCGAAGCCAATAGAAACAAATAAACCGGGAGTGATCTCCCCTAAACTTTCTCGAACATTCTAATATAACACTACGGGGGATGGCAACTCGGGGTATAGACTTCTAGACATGATTTTTAATCCATTTTAAATACTCCAATTTTTTAAAATAGAATATAATCTCGTAGAAAAAAGAAATGCACACCAAGTGAACGCTAAATAAAGATGTGCATAATAGTGCGCAATATTATTAGTACTTTATAAATTTACATGCGTTTTTTGAGAAATCGGAAATAGCGTAAATAAGTACTTCCGGTCAACGAAAATTACTCAAAATTTGACAGAAGGTAGAGAATTAGATCTTTTACTTACATATCAAATTTCATTTATCTATCTCAAATAGTACTCAAGTTATAGGCTTTTGAAAAATTCAAAGTAGAAAAAGTACCACTTCCGGTTATCGGAAATCGCTCAAAAGTTGATACGGATCTACGATTTTGATAAAATACTTATATATGAAATTTCATCAACCTAGCTGTAATGGTACTCAAGTTATCGTGTTTACACACCGACACACACACACACACACACACACACAGACAGACACACAGACAATATTGCAAAATTATGTTTTTCCGTATCAGTGAGATGTAAAACGTCGAGATTTGCAAAAATCTCGATTTTTTTTTTGCACGATTACAAGACTTTCTCTATTTTTTTTTTTTTTTTTTTTTTTCAATACTTTTATTTGCAATTTAAAACAAGTACATCAACATCAAATTCTTACATAATTTCGAACATCAAATGAAAACGAAATAGTAATACAATATATTACAATATATTACAATAGTAATATTTCTTTCTTACTTGTAGCCTGCTTTCATTCATTTAAGATGGTTTACATATACATAGATGTAATACAAAACGTCTAAATATAAAGAAAAATTAAAAATTAAAAACTAACCTGAAACTGAAAATGCAAATGTGTAATTAAAATTAAATGATGATTCAAGGGATTTTTTTTCTCGGCGTGGTGGGCTGAGGGGACGAGGGGGGGGGGGAGAGGGGGAATTTGTTTTTTTTTAAAGTAGAGCTGAAATGAATTTGGGATTACAGAGAATTAAAATGATACAAATTTTAAGCAATCGGAAAAGTTATGTTATTACAATGAGACACGTAAAAGCAAACACTCTTCCCTTTTAAACATCTATATCTATACAGTCCTCAATTAGTTTTTTTTTTCCTTTTTATTTTTTTTTGTTTTATTAATTCAATTGTTTTAAACCTTTAAATCAGTAATAATTATTTATTTGATAGATTTTACACAGCATCAAAGACATGAACATCAATTGCATATATAATAATCAAATGGAGAAAATAAAATGGCATAAGAACTAGACTAAAATAAGGTGTGCAAACTAGGTTTCTCTTGACTGCTTAGTTTACTGTGCTTTGTCCTTAGCTGAGGAGTCAAAATTTCACATTGTAGCCGCCCATGGACAGAAATAGAAAATTGACCCTTGGCAAAGAGGTCACGCTACCTTGAAAAATCCGCCAGTCCGGTTGAGTGGGGGGAAGTGTGTGTGTGTGGGGGGGGGGGGGGGTGAGGTGTGTATCTCTTTCTACCATTCAGGTTGTGCACTCTTAAAAACCTGGGAAACAGAAGACTGTTCTAATGTTAATTTACTTGAGGGCTGATCGAGTGATGTTTAGCTTGAGACTGTCGATATTAATTATGCATCTAGTTTATTTGCTTCTTCTGTAGTTCAAATGTTAGTTTCCTGTAAAAGTAAGATGTCAATATTGTGTTTATTTATTATGTTGTTTATATAATGTGTTTGTCCCTAGCCCCCCTGATGTTCAATGTTGCCAGAGTTAGCATGAATTATTTGGGGTTTTCTTTCGAACATCTGTTTCTGGAGGGCTGGATGGTGGTGGTCTTTTAACGCCAAACTTTCCAGCCGCTGGTTTGCTATCCCGTTGGGCCCTGGTCACGACCCTTTGAGGTGGCTTTACTGTAGGTAATTGATTTTTACTTGAACTGATTGCTTGACTATATGACAGTTGACCTGATACCTTTGTTGCTGATATACTTTGTGAGCTTTTAATTTTCTTTAGCGGTTTCGTTATGTTTTCTGAACTAGTGTTATCTTGAAGAATATCATTTATTGTTTCGTCGACAGCCTCCAAATTTTCTTGATTCCCATCTTTTTGAGACCCTGTTACTATGGAATTTCTGATCGCTATTGTCTCCATGGCTTCGGCCTCTATGGTGGTTTCTGTTACGCTTTCGTTAACTTGCTGTGATGCTGCAGTAGTATGATGTGCTTCAGTTTGGCCATCTACTCCAAAGGCATCTTCTACCTCTCTATGCCTTGCTTCTCTAAGCATTTCATTTTGTCTTTCTCCGTCAACATCATAACTGTCCCAATGCTTTAAGAAATTTCTATTGTTACTTAGATGCTCCCTAACTTCTTCTTTATCATTTGCATCCCAAGGCTCAATTGCCCTGTACTGTCCATCTACTAGCTGGACGCCGTCAAGAGCGCGAGTCCTCAAATGCTCACACATTTTAGGCAGGTGTCTGTCTGTGTTGCAGTGGCAACATTGCACCCTCCTCCCATTGAGGATTATAAGGACTCTGCTCTCCTTGTTGGCCTCATTTGTAAGTATAATATAGTGTGGCACACTCTCCACATCTTCTTTCTCCAGAGAGATGGTGAATTGGACCACATTTGATTGGTCTATTCTCTTAAATGTTGGTGTTGAGTCCTGACTGCTTATAGATTTCAGAATCGCCATTATATCATCGTCGCTTGTCTTGGAAGGCAGCCATTTCAGCATGCCCCTTTGCCCAGATTTATCGGCGTGGGTTATTGATATTCTCTGCACTCTGTATCTGGATGTTACCCCAGGTGGCAAATCTCTGTGAAATTCTTTTAGGTGCATTTTCTTATATAGTTCATTTGATCTAATGGTGACATACCATTTACGCAGTGTCCCATAGTTATACATACCTTCAAATTCAGCTGGTGATAGGCTACATAACATACATAGCTCTCTTTTTAGTTCGTCAGCTGTGAGTGTAGCTAAAGAAAAACCCTCTTCTATGAAAATCTCTAGAGTTTTTGGTGCATGTCCTGCCATGCCAAACTTAGGCAGGAATAGCCGTTTGATGTATTTTTCCGACATAGTTGTGCGTGAGGCCTCTATGGCGTGAGGCAACACACACAAGAAATAAAACAGAAAAAAAGTACTTACAATGTATAAAATGTGAAGGAAAAAAAAAATAACACGCACAAGGTTCCAAATGGAAATACACACGAGTTTAAATAAGTAGAGATGAAATAAATCCAAAGTCACTGATTCTCGAAGTGAATCATAAATATCGAACAAGGTTTTTTTTTTTTTTTTTTTTTTTTTTTTTTTTTTTTTTAAGGTTTATGTTTAAACTTTGATTGTAAAAAGTGATGTATCAATTAACTTTAGTCACCGACATTTTTAAAAAATACCAAAACGTATATTTCTAAAGTGATTAAGGGCGGGTTAGAAGCTCCATTCATTATATAGTGAAATAAAATGTAGTCAGGAACAGATGTATCCCTCCCATTTTCTTTTCACTCTGTCTGTTTTTACATAACACACACATAATCTCCCCCCACCCCCGATATATTCTACAATATAGATTTAAAAAAACAAAAATAGGAAAAAGTGGTGGAGTGCTTGCCCCTGGGGGCTAATTAGTCCACTGTTTTCACTCACCGGATCGCTCCTCAACAATACGAGTTGCCGAGTAGGACAAACTGGCACGGTTTGTGTTGCTAACAGCTCAGTAAACAATAGAAATCTGGCCAGGTATTAGACGCACATTTAGACTTGATGACACGGTTGGCTGTTTTTTATTGTTGTGTACAATTCTATACCGGCATTTTTACACAATGTACACGAACATACGGGCATTTGTGTACGTTGTGTACACTCAGGGAATAGAACGTACAACGAAAGTACACTTTATAATATTGTGATAATTTTTACTGTGCGACTGAGCGATTTATAGTTGAATGAATCTTAGTTTCAGAAATACATTTTCTAAATCTTAGTTTCGGAAATATATTTCCTAGTACACAAGTAATGACATATCACACGATATTACATGCCACGTGTCATGACATGTCAGATGTCATCTGTCAAGGAGATATTAACATTGCAAACGAAACCTTAAAGAAACTTTTGAGAGAAAGAATGTGGCAGGCATTGTCATGTGTTTGACAGCCATTGTCTTACATGTGAACATGTGACACGTTTCAAACATTACATTTTTTTGTTTTTAAGTGCAGCCCATCCCCCCCTCTCCTTAAAAATTCTCCCTGTGTAAATACTAAATACCACCAACTCTTCCCTAACTCAAATATTCCCATCAACTCCACCCCCCCCCCCCCACAACCACCTCACAACTCAACAAAAATTGTAACTTTGCGTCCAGCTACAATTAACTATGCATAATTTGAATCAGGGAAATGTTTTTTACCTGGAAGTTTTCTGCGATTTTTTTTTTTTGAGATTTTTTTTATCATGAGATTTTTTTTTCTGAGATTTTGAATGTAGGCCTACAGATTGTGAACGTGACTCTAAAAAAATCTGGCTAATTTCTAGGTTGTAAATTGGTGAACTAAATTCGCCCTTTTGTTACACCCTTTGTCAGGCATAAAAGGGAAGCTACTCATTAAACGCAGCGAAGTTAGTTATATCCCATTTCAGAATTTCATTTAAAAAATAACTGAGCGTGCTATGAAAAAAAAACAAAAAAAAACAACTTTTTTTCAAATCTATTTTCATTTAGTAAAATTTTTTTGTTGGTTGATAATACCTTTGTCTAAAATAGCTTTGTAAAATGATATTGTGTCTAGAGTTAATATTAACGATATTGGAGACGAAAAGCCCACAAAAAAATAAAATATGATAACTTTTGTCTTCATTTTAAAATCAAAATTACCATTCCAAAATTGGCGATATTGATTTTTGTTTTGTTTTAAAGCATCTTTTTGTAAGTTCTGTTTTTATCAGTCTATGTACATAAGTGGACATCATGCCTAGATGAGTTCTGATAGATTTTGTCCTCAGATCTTTTGTTCGTGAAATAATTTGTCCTTAACATCGTTTCTCCATTAGATATTTTTTGTCTGAGTCATTTTGTCTGCGATTTTGTCTGATATATATATATATATATATATATATATATATATATATATATATATATATATATATATATATATATATATATATATATATATATATATATATATATACATAACGCTAAAACAACACAGACGATGTGAAAACCCTTCAGTGTGAATATTTGAACGACCGCCGCAATACTGTAAGCTGAAAGGGCCATAACTCGCCCACGTACGCCGTCTGCCCAAAAATATTGTGTACCCTTAAACTCCTAGACCAACGTCTGCCCAGAACACTTGATATTCCGGAGAGAGTACACAATCTGCATAGCCGAGAAATCTTATTGCATTTCCGTACGGTTCCTTGCGGAGAAATTTCATTCAATTAGCATCGCCTTTCTTACGCCTATACGGACACAGTAAATATGTTGGAATTTTTTCTCGTCTGGTTCGAGCTACACTTGATACTTCTGATATACAATTTAAATTGTTTCATACATTGTTTGACAAAAGCGATACGGGTTCAACTTTTAAATAGGTTAATCTAAAACCTAAAAATATGGTGAGTTCACACAAATGTTTTTACATAAACACGTGAGTACGGCACGTGATAATTTGAGATGGAATCATTAGATGAATTTCACAAATGACTGGTTTAATTAGCTGATGATATGTACCAATTTCAGGTTGAATTGCCTAATAATAAATTTGCCCAGATGTCAATTTGATCTATAAATGACATGTAGGAATGTCAGGTTGAATCTATAGATAGAACTAGCCATCCCGGCCAGGCCCTGCTCTGGCTTCTGTGAAAAACCTTTCTGTTAAAGACCATTACCTGTGTGTTTAGTAATCATCATAAACCCGGCATTGCTCACCCAAACCACGACCAACCAAAACCAAAACAACAAAACGCAAACATAACGCTAACACAATTAAAAATACAAACGAAAACAAAAACCTAGCAACAAACCCAACCACAACCACAAACACCAATACAAACACAAAGAAAAAACAAACAAAAAAGCAAACGAAAACAAAACCCTAACAACAAACCCAACCACAAACACCAATACCAAAAAAAAAAAAACAACGAAAAAGCAAACGAAAACAAACCAAATCCAAACGCAAAACCAACCAAAAACACAAATACAAACCCAAACAAAAAAAAACACAAACAAAAACGAAAAAAGAAAGAACAAAAACGAACCAAATCAAAACGCAACCACTAACGCAAACCCACCTAAACACAAAGAAAACACTAACGCGAACATAAACGCCCGGGGCAGAATCGCCTGTTTTAGCTTAATAAACGACTATAGTACCCCAACTTATTCATAGTTTTTGCACTCACTTAAACGAACTCGCCTGTTTCAATTTAATGAACAATTATAATACTCCAAGCTTATCCGTAAAATACCTACAACATTTGCACTTGATCAATCCCCGCTAATTATGTAATTATTTTTTTCCCAACACCAAAACAAAGTAATTAAAAAGTAAATGCTTTTCAACTAATGCAATGATTTTATAAAGGGAGGTAATTGTGTTTTGCCTAATTTATCAAAGGGAAGTAAGCGCTATAGGACTAAATAAAGACATAATTAGAATTTTTGTAAAAGATGATATTTTTTTAAAACTTGTGTTTAATGAACATGCCGACAATTATTACTATAATTTGAAAAATGAAAATGATTTCCCAACACTTTTAATAGTAATTTTTTAACTCATAAATTTAGACAAATGCGCACGATAATTTTCTAACACTTAAATCCATTGATAACCATCGACAAACAAACATATGCGTTACAGAATTGAGCTTTATATATTAGATGTCGCTTCTAGGCCATTATCCCCTCCTTGCATATTAACATCAAGTCAATGAACCAAGATTTATGCCACCCTCTATAAATTACTTCACTTTTCCACACAAAAAAAGCAGGACATTACCCCCGCGATGTCACTTACCCCCCCCCCCCCACCCTCCACTTCAAGTTTATTACCGTTATATCACACCTATAAATAGAACGATACAAAGATTCATATTTTAAGCTATCCTTAGCTAGTAAACGTCAAACGTCTGACCCCCCCCCCCCAACCTCCTCTCCCACAGGCTTGAGTTTGATGCCCCATCTGTTTATATATTGAAGTAGGGCCTAAAATAACATAGTCAGACCTGATCGCCTTGATTCTCTCGTACATGATGCGCCTCATATTTAGAGTTGAGAATGTAAGTTGAGAATAAGTTGCTTCACATTTAGAACACACATGTATAAGTTGAGAATAAGTTGCTTAACATTTAGAACACACATGTATAAGTTGAGAATAAGTTGCTTAACATTTAGAACACATGAATAAGTTGAGAATAAGTATAGTGGACTCACGTTTACAACAGCGTTGATGGCTGGTGTATACAAATGCGAACCTTTATAGACCCTGATCACCCAAGGAGCTGACGCTTTTAAGTGAGCATTGTTTCTAGATAGGGATAATCTATCAGTGATTTGTGGGAACACGATAGAACGGTCGAACGGCCCAATGATCGAGCGGTCGAATGAACGAACCGTCGAGCCGTCAAACCAGAAAAAAATGTCGTACTACTTGAATTCTCGGATTGTTAACATTGTCACGACTTTCTAAATATAGATCACGTGGGGGCTACTTGCTATGAATAGCTCACACTATCAAGTTATAAATTTTGATTGTTGCTCCATTTATTTTTGCAAGGATAGAGCTTTTAACCAACTAAAGCATTTTGAATTGTTAACCCATGTATGTTAAACTTGTTTTTTTTAAAAAATAATTGTAGATCTAACACTACCAGGCAGTGGCGTAGCGAGGTCGGGTGTCACCCGGTGCGGCACTTAATGGGTTCACCCCCCCAGAGGCATAGAGACCCTTCCCAGGGACAAACTTTCAAATTTTCGATTTGCACCCCCCCCCCCCTCAAACTTTCGATTTGCACCCCCCCCCCTCGAGTTTTTCTCTATATATTTTGCTATTTTTTTGCCTTGGTGTCACCCCCCTAAATGGTGTCACCCGGTGCGGTCCGCACCCCCCGCCCCCCCCCCCTCGCTACGCCCCTGCTACCAGACAGGCTCCAGATATTGCTAATTACAATGGCGCTAATTTGACAAAGAGGATAATTGGTGTGTGCGGGGGTGGGGGAGGGGGGTGGGAAAGAGTAGTTGACAGACAGTTAATATCCCACTCACGGGAATAATATCGTCAATTACAAAACAAACAATAGCACGGTATCAAGGGCCATTTGCTACTGGTTGTTTGCGAGAAGGCTCCGAATTTTAAGAGTAATAAAAGCTTTGAAATACGACCGTAAAGTCTATTCCAATATTGGTTCTTTTACCGAAATGTATATTCCAACATTGGTTCTTTTAAGGAAATGCATATTCTATGATGTATTTTTTTTTGCTTTGAATATTTAGTTGTTGAACGTCACGAAATCTCGATACGCCACGGGACTTGTAGCTGAGCGCCCCCAGCTAGTGAGCATTAGTTAAACAAATGCGCGCGTGCTGTCTCGAGCTTTGTGTTTCTGCACTGGCACCAGCAGCAGACAGAGGAGTAATTGAGTGGGGGGGGGGGGGAGGGGTGGTGGAGAAAATAATGGTTAAAAACTTGTAGAAGTCGGTTAATGCGTGGGATTTTTTTTTTTGTGTGTCTACTGAATATTTTGGTGGACTGTTTGTTGGTTGGTTTAAACAAATGGGAGGGACTATGGTCATACGTCCCATGCAAATACGTCTGTGTTTTAAAAACTTGAAATGTTGTAAAACAAGTGAATTATCGGAACAAACTACAACTATTTACTCAGAAGGCCCAGTACTTTTTTTTATAAGTACCACCTATTATGAGTACTACGTTTTATGAGTACTACTTTTTTATAAGTACAACCTTTTATGAGTACTACGTTTTATGAGTACTACGTTTTATGAGAACTACTTTTTATAAATAATGCTTTTTATGAGTACTACTTTTTATGAGTACTACTTTTTATGAGTACTACGTTTTATGAGTACTACTTTTTATAAATAATGCTTTTTATGAGTACTACTTTTTATGAATATTGCTTTATGTGAGGACTACGTGTGCATAACTTTGTTGAAAATTGTGACGCCTCTCCCATCCCCACAACCATGCCAACCTCACGCTGATATAATTGGGCGCAAATTATTTTATAAACCACCGTGAAAGATTTTATCCTAATTAATTGATGGTTTACGTTTTTTAATCCTCAGTTCTATTCTCAATTCTAAATATTCCATTACATCATCAGCATTTTCCGAAATTTGAGATAGTTTGTGATGTCATTTTTTAAACCTTGTAATTTCAATGGAATAGATCAGGGGTCGGCAACCTGCGGCTCGCGAGCCGCATGCGGCTCTTTTGGTGTCGAGATGCGGTTCTTCAGCTCTATTCACAAATATTAATAATTGTTTTATTTTATTTTCAAAACTCATAAAAATATTGTTCTGCAACACTCGGTAATGAACGATAAAATAATAAACATAAACAATAAACAATCGCTATTCTATTAGAATATTTAGTTACGCCCTATTTCAATGTACTTCCTATTAACTTGTCTATCCCAAATTACAACATTCAACTTCATGGTGGAGATCACAAAGAAAATAACGATCTAAATGTAAAACTGCATGGAAAGGAAAACCCAGCCTATACCTTGCTTAAAGAAGATGATTGTTTCGAAAAAAATACTTCATTTTGTTGAAGACACGGAGAGCAGTAAATTACTTTATTTCGAAAAATCTGAAAAAAAATATCATGATAAAGCCAACGCTACTATTAACATAAATCACTTCAGTATTATTATAAACAAAATGAAGGATGGGTTCACTGAGAGATTTGAGCAATTCAAAAGAAATGAAAGTACTATGACGTTCATAGTAGATTCTCTCAACAGAAAAACAAACAAGATTAATTTTGAACTATTTGGAATTGATGCTGTTTCGCTTCAAATTAAATTGCTGGATTTGAAAATCAAACATTTGTGGAGTGGTAAGTTCACAGATCTCAAGTTGAAGTTAAATGATTTGGAGGCCCAGTAAAACATGCACGTTTCGCTGTACAACTGGACAGCTCTAAAAGAGGCCCTATTATGTGACGCATGGAATAGTCTTGCAGGATGCTACAGTAGGGTGAAGAAGTTAGCATTTGGAGTGCTGACGATCTTTGAAAAACTATTATTTCCGTCTCAAAAGGTTGCCGACCATTGATCATCCTGAATAACGATATTGAGCAAACGGGAAACTGCGCAAACGATATATTTTTTTTTTTAATTTTTTAAATTTTTTTTTTATTAATTTTTTTTTATTTTTTTATTTTTTTACTTTTTTATATAGATCTTTTTTTTTTTTTTTTTTTTTAACATAAAAATATTACTTTAATATTATCATGAAAAGGACAAGAACAGCAGACAAATTACATCAGTGAGACCTCATGAAGCAACTTTTTGTTTTTTCTTCTTTTTGTTTTTCATCTTGACGGCATTTGGCCCGATGCCGTATTTGCTTAGCCTGGCAGCAGACATAACTTTACTTAACTGCTTCTTCAGTTCTTTGTTGCCCACAGCACTTTTGTCCCCTGACTTAAAAAGCTGGAGTGATATTTTCTTCTTCTTCTTCACCTTTGTTTTATCCGGTGCCTGGGGGGTTGTTTTTGCAGGCGCAGCTGGTTTTGTCTTCTTAGATTCAACTGATAGCTGCATTTTTTTCTTCTTTTTCTTTTTGAGAATATTTCTGTCAAGCGAGCTTTTTTCTCTAACTTTATTTTGTTTCGTTTCTTCATTCCCTGTTTTCATTTTTTTGGGTTTTACTTTATCTGGACTAGACACCTCACTGTTCTCTCTCTTCCTTTTCAAAACTTTCTGACCATCTTGTATTAAACTTTCCTTATTTTGCTTCTGTTCAGTCTTCTCCCCACCCTCCACTGGCTTGATTTTCTTCTTCTTCTTCTTCTTTTTCTTTGTTTTCTTACTGTTCACGTCTTTTGCATCTTTGCTCTCCTCAGCTTTCTCAGCTAACGAAGGAATAATTTTCAACTTTTTCTCTGGCATTCTGGACCTCGCAAGAAATTTCCGTCTCTCTGATAACTCTTCTTGTTTGGAACGATACTGGCTCATCTTTTTGACAGACACCCAAGAATTCAGTTCTCTTTCTGGGGCTCTCAGTATCTCCTCTGTGCTAAGTCCAAAATCATTGGGTACAACCTCTCTGTAGGTGAAGGGGAGAGAATCAATCTTGTCTTTCAAATACTCATCCATGTATTCATCAAAAGTAGTTTTGGTGGGGTCAAATAATGGAAGTTTCTCTACCACCTTTCCCTTTTTCTTTTTTTCTTCTTCTCAGCTTTGTAGTCACGAGTAGGGTCATAGTCAGCGTCCATAACAAAATCTGGATCATCAGGCCCTGGTTCGTAATCCTGTCCATCATCTGCAGCTTGACCTTCATCTTCCCCACCCTCTGTTGTGTTTTCTTCATCCTTTTCTTCCTCCTGCAATCTTTCATTCCACCAGTTATCTGGTTCCTCATCCACAGCAGCATCGTACTCAAAGCGAGGTTTGTCATCATCCCCTACCCCATAGTAATCATCATTGAAATATGACTGCATAATTTTGTTATGCTCTTCTGGATCAAAATCTGCCTCCAAATCATAATCAAGTTTAGGATTATTGGCGATTTTTCTTAATTTTTCTAGCTTTTCTCTCTTTTCTTCTCTTTGCAATTTTTGTAAAAGTCTGATCTCTTCCTTTCTTTTTTCTCGTTCCATTTTCTTTTTCTCCAACTTCTTTTGACGTTTATCAGCTCTTCTTGTGTCTTTAGTTCTAACAGATGTCTCGATCACACGAGGGTAACTTTTGATCTCATCAGATCCTGGCTCCTCGTGGCGGAAGTTATATTTCTGCTCATACTCCTCAGCCTTCTCTAGGAACTCCTCCTCTGCCCTGAAGTCTGGGAATATTTTCTGTTCCTCCTCCTCAGACTCATCCTCACTCGAGTCTTCTTGTTCAATGTATCCATTGTTCAAGATGTAGTCTCGTAAAACCTTTTCTTTCTCACTGAGGTTTGGATCATTCCAATAAGCTTTAAGAGGTGCCAATTCAGCAGCCGCCTCCTTATCCTCTAACTCCACTCTCTCACCCTTCAACCACTCCAGGAATTCATTTTCTTCTTTTTTCTTCTCTTCATCAGTTTTTTGACGTTTGACTAAGAGATCCCCCTCCTCTTCATCACTAGACTCAGGAAGAGCTTCCTTCAAGCTCTTTTTGATTTCCTCTTGCTCCTCAAAGTAGCTTTTACCCAAGGGCTTTTGGGTCTTTGATTCATCATCACTCTCCACGCCTCCTTTCTCAAGGATAAACTTTCTTTCATGATCTTTCAAGGTAGAGGGCTTTTCCTTCTTTTTTACCACAGGCTCAGCTACCTCATGGAAAAACTTTTCCCCTGACTTATACAGCCTTGGCTGATTAAACCTGACCACAGCATAAGCTCTCAGCCAGTCTTTGTCCATTTGAGGGGTGGATCGAATTTCTTCTTCCTCTATATGTTTGCAGTCACAAAAACATTTTGCATCTATGTAAATTAAAAGTTTAAAATAATACTAGTTTTATATTTAAATTAGAGCCAATTGTACATTTTTAATATAGTAATCAGATAAAACAATTTAAGCAAACATTAATTGCTGTTTTTTATTTTATACAAATGAAACACAACGATTAGTTTTAATATATTTTATTTTTATTTCTATTTTAAACCATTTTTGCAAACTTACTTATAAGTTATTTCCCTTTACAACATACGCCTATACTAAGCATACAGGAGGCATTGTAATCGTGCAAAAAAAATCGAAATCTGGACGTTCTACACCTCCCTGAGTCGGAAATACTTAGTTTTGCCATTTTGTCCGTATGTTTGTGCGTGTTCGTGTGTGTATGTGTGTCTGACTGTGAACACAATAACTTGAGTACTGTTATAGTTAGGACATGAGTCGGCAACCTGCGGCTCGCGAGCTGCATACGGCTCTTTCGATCTCAGGATGCGGCTCGCCAGTTCCAAAATAATTATATTATTTTCTTTTCATAACTCAAAAAAAAATATTATACTGTTAAAACTTTAAACAAGATAAGTGGCATTAAGAATAGGTGGAGTAGAGCGTATCCAGACAGCTGACTGCTGCCTACCAGCTTCACAACTTTGCTGTGGCCAGCCCCGTGGCATGCCTCCATGCTTTCCACTACCGAAGTACACCCTTTTTTTCCCCCGAATAGTTTCAATAGTAGCCTAATTTTTATTTTATTCAGAATGCATTTTTTATGAGTCATTGTGCATTAAGTTGATTTGAGTTAGATAGTTTTTTTAGTTATTAGCTTCTAAATTGGGTAGGGATAGTTGTATAGTTATATAATTTGATTTTATTATCCTAACAGAACTAGCTAAAATACTTTAATATGTTTTGTGCGAAACATGCATGTAATAAATGGGTTTTAGTATGAAATAATATTTATTTTAAATTCATTTACCTAATCCTATCCAAATAGCATAATATTGACATAAAATGTTAGTGATTCTTTATAAACTGCGAGATTTTGTAAATTGTAACTTTTGGCTCTTCCGTCTCAAAAGGTTGCCGACCCCTGGAATAGATGAATCGATTGTCTTCATTCAATTCCAGCGCTAATGGTACCTCCTGAGGTTTAAAAACATAATTCACGCCAGGCACTGAACAGCACCAAATTACCGAGTCTAAAACTGTTAAGGTCGTTCGCTTTTTCTCATGAAACATTCATTGATAGTTGGCTGTTGTTGATGACCCGCTGAAAACCTAGCAGTTCAGACCGGTTTGATGTAATACAAAACTGATAGGGCCACTATTGTGATACAAACTGATTGGGTCACTATGGTGATACAAAACTGATTGGGTGATTATGGTGAATGACACAGAAGTGCAAGGGTCACCATGGTGACACAGAATTGCCATGGTCACCATGGTGACACAGAATTGCTACGGTCATTGTGGTCATAAAAACATTTTAGGGTCATTATGGTGACACAGAACTTCAAGGATTATTACGGTGATACACACATTTTTAGATCATTATGGAAATGCAAATATTCTAGGGTCATTACGGAGATACATAACTTCTAAGGTCATTATGGTAATACAAAAATTCTATGGCCGTTATAGAAATGCAAAACCTCTAGGGTCATTACGGTGATACAAAACTTCTTTGGTCATGGTGGTGGTAAAAGGCCACTAAGGTGAATCAGAACAGCTGCTAGAGATATATAGCACTGATTATTTAATATTTTCACACGTATGCCACTAAATGCACACACAGTAGCGTCACAAAACGGAAAGAGGGGGAGGGGATGTGATCCGCACCGAATGACACCATTTAGGGTGTAGCACCATGAAAAAAAAAAACCGCAAAATAATATTTTATCCACTTTAAAGTAACAAAATAGTAGGGGAAGAGGTGTGACACCAAACCGAAAATGCTAAATGGTTTGGAGTCGGTGGGGTCACATGCTCGACACATCACACTCACACACACACACACATATATATATATATATATATATATATATATATATATATATATATATATATATATATATATATATATATATATATATATATATATATATATTCCTGTCAGTATGATAGATACTCAGTATAATAGATGCCCCATTTCCTGCCCCCCCCCCTCAGCCTACCCTCCTGCCTGCCCATGTTTACGGCACCAACACGCCTGCTATTTATGCAGCGTCTAAAGACCAGAGACGACACAAGACAATGGCCGGCACTTACAAATTTGTTCTATTGATTTCCTGGTTTAGAGCGGCTCTGGGTCCCCCCCCCCCTGTCGTGCCGCCCCACAATTTGGGTGCTCACTCCCATTAGGGACGTGAATCTTTTAGGGTAAATTGAGAAACGTCGCGCGGCGGCATCCTGATTAGAAGGCACGGTGGGGAAGCGTGAGTACCCCGTCTTAAAGAACACAGGACCGACGATGACATGCACTCACGCGCAGGATTTGAAGTACTGAGTGCATTGTTCAAGCAGAAAAAAAAGCGGTTTTAGTGGTCGGGTGGGTAAGCACATGGTGGTTAACCCGAGAGTCCCGAGTTCGAACCCAGTGGCAGATGAGTCTGGTTAGTTGGGGACAGTAACCCATCTAGGAGAGATTACTCCGAAATCAAACAGGAGTGGAGTCCCCTTATGCGATACGATTACCAACTCTGGTTTCCTTTCGACAGCTCCTGCGACACTGCTTACTCCAAGCTGTACAGGTAAAGTCCTGTCCCTTGGGTCTATCAGTTGTGGGGAGAGAGGGGGGGGGGGTCTTATACACGGGTAACATTTGGTTGTTCTCAAACTAGGGCCCAGACTTTGTTCTTGGGTTTCCACTGCGCAATCATTCAATGGTCTATTAGACTATGGAGCCATATACTGTGTTTAAGGAAACATCAGCATGACACTGTAGTGTTGTATTCACGTTTTGTTCCTTTTCGGTAGATCTGTTACGGTCATATCTGTTACGGTCAGGGTTGGGACTAGGGTTACAAAAAAGTTCCCATTTCAAACCTAACGATCCATAGGGCAGATGAAGTATAGTTTGCCTGTTTCTGTGACCTCGGCATGTGAATGGATGGTGTGGTCAGCAATGTGCCCAGCTGCCTTTACTTTCCCTAACGTGAGTCAGGTACCCATCAGAACTGGGTGGACTCAGGGACGTCCAACTGACTTACGAGTCCGTGATTCGAACACGAAACTTTTGAGGTAGCAGTTCAGCTCTACACTCGACCACCCGGGTTAAAATCATAGATATGGTTTAGTATTTTAATATTTTGTAGAATAAAAACATCCTATTTTCCAACCCGCTGTACAAGCCACTGTCCCCCTCGCTATCCATAAAACACGAAGTTTGGAAAAGCTTGCAGAATCTACAGTTATACCGTGATTATGAGGATCACTAACATATTTTAAGTAATGCGTTATTTCATAAATCATTTATACAGAACTATATTAAATGGGAGGGGGAGGGAGGTTGTTGCATTCTGCTACGTAGACGCAAACTACCGACCCATAGTGTCTGCAGCAGGCAATATATTTTCCTGTATAAAGCTCTATCAAATTTTTAAAGATACTTTTTCAAGTAGTTGTAAAACATTAGTTAAATCGTACATTTTGGCCCTATAATCTATGAGAAAAGATGAATAAACAAGCATAGTTCTGTATTATTTTCCCCTGAAGTTTTTAAAAATTGTTTCAAAAGAATTTATTTAGGAGGCATTATTTAACTTTGGAGTCGTTTACTTGTTAGGAGATATAATAAATTGAAATTAGCTTCTCTATTTTTACATTTTAATATAAATGTAAAATTAACATAAATATATAATATATAAATTGGTCGATTCAGAAAATGAAACTGTTTATAATATAACGAAAGGCTTACCTTTAATAAATTGAGATAAACTCCGAAATTTCTAGATCAATTTTAGAATCACTTTCATTTAACCCACATCGGGCCGTCTTGAAAACATGCAACATTTTTAACTATGGATCACGGACTAATTCTGAAGTTTTCAACATCACTATCCGATTTGTGGAGACTTCGGTGATCCACAAAGCATCCCAGCCTGCATCAGACCAGATATGACACCCTGACACCACGGGCCTGTCACCAAACGACACCACAACACCATGCAATATTTATCAAGCTGTTCACTCGGGCGTAGCGCTGTGACACGAATCCGCGTTTACCCGCTTTCCCGTTGCCGCTTCGCCGACGACAGGGGCCTTCAAACGATTGAATAAAAATACAACTGGATCGATACCTTTAAAAGTCTCAAATTCTACCCGGTCGATACTATATTAAATTCGGTAAACCGTATCGATACATGAAAAAAGTGAAACATTACCGCCATTGTGGTGAACGAATCGCATTGAAATATCGTCACATGGTTGTTGATAGGAGCTCAGTTATTCGTCCAGTTAAAAATTGTATGTAAAATATAACATAAACCCAAACTTTGATCGTACACTAATCATAAACATAGTCTTAAGTATTGTAATTTGGCTTCTCCCCACCGCACCCCCACCATACACCGCACCCCATCCACACACCCCACCCCCACCATACACCGCACCCCAACCATACACCGCACACCAATCACACACCCTACTCCCTCAGTCATCTTTATAAAAAAGTTCAATTGCTTTTCGTTGGAAAAACAATCAGTCAGAGTTTCTTCCAGGCTAAGCCCCCCCCCCCCCCGAATTTTTTTTACCACCCCCCCCCCCCCCCCCGAACGAAATGAAATTTATGTAATTTATATAGAAAATATATACTTTTAACAGTGTCCGCCCCCTCGAAGAAAGTCTACCGCCCCCCCCCCCCCCCCGAAAATTTCAAGTGCCCCCCCCCCCCCCCCCCCGGAGAAAAAAGTCTGGAAGAAACACTGCAATCAGTTACGGCAGAAAGCGGATAAGGTATGTGTGTGTGTGGGGGGGGGGGGGGAGAGACATGTTCTATTTGGGATTTTATTGAGTGCGGGTATATGACATGTGATTGTATGTGTGTGTGTGGGGGGGGGGGTTATTGTCCGTAAGGCGCAGGGAATGAAATATTGCTGCTGATGACATTAAATTATGTTCGAATATAGACACTGGGGAGCCAAGAGAAAGAGAAAGAGGGAAAGATAGAACGAAAAAAAACAGATATAAAGAGAGAAAGATTTACAGAGCGAGAAAGAAAGGAGCGAGAGAAAGGGAGTTTGACTAACTTATAACAACCGTAATAAAGTTATTATTAAAGGCTGATAAAAGCCTTATATATAGTTCACTAAGTTTGTAGCTGCTCGCATTTTGAAATATTCGTTAAACCCACTTTCCATTTTCCGATTGAGCTAAGATATACCACAGTGGTAGATCTTGAATGACAATGCAAGAATATCTCATTTTTTTATCTAATTAGATCGAAAACTTAATTAATTTTTAAAAAGCCTTTATTTACTATATATAAGAATAAAGGGAGATAAAGTAAACGTGGAGATAACAAGATAAAAAAAAACAACTAGCAATCGCTTGATCCTTCGAGGGTGAAATTATTTCATGGTTGGATGATTTTGTTCCCTATAGTCGACCACAAACTAAATAGGGGCAGATAACTGAATTAGATATCACAAGCTACTGGGCAAATTTGAACGCAAATGTTTTTAGTTGTAAGTTAATGTCAACTTCATTTCGAACGAATGAATAAAGAGTGGAAAATAATTCTAACATGTAAACGTTTTTTAAAGGAAATTAAATCTCACATAAAAAATAAAATTTTAAAGAGAAAAAGCTTTTATTATATTCACAAATCACATTAAAAAATATAAAAAATATCACAATTAAAAAAAAAATCCTAAAAGGTAAAATTAATTTTTTTTTTGGTAGCTTTACTAAAGCAAGATGCAGGTCTGACTAAAAAAACCGACTGGGCACTCACTAATGTAAAATAAATTCCCTTTCATAGGGAGTTCATTGATAAGTTTCCGCTCTATGAGATAATATAACACCTATTTTTATTTACATTATTGGGCGTCCAGACAAATAGCTTTGGTAAGGATAAACCAAACAAATTTATTTTTTACTTTTTAACACATTCGTATTTTTTTTTTTGGTGATTTGTGAAATTAATTAAAAGCTTTTCCATAAATAAACAACTTTTTTCATGTACGAATTATTTTGTTGTGTAAATAACAAATACCGTTTACCTTAAACTTTATTAGTGTACGTATCCCCCCCCCCCCCCCCCCTTATTTACGAAGTAGTAAGATAAAAAAGGGGTTAATAACTAATTAAGAGGACGCTGAAGATCTGTATGATTACACAATTATTGGACCGTGACCCGTGTTACACTTTGATGGGACGGACAGATGTTGTTGAACATCCTTGAGTTATCTCCCTTTTGCGGCCGTGTTGAGTTACGCGGAGTTTCAATAACCGAAACATTTTTTTTCTTGGCGTTTTGTGGAACTGTGAGCGATTTATGAAACTTATGGAACGTCATTTAAGTAATGGCCGACTTAAGAAATTCACATTTTGAATCTTCATTAAAATTGTGGACGCCCTATGAAATGTACATTTTGGAACTTCACTCACATAATGGGCGAATTATGAAATTTACATTTTAGAACCTTAATGAAATAGTCGGCGACTCAACAAAATTTACAGGCTGGAACTTCACTGAAATTGTGGGGCCCCTATGAAAGTTACATTTTCAATGCCGAATATTCAACTACGCGGAGGAATTCTAAATGTCATTACCGATAATTATCTGACAAGGACCATTCGCATTGGTATTTGAGCAAATAATTTATCGATTTCTCGAAGTAAGCGAACCAAGCGCTAAACGTCTATCCGAATCACGGTCCCTATCAATCCAAACCTAACACCTAAACTATGTCGAGATGTATCAGTTGCGTCACTTGGCCGGTGCAGTTGCCTGGGGTGTCACCCCCCCTGGCATCGACTACATATGATGTACAAGAACCTTAGAGAACATGGTGTCGCATGACTCTCATACTCGATAGCGTCCATCTGAGTCTAAAGATGTATATAATCTTAATGAATAAATAAACTAACTGGGAAAAACAAACTTTCTCGCTAAAATGAACTATTTTTTTCGTTTTGGTGTCACCTCCTGGGACGGTGCCTTCCGGTGCGATTCGCATCCCCCGCCCCTTCTCTGTGCTGCTGCTTAAGGTGTGGCACATAACTCGCACTATTTGTCCCTATGTGAATACGTGTATTTTGTATTACTTCCGTCCTAACTTCATAATTGTTAACGATTTAATATAGATTTTTTTTTGTAAACTTTGTTTACAGAACGTTTTTTGATCGAACTGTGTTGATGTTATACTTATAATGACCAATGTGAAAAATCATCAGTTCGCTTACGGCAGCTACTCTTAATATAATACAAGTTTAATTTATCTAAAAGTGCCCATCCCCCACCCCGGAGAGAATGACAAAAACTGACTAGACCTTACTCTCTCCACATTGACGACGTCCAAACAACTACACAATGTGTAAATCATTTTACTACACAAAAAAACAACAACAATGTTTGAATCATTTTACTACACCAAACAACTACAACAATGTGTGAATCATTTTACTACACAAATAACCAGACCTAAAACAATGTGTGAATAATTTTACTACACAAACAACTACAACAATGTGTGAATCATTTTACTACACCAAACAACTACAACAATGTGTGAATCATTTTACTACACAAATAACCAGGCCTAAAACAATGTGTGAATTATTTTACTTCACAAACAACTAGGCCTACAACAATGTGTGAATCATTTTACTACACCAAACAACTACAACAATGTGTGAATAATTTTACTACACAAACAAATACATCAATATTTAAATCATTTTACAACACAAACAACTAGGCCTACATCAATGTGTGAATCATAGACTGGTTTCATGAGCGGGACTACATAGAAAAAACATTTGGCAACATAAATACTAACACCAATCGATCCGCGTTCTAATCGATAACCCAATCACCTGTCGTTTTGCCCGCGTTTGCACTGTTTCATTAATTAATGACCCACCAGCTACTTAAGACAGTCGACCAGCTACGGGCGGGGATGGGTTGGTGTGTAGATCAAACAAAAACTTTGGCAGGTACTTGCTGGCGCCTGTAGCGAAACCAGACGGCGGGAAAAATAAAAACACACTTGAAGAAAGATCACGTTAAAAATGTATCCTATTTTTTGTGTTGGTTGAATAATAAAACAAATCAATCAATGTTTACAAATCATCGTCCATTTTTAATGAAAGGACAATCATCAAATGCCAACTGACAGAAGTAATTGGACATTTTGTGTCATTTCATGTTGGTGTCAGATTCGATTTTTTTTTTTAAATTTTAATTTCTTTATTTTCGAGTAGAAATCAATTCATCAACATATGCACATGTGTGTGTGTTTAACATAGTGTGTATTGGTGTCGGATTCGATGAAAAGATTATTTAATCAAACACATGTCGTGTAGGTACAACGTTCATAAAGCGAAGTTGATGAAATATAAAAGAAAAACAAAGATATATTGTTACTCTGTTTGAAGTTTTAAGTTTACCTTCTTGCGTGTAAAATAATCAAAGTGACATGGAATACAGACTCAGTTCTTCGGAATTTGGTATAGAAAGTAAAAAAGTCAAGGTCATAATTTGACTTTCATTCAAATACAGCAAGTCAAAAGTAAGAAGAAAAAGTTTACTTGTAATCTACAAAAGTTGTTTCCCTTTATCGGTCCCTGTACAAAAACTGAGAGGGCAGAAACGAGCTGCATTTTGAAGGTGGGGAAAGGGAGAAGGAAGGGGGGGGGGGGGAGCTGGCAAATGGTGAGCCCCTACCCCATATCCCTCATCTTGAGGGGTCCTAGCAAATGGCTAGGCCAAATAGCCTAGGGTGAAATATGTTTTTAGAAAAACTAAACGCTATAGGTCACACAGGGGGTGGGGTGGGAAGGTTACATATGTATTTCTTTCGCAACATCTCACCTGATCGATCAGAGCTTTTTTACACAATGTTTACCATGTCCTACCACTCGTTATAGTCGGCTGATATTTTTTACTGCTACCCTACGAATGGTCAGTTCCAGGGCTCTTGGACATGGTCAGTCTCAGGGGCAGCGCAAATGGTCAGTCTCAGGGGCAGCGCAAATGGTCAGTCTCAGGGGCAGCGCAAATGGTCAGTCTCAGGGGCAGCGCAAATGGTCAGTCTCAGGGGCAGTGCGAACGGTCAGTCTCAGTGCCAGTGCGAACGGTCAGTCTCAGTGCCAGTGCGAACGGTCAGTCTCAGGGGCGGCGCGAACGGTCAGTCTCAGTGCCAGTGCGAACGGTCAGTCTCAGTGCCAGTGCGAACGGTCAGTCTCAGGGGCGGCGCGAACGGTCAGTCTCAGTGCCAGTGCGAACGGTCAGTCTCAGTGCCAGTGCGAACGGTCAGTCTCAGGGGCGGCGCGAATGGCCAGTCCTAGGGCCCGTAACTCGTAACGTTACAGTACAATACTACATAGAGATTTTATCACCATTGGGTCTTGCCTTTAGGGTATGACAGGATTTAGACTTCTTCAGGCAAGGTTAGTATTACAACCAGGGCTGGGTGTGGTTAATGTTATGCCTGGGGTTATAGTATCGATATTAGCAGAAACATCAAATCGATACAACACACTTTTTGGAAACCAGATCGTTCTATTGACTACATAATTCCTACAACTCCTAGTACATGCGTAGTCCCATAATCACGTGTTGTGGAGATTATCACGTGATGTTTTGTTAACTGAATGACTGTTGAGACAAAAATAACCCCACCCCCGGGGAATGTTCCTTACATTACTATTACAGTGTGAATATTTCAGCTCCAGGGTAATTAGTCGAATAACTTCAACAATAACGGGTTCCATGCTTCATTGATATAATATGCGGGCTAGTCAAGCGTGGCCAATAACGTAAAAAACGAGGAATGCTGGGAAAATGGGAAATTTAAAAACATGCTATGGCAGTGTTGAACACGGGCATGTTTCAATCACCGCTACAAGCTTGTGTTCATTTGTGTGATTTGTTGGGGCATGTTGCGTACTATTAGGAACGTGTGAGTTTTTTGAGTCAACATATTCTCTCAGCCATTATAAGTTGGACCTCTGACGTTTCTTTTACTGCTTTGTTTATAAGGCTACTGTTTAACTAAACCGATTCTAAGGATCGTAACGTTAGAAATGAACAGGGTTAAAATTAAAATGTCAAGATTTTATCGCTATTTGAATTTAACTGTGCAGTTTGTTAAATTTGAGTGGGCTTTATAGGACAATTAGCTAAAAACGGAGTAGGCTTGATAAAGCAATCGGTATTGAGTGGGCTTAGTGAAGCAATCGGTATTGAGTGGGCTTAGTGAAGCAATCGGTATTGAGTGGGCTTAGTGAAGCAATCGGTATTGAGTGGGCTTAGTGAAGCAATCGGTATTGAGTGGGCTTAGTGAAGCAATCGGTATTGAGTGGGCTTAGTGAAGCAATCGGTATTGAGTGGGCTTAGTGAAGCAATCGGTATTGAGTGGGCTTAGTGAAGCAATCGGTATTGAGTGGGCTTAGTGAAGCAATCGGTATTGAGTGGGCTTAGTGAAGCAATCGGTATTGAGTGGGCTTAGTGAAGCAATCGGTATTGAGTGGGCTTAGTGAAGCAATCGGTATTGAGTGGGCTTAGTGAAGCAATCGGTATTGAGTGGGCTTAGTGAAGCAATCGGTATTGAGTGGGCTTAGTGAAGCAATCGGTATTGAGTGGGCTTAGTGAAGCAATCGGTATTGAGTGGGCTTAGTGAAGCAATCGGTATTGAGTGGGCTTAGTGAAGCAATCGGTATTGAGTGGGCTTAGTGAAGCAATCGGTATTGAGTGGGCTTAGTGAAGCAATCGGTATTGAGTGGGCTTAGTGAAGCAAACATTTGTTAAAAGTGTGGGCTTGAGATGGCAAGTTGTTAACACTGTGGGGGTTAAATGAACATCATGCTTCATTTTAATTTATGCGGTCTTTTCGTTCACTATGAACCTCTTTTCATGTACCCCCTCTTCTCACCCCCACCCCCAAGCTCCACCTCCCGCCATAAATGTTTTAGCAAACCATGACAACGCACATTCTAAACGAACTTCTATGAAATAATACAATGAACGTATCCTCTAAGTGGGCAGTTTTAGAATCTTAAATGGGTTGCAGATATCCTTAGGCGAGGCGTTTTTTTTTTCACGAGTTGAATATTTTTCAAACATAATACACCTATTCAGTAGCACTACACGTGAAAAGAATATTCTGACAATAATTGAAACATAAGATTTGCATATGAGTAGCCTAAAGCTGTAGTTGCTAGGTTGTGATGGGGCAAGGATGGCACGGAATGAGATTGGCTTCTGTCATTTAAATTTTCAAGTTTATAAAGAGTTTTTTTTTTAGACTCTTCATATAATATACTTTGATAAATTGATAATTTTTTTTGTAAAGCAGAACAATAAAGTGGTATTTGAATACTGAAGAGGATTGTGGACAATAGGTGCTCAGACAAAAGTTGGAAGTCTAAGGAAGCTAGGAAACAATGTTTGGGGTTACTTTCTGATTGTTGTGGCAACGACAGATAGTTCAACCTAAAACATGAGGAGGCAGAACTTTCTAAAGTAATGAGGGGGCAGAACTTTCTAAAGTAATGAGGGGGTAGAACTTCCTAAACTAAAGACATGGGGGGGGGGGCAGAACTTCTTAAACTAAAGACAAGAGGGGGCAGAACTTCCTAAACTAAAGACATGAGGGGGCAGAACTTCCTAAAGTAATGAGGGGGCAGAACTTTCTAAACTAGAAGCATGAGGAGGCAGAACTTTCTAAAGTAATGACATGAGGGGGCAGAACTTCCTAAAGTATTGACATGAGGGGGCAGAACTTTCTAAACTAAAGACATGAGGGGGCAGAACTTTCTAAAGTAATGAGGGGGCAGAACTTCCTAAAGTAATGAGGGGCAGAACTTTCTAAAGTAATGAGGGGGCAAAACTTCCTAAAGTAATGAGGGGGCAGAACTTTCTAAAGTAATGAGGGGGCAGAACTTCCTAAAGTAATGACATGAGCGGGCAGAACTTCCTAAAGTAATGAGGGGGCGGAACTTCCTAAAGTAATGAGGGGGCGGAATTTCCTAAACTAAAGATATGAGGGGGCAGAACTTCCTAAAGTAATGAGGGGGCAGAACTTTCTAAACTAAAGACAGGAGGGGGCAGAACTTCCTAAAGTAAAGAGGGGGCAGAACTTTCTAAACTAAAGACAGGAGGGGGCAGAACTTCCTAAAGTAATGAGGGGGCAGAACTTCCTAAAGTAATGAGGGGGCAGAACTTCCTAAAGTAATGAGGGGGCAGAACTTCCTAAAGTAATGAGGGGGCAGAACTTCCTAAACTAAAGATATGAGGGGGCAGAACTTCCTAAACTAAAGATATGAGGGGGCAGAACTTTCTAAACTAAAGACATGAGGAGGCAGAACTTCCAAAACTTAAGTAATGAGGGGGCAGAACTTCCTAAAGTAATGAAGGGGCAGAACTTCCTAAACCAAAGACACGAGGAGGGCAGAACTTCCTAAACTAAAGATATGAGGGGGAGGAACTTCATAAAGTAATGAGCGGGCAGAACTTTCTAAACTAAAGACAGGAGGGGGCAGAACTTCCTAAAGTAATGAGGGGGCAGAACTTCCTAAAGTAATGAGGGGGCAGAACTTCCTAAAGTAATTAGGGGGCATAACTTCCTAAAGTAATGAGGGGGCATAACTTCTTAAAGTAATGTGGGGCAAAACTTCCTAAAGTAATGAGGGGCAAAACTTCCTAAAGTAATTAGGGGGCATAACTTCCTAAAGTAATGAGGGGCAAAACTTCCTAAAGTAATGAGGGGGCAGAACTTCCTAAAGTAATTAGGGGGCATAACTTCCTAAAGTAATGAGGGGGCATAACTTCTTAAAGTAATTAGGGGGCAGAACTTCCTAAAGTAATGAGGGGGTAGAACTTCCTAAAGTAATGAGGGGCAAAACTTCCTAAAGTAATGAGGGGGCATAACTTCCTAAAGTAATTAGGGGGCATAACTTCCTAAAGTAATGAGGGGGCATAACTTCTTAAAGTAATTAGGGGGCAGAACTTCCTAAAGTAATGAGGGGGTAGAACTTCCTAAAGTAATAAGCGGGCAGAACTTCCTAAAGTAATGAGGGGGCAGAACTTCCTAAAGTAATGAGGGGGCATAACTTCTTAAAGTAATTAGGGGGCAGAACTTCCTAAAGTAATGAGGGGGTAGAACTTCCTAAAGTAATAAGCGGGCAGAACTTCCTAAAGTAATTAGGGGGCAGAACTTCCTAAAGTAATGAGGGGGCATAACTTCTTAAAGTAATTAGGGGGCAGAACTTCCTAAAGTAATGAGGGGGTAGAACTTCCTAAAGTAATAAGCGGGCAGAACTTCCTAAAGTAATTAGGGGGCAGAACTTCCTAAAGTAATGAGGGGGCATAACTTCTTAAAGTAATTAGGGGGCAGAACTTCCTAAAGTAATGAGGGGGTAGAACTTCCTAAAGTAATAAGCGGGCAGAACTTCCTAAAGTAATGAAGGAGCGGAACTTTCAAAACTAAAGACATGAGGGGCAGAACTTTCTAAACTAAACGACATGAGGGGGCAGAACTTCCTAAACTAGAGGCATGGAAAAAGAGGGGCAGATATCCTTTTAAATAGAGGCATGAGGGGGCAGAACTTTTTGTCAAGATAGCAATGAACTGGCAGAACTCTGGCAAAAAAAAAGCAATAAGGGGACAGTACCATTGGTTACAAGAACACTGGAAAGGTTAAATCTTTTCTTTATCAACTTTTTCCTCAATATTTGTTAATACGATATTCTGGTTATTCAATGTGGGTGCATACAGTTGTAATGGATGTTTACAGTTCTATCTGTTTTAAATTTCTAAAGTCATTATGCATACCTTGTGAGTGAACTCCTTATATACTCATTATATTCACAGTCTTCCGTGGGTTTCGGGACACACAGCGGTGTATGGGAGGTGTGTGTGTGTGTGTGTGTGTGTGTGTGTGTGAGAGAGAGAGAGAGAGTGCCTGTGGGGGTGGGTGGTCGCACTTGTAGTTAGGCTTCACAAAAGTTGAAGCGACATTCGATTTTCAATTATTTTTTCTGTGTGTTCAGATTAGTTTTTTTTATTAGTCCTCACATGCCATATCCTAAAATACCTTATTTGATTTAAAAAAATGTGCAACATAAATTAATGTACGTCATCCAAACTTTGAAGTAAAAAATGATTCTAAAATAATTTCACTGATAATATAAATAGAAATAATTTAAATTAAAACTAATTAAAACTAATTTAAACATTTAACAGTTGACATCTGAGACCTTCCTTCCCCTTCCCTCCACACACACACACACACACACACACACACACACACATGTTAGCCTATATATATATATATATATATATATATATATATATATATATATATATATATATATATATATATGTTAGTTGTTCTACTGTGAATGTAGTTCTATAACAGTGGATCTGTGACAAAGAAACCTGTTATTGATTGTGAGTTCCTGAATACAAGAAACTGGACTCCAGTTTGCATAACTAGAAAACTTTATTTACACAGTAGAAATAACAAGAATCCATCATTGAAAGAGTAGATATAAAATAGTAGAAAATACATTTGAGCACACCGTTACATATATATATATATATATATATATATATATATATATATATATATATATATATATATATATATATATATATATATATATATATATATATAAAGCTGCTACTTTATGAAAAAAACAACGATTGAGCAAAATTGAGTGTGGTAAAGCGAGTTTGAAACTTTTCGTAACACACGACACACCATTCCGGGCAGCGTATTCCAACACATTTTGAGATCATACTATGTATTTGTGTAGGTATTTTCTGTAGTTGGGCGTACGGGTTACGGAGGTTGTGCCACGTGACAGCCTGATTAGGATATGATGGGTCTTGTTTCACTATGTTTGGTAATATATGTGTTTTTTTTTTTAATGTAAAGAATTTGTAAACAAAGGGTTAATTCCAGCATTTTCTGCTCCACCAAGTATTAGAAATAACATTCACTTTCACTTACATCCAAACTGCCCATTTAAAATCGCTAAGGGTTTTATTTTTAATACAAGAATCAAATGGTAATTAAAACATCAAAAAGTATATAAAAAGACAAGGATCTAGCTTTACTTTTTTTTCAGTTTTTTTTAAACAAAAAATATTATTTGATATTGTATGATTTCTCCATTTAAAAAAAAAAAAAATTTTGGTAACATTATTGTGAGTTATTTACCTTAGTGCGTTTGAAATATAAAATGGGAAGTAACAATGTCAAATTTGCGGTAACTTGTAAAACATATTTGAAGTATTAGTTTACTTGAAAAAATGTATTCATTGGTTTAACTCAGCAAATGGCTGTTGTTAGTTTTTAAATTTTTAAGTTATTTCTTTTGTATTTTATAGAAAACACCGGGTACAAAAATCTTATAATGTTGAAAATTAAAATTTATCTCTTGTTCATGATGTATTTGATTTTGTACACAGCTAATTTTAAAAAATCCTCAAAATTTGATTTTTATCATGTATTCTCAATCAGATGATTCATTTGCAGTGTTTATTTCAGTCTATTTCCTTCTTGGGGGCACTTGAAAATATCGAAGGGGAGAGGGAGGGGGGGGGGGGGGGCGGACTAAATTTTCAAGTGGGGTGGACACTGGTAAAGCATATATTTTCAATATAAACAATATTTCTTCTGGGTTGGGGGGGGGGGTTGGGGTTTGCGGTCCAGGTATCCAACATTTCAAATCAGCAGTAGTATATATATATATATATATATATATATATATATATATATATATATATATATATATCTATCTATCTATCTATCTATCTATCTATCTATATATATATATATATGTAACTGGGGTAGGCCTAACTACCAGTTACAAATGATAACGAACGAGAAGCCGAGACACAGTGTTGGTCTGATGCAACCGATAACAGGTGGCTTATTGGGTCGGGCTGATAACAACCTCAAAGCCAACGCGTGCTATTTTGGGAAACGGTATTCAGACGGCCTGTCAACTTTGATGGATAGGACGCAGATGTTATTTTACGGTCTGTACGTTTGAACTACGCAACTGGTGGTCGGAGATCGAGTACAAGTATCGATTACGGAGGAATACAAGTACGGAGACGAGTACGGATACAAGGCATAAATAGGAGGGGACGGCAGGACTCGTTCTCTCTCTTCCCGTTTCAGCGAGCTCTCTTCCATCTTCATCGCTCGCTTAGATCAGTCAGTCTGTGTGACTATGTCAAGTCGGTTATAGAACGGGTTAGCCGTATTGTGTTAAGGAGGATTATAGACATGTGGATTCAGTTATATAAAGCCTAGTGAAGGACTGTTAGGGGTCAGTTGATTCAGACTATTATTGAGAAGCATTCCTGTTGATTTATTGTGTTATTATGAAGCATTTCTTGATTCATGTAATAAAGGATCAATAGCGAACCTGCATCTTGAGTATCTATACTGTGGTCAATGTTGTCTAGAATGAGTGGTTAAACTCGTTAACACGTGGCACTACAGGCAATTAGGTCTCATTACATGTGGCGTTGCGAGCATGGTAACTGTTGGCTCGTTACAATTGGCGTTGTCGGCAGGATAAATGTTCGCTCGTCACAATTGGCGCTGCGAGCAGGGTCACATTTGGCTCTGCAAGTAGCCTAGGTCACATTTGGCGTCGTCGGACAGGATGAATTCAACTAGACTTGCCGTTTAAGGCACCTATAGTCAACCTTGTGCATAACTGTGTTTAGTGTGTGTGTGAATTCGGACATTCAGGAACTGTGAAAATTGAGGAACGAGGAAAAATTTTTCATACACACACGGTAAGAAAGAACTCTTTTTTTTAGTACTTAAGGAAGAAAATGTCTACTCTGGACGAGAAGCAGACCCATATAGTGGTCCTACCCAGAGAGTCCCATATTAACAAATTTTACGGGGACGGAGATCCAACTTTAACCGACAGGTTCAGTGAAGAGGTCAAAGCGGCCTGGGCCTCGAGACATATGTCACCAGAGGAAAGATTAAGACTGCTGATGGGCAGTATAGGTGAAACGGTTAGGGCAGAGGTTAAGTGCCACGATAGGACCGTCCAATCAGATCCAGATAAGGTGCTAGATCTGATTATGGAGACCTTTGGGGAGAGACGGTCGGGAGTGCAACTGCTATCGGGATTCGTGGGCTTAAAGCAGAGAATGGCGGAGAGTGTGATGGAGTACTCACACAGGATGAACAGGGCCTTTGATTTGGTAAAGGGCAAATCACCGGACATTGATGTACGCCTACTGAGGGACCATTTCATCGAGGGGCTAGCAACCCCGATCTTAAGGAGAGAGTTGAAAGAGGAGGTCCACAGAGACCAGCAGTTGACCTTCCTTCAGGTCAGGAACTCAGCGATCCGCAGGTCCGAGGATGAGGACCAATCGAACTGTTCGGTGGACAAAGTCTCTGTGCCTGAACAGAGACAATCCCCACCCACAGGGGCCGACACGATGGAGACCATGATGGCTCAACTGTTGGCCCACCTAGAGAAGGTTGACCAACGCTTGAAGTGGTTGGAAAGCAGGTCAACAGCTGAGAATCAGGAAAAGAACGGGACAAAACAGGGACGGGTTGGACGGCCGCGTCCTGCCAAGCCATCACTCCAATGGACGGCAGACGGTCGACCAATTTGTTTGTCTTGTTCACAACCCGGACATATGGCACGGTACTGCCAGGGAAACGGTCGTCCTCTGTAAGGCAGGGCCAGGCTACAGAGGGGCGAGGTTATGGCCCAAGAAGCAAAATGATGGGAGTCTGTCCCGAAATGGTGATTACGATTGGGGACATCGCGGTGAAGGCAATTGTGGATACAGGCTCCCAGGTGACGACAATCACGGAAAATTTTTACACCAAATGGATGAAAGGAAAAGACCATAGGTTGAGGTCTGACACAGGCATGCGCCTGACGGCAGCTAATGGACTAACCATTCCATACTGTGGTTATTTTCTGGCGGATGTCGTGGTGGCAGGACATAGGTTGAAGCAGGTTGGGGTGTTCGTTACGAAACACAACCTAGAGACAAATGTGTCAAATATACCTTGCCTGTTGGGCATGAATATTCTTGGCCAGTTGCCAGAATTTCTTACAAATATTGTCGGATCGACCACACCAGGTCGGGGATCCAAGTTGGCCAGGTTTGCCAAGACCAGAGGAAGGACAGCAGTCCCGGCAAACACGGTCAAGGCAATCACATTACAAATTGGTGATAGAAGCGTGAATGGTGATGTGATGATAGAACCATGTGGCGCCGCACTGAGGGCAGGCGTCGTGTTACTGCGGACATACACATCAGCGGAAAACGGACTAGTTCAAGGGTTGGTAGCAAATGTTTTGGATGAAGAAATTTTTATACCGCCTAACACTCTGGTAGGAGTACCACAGAACGTCGAGGTACAAAGGTCGGCACAGTGCATCGAACTGATCAATACCAGTAGTAATGAAGTAACAATTAGGTCGGTCAATGTGACGGCCGAGGTGAAGAAAGAAGATGGCCGATCATATACATTCCCGGAAACTGAGGACCCAAAACTAAATGAATTGCTGAATAAATACAGTGATATATTTGCCTCGTATGAGGGTGATTTGGGGTACACGGAAGTAATAAAACACCAGATACCCTTACTACAAGACAAGCCGGTGGCGCAACCTTATCGAAGATTGCCACCAAGTCACTACTCTGCGGTGAAAGCACACCTGAACGATCTACTAAAAAAGGGAATTATTACAACCAGTACGAGCCCATATGCGGCACCGATTGTAGTGGTAAAAAAGAAGTCAGGGGAGATAAGACTGTGTTGTGATTACCGGAAATTGAACAATATCACAAGAAGGGATGCATTCCCCTTGCCTCGTATTGATGAATGTCTTGATGCGTTGGGGGGAGCAAGATTTTTTTCTACCTTGGATTTGGCCAGTGGCTACCACCAAGTGGCCATGCACCCCAACGATCAACATAAAACTGCATTTATTTCTCCACTGGGACTGTACGAGTGGACCCGTATGCCGTTTGGTCTAACTAATGCACCTGCTACATTCCAGCGAGTAATGCAGAGTGCTATGAGTGACTTTCTATTTCAAATAATGTTGGTGTATTTGGATGATATTCTAGTTTACTCAAAAACTTGGGAGGACCATCTAAAAAGATTAGAACAAGTGTTTCTCCGTCTTAGGGAGATAGGAGTAAAGCTGAACCCAGACAAATGCTGCTTTGGTTTGAAATCGGTACATTTTTTGGGTTACGTGATTTCGTCGGATGGCATCGCCACTGACCCAGATAAAATTGCAGCTGTTAAAGAATGGAAACAACCAACAACTACGGTAGAGGTCAGGTCATTCTTGGGCTTTGCTTCCTATTATAGAAAATTTGTGCCGGGTTTTGCAAAAATTGCCGCACCATTGCATGACTTGGTAAACAAAATGACAAAGAAACACAGTAAGGAGAAAAAGAAAGGTAAAACACAACTGATAGGTGAATTATGGACTGATGAATGCCTGAACTCGTTTAAGCTCTTGAAAAAGGCTTTGACAGAGGCGCCGATATTGGGATACGCGGACTTTGACAAACCATTTCGGTTAGAAATTGACGCCAGCTCGAAAGGTCTGGGAGCTGTGCTATCACAACAACAAAAGCAAGGTTTCAGGGTTATTGCGTATGCCAGTCGAGCTCTGAAGGAATCAGAGAAGAACATGACAAATTACAGCGCCATGAAACTAGAACTTTTGACATTAAAATGGGCTGTGACGGAAAAATTCAGGGACTATTTATTAGGTGCTAAATGTGTGGTATACACTGACAATAACCCCTTGAGTCACCTAAAGACAGCAAAGTTGGGATCCATCGAACAGCGATGGGCAGCAGAATTGGCACTCTTTGACCTAGAGATAAAGTATCGCCCGGGGCGGTCCAATGGCAATGCGGACGCCTTATCAAGGAATCCTTACGAGAGACCGGGTGATGAGGAAGAAACACTGACAGGAATATGTGAGGTCAGAGCGTCAACAGATATCCCTCATGGGGTACAAGTGATGCAAAACGGGCAGACCGGGGTGGAGCACATATCCACGGAACCCGAACATATGGACAGTAGTGATTTTAATTGCCTTAATCACCAAAAGATAAGAGATGCCCAGAGAACGGATAGTGGCTTACAACCGCTATTGAAACACGTCCAGGAACAAAAATTCCCAGGAAGGAGGGAAAGAGAACAATTTGGTCGAGAAACAAAGAAAATACTGAGTCAGTGGAACCGTCTCAGTATAAAGGATGGTGTTCTCATGCGGAGAATTCATGACCAAATTGATGGCACAATACACCAGGTGGTGGTGCCGGGACAGTTAAGAGAAGAAGTGCTAAGGTTGGCACATGACAGGGCAGGACACCAGGGGCAGGACAGAACCCACAAAATATTACGACGGAGGTGTTACTGGCCCAATATGGAAATGGAGGTCAAACGCCATTGTGAGGCTTGTGTGAGGTGTCAGCATGCGAAAATGCCAGTTGTCAAAATGAGACAGCCATCAGGACACCTACTAGCGACAAAACCACTAGAGATTGTGGCTATGGACTTTACGTCGTTGGAGCAATCATCGGATGGGACGGAACATGTGTTGGTAATGACTGATGTATTCACCAAATGGACGGTGGCGGTGCCCACGCGAGATCAGACCGCCAAAACAGTGGCAAAGGTCTTATTACAACATTGGTTCATCAAATATGGCATACCAAGACAATTACACTCTGACCAAGGAAGGGCCTTTGAGTCAGAAGTAATTAACCAACTGTGCAACCACTACGGGATCAACAAATCTAGAACAACCACATTTAATCCGAAAGGAAACGGACAGTGTGAACGGTTCAACCGCAGCATGCATGATTTGCTGCGTACGCTAGAACCTGAACAGAAAAAACGTTGGCCTGATTTTCTCCCAGAGTTGGTATATCTATACAACTGCACACCACATGCCACAACCGGCTTTTCGCCATACATGTTGATGTTCGGACGAGAGGCTCGACTCCCTCTTGATTTGTTCCTAGGAAAAAGGGAGAGTATGACTGGCTCATACACCGCACTGGAATATGTGAATGAACATATGAGAAGAATTAGAGAAATGTACAGGGTAGTACAGGAAAGACTAGAACATGAATCTCGGCGAAGGGAACCGCCGATACAGACGAAGGACCCGCCACTCAAACTGAATGACAGGGTATTACTGCGTAGCCACCCGTTAGGCAGAAACAAAATCCACGATCTCTGGGGACAGGAGATATGGCAAGTCGTGGAGATGCCTAAAGTAGCAGGTGGCCCCTTTAAGATAAGACCCATCGATCACGCCAAACCGGATCGGTGGGCGAATATTGCTCAATTAAAGAAATATTGGAATAGGCAAGAAGAGCAGTTACACACAGAGAAACCCAAGACAATTAGGGAACCGGAAGTTACAACGGAAATTCACATACCCATTCCGGAACCATATCACCATCAACAGAACAACAGCGATACGCAAGGGGAGGATACCGGCAACAATGAGGATCCCGGTCCCTCCAGAAGCAGAGAGACAGTAGACCATCAGATAAGTGGTCCGCGGAGAAGTTTAAGGAACAGAAGGAATACGAAATTTTTTGTCAGCAACCATCAATTCTTTCATGGTCGCGCTGGTATGAAAACAGACTGTTCAAAGAGCTATAGAAGTGAACTGGTGAAGGCACCAAATGGAAAGGGTGGATGTGAATTCTAGAACTGTTTTGTGTCTCAGAAAGATGGTGTAGACACAGTTGATATGTGAAATAGGTAGAACTGTCAATCGTATACGAATGGAACGTCGTGGACAGTGAGTAGAACAATAGATTTTTTTTTACGACTGTGCGATTGACTTTGGAGGAGTGCACCTGCCAGGCGTTGTTTGTGGTTGAAAACACACAAAAAAAGCAGGGGTGGATGTAACTGGGGTAGGCCTAACTACCAGTTACAAATGATAACGAACGAGAAGCCGAGACACAGTGTTGGTCTGATGCAACCGATAACAGGTGGCTTATTGGGTCGGGCTGATAACAACCTCAAAGCCAACGCGTGCTATTTTGGGAAACGGTATTCAGACGGCCTGTCAACTTTGATGGATAGGACGCAGATGTTATTTTACGGTCTGTACGTTTGAACTACGCAACTGGTGGTCGGAGATCGAGTACAAGTATCGATTACGGAGGAATACAAGTACGGAGACGAGTACGGATACAAGGCATAAATAGGAGGGGACGGCAGGACTCGTTCTCTCTCTTCCCGTTTCAGCGAGCTCTCTTCCATCTTCATCGCTCGCTTAGATCAGTCAGTCTGTGTGACTATGTCAAGTCGGTTATAGAACGGGTTAGCCGTATTGTGTTAAGGAGGATTATAGACATGTGGATTCAGTTATATAAAGCCTAGTGAAGGACTGTTAGGGGTCAGTTGATTCAGACTATTATTGAGAAGCATTCCTGTTGATTTATTGTGTTATTATGAAGCATTTCTTGATTCATGTAATAAAGGATCAATAGCGAACCTGCATCTTGAGTATCTATACTGTGGTCAATGTTGTCTAGAATGAGTGGTTAAACTCGTTAACACGTGGCACTACAGGCAATTAGGTCTCATTACATGTGGCGTTGCGAGCATGGTAACTGTTGGCTCGTTACAATTGGCGTTGTCGGCAGGATAAATGTTCGCTCGTCACAATTGGCGCTGCGAGCAGGGTCACATTTGGCTCTGCAAGTAGCCTAGGTCACATATATATATATATATATATATATATATATATATATATATATATATATATATATATGTAACTGGGGTAGGCCTAACTACCAGTTACAAATGATAACGAACGAGAAGCCGAGACACAGTGTTGGTCTGACGCAACCGATAGCAGGTGGCTTATTGGGTCGGGCTGATAACAACCTCAAAGCCAACGCGTGCTATTTTGGGAAACGGTATTCAGACGGCCTGTCAACTTTGATGGATAGGACGCAGATGTTATTTTACGGTCTGTACGTTTGAACTACGCAACTGGTGGTCGGAGATCGAGTACAAGTATCGATTACGGAGGAATACAAGTACGGAGACGAGTACGGATACAAGGCATAAATAGGAGGGCACGGCAGGACTCGTTCTCTCTCTTCCCGTTTCAGCGAGCTCTCTTCCATCTTCATCGCTCGCTTAGATCAGTCAGTCTGTGTGACTATGTCAAGTCGGTTATAGAACGGGTTAGCCGTATTGTGTTAAGGAGGATTATAGACATGTGGATTCAGTTATATAAAGCCTAGTGAAGGACTGTTAGGGGTCAGTTGATTCAGACTATTATTGAGAAGCATTCCTGTTGATTTATTGTGTTATTATGAAGCATTTCTTGATTCATGTAATAAAGGATCAATAGCGAACCTGCATCTTGAGTATCTATACTGTGGTCAATGTTGTCTAGAATGAGTGGTTAAACTCGTTAACACGTGGCACTACAGGCAATTAGGTCTCATTACATGTGGCGTTGCGAGCATGGTAACTGTTGGCTCGTTACAATTGGCGTTGTCGGCAGGATAAATGTTCGCTCGTCACAATTGGCGCTGCGATCAGGATGAATTCAACTAGACTTGCCGTTTAAGGCACCTATAGTCAACCTTGTGCATAACTGTGTTTAGTGTGTGTGTGAATTCGGACATTCAGGAACTGTGAAAATTGAGGAACGAGGAAAAATTTTTCATACACACACGGTAAGAAAGAACTCTTTTTTTTTAGTACTTAAGGAAGAAAATGTCTACTCTGGACGAGAAGCAGACCCATATAGTGGTCCTACCCAGAGAGTCCCATATTAACAAATTTTACGGGGACGGAGACCCAACTTTAACCAACAGGTTCAGTGAAGAGGTCAAAGCGGCCTGGGCCTCGAGACATATGTCACCAGAGGAAAGATTAAGACTGCTGATGGGTAGTATAGGTGAAACGGTTAGGGCAGAGGTTAAGTGCCACGATAGGACCGTCCAATCAGATCCAGATAAGGTGCTGGATCTGATTATGGAGACCTTTGGGGAGAGACGGTCGGGAGTGCAACTGCTATCGGGATTCGTGGGCTTAAAGCAGAGAATGGCGGAGAGTGTGATGGAGTACTCACACAGGATGAACAGGGCCTTTGATTTGGTAAAGGGCAAATCACCGGACATTGATGTACGCCTACTGAGGGACCATTTCATCGAGGGGCTAGCAACCCCGATCTTAAGGAGAGAGTTGAAAGAGGAGGTCCACAGAGACCAGCAGTTGACCTTCCTTCAGGTCAGGAACTCAGCGATCCGCAGGTCCGAGGATGAGGACCAATCGAACTGTTCGGTGGACAAAGTCTCTGTGCCTGAACAGAGACAATCCCCACCCACAGGGGCCGACACGATGGAGACCATGATGGCTCAACTGTTGGCCCACCTAGAGAAGGTTGACCAACGCTTGAAGTGGTTGGAAAGCAGGTCAACAGCTGAGAATCAGGAAAAGAACGGGACAAAACAGGGACGGGTTGGACGGCCGCGTCCTGCCAAGCCATCACTCCAATGGACGGCAGACGGTCGACCAATTTGTTTGTCTTGTTCACAACCCGGACATATGGCACGGTACTGCCAGGGAAACGGTCGTCCTCTGTAAGGCAGGGCCAAGCTACAGAGGGGCGAGGTTATGGCCCAAGAAGCAAAATGATGGGAGTCTGTCCCGAAATGGTGATTACGATTGGGGACATCGCAGTGAAGGCAATTGTGGATACAGGCTCCCAGGTGACGACAATCACGGAAAATTTTTACACCAAATGGATGAAAGGAAAAGACCATAGGTTGAGGTCTGACACAGGCATGCGCCTGACGGCAGCTAATGGACTAACCATTCCATACTGTGGTTATTTTCTGGCGGATGTCGTGGTGGCAGGACATAGGTTGAAGCAGGTTGGGGTGTTCGTTACGAAACACAACCTAGAGACAAATGTGTCAAATATACCTTGCCTGTTGGGCATGAATATTCTTGGCCAGTTGCCAGAATTTCTTACAAATATTGTCGGATCGACCACACCAGGTCGGGGATCCAAGTTGGCCAGGTTTGCCAAGACCAGAGGAAGGATATCAGTCCCGGCAAACACGGTCAAGGCAATCACATTAAAAATTGGTGATAGAAGTGTGAATGGTGATGTGATGATAGAACCATGTGGCGCCGCACTGAGGGCAGGCGTCGTGTTACTGCGGACATACACATCAGCGGAAAACGGACTAGTTCAAGGGTTGGTAGCAAATGTTTTGGATGAAGAAATTTTTATACCGCCTAACACTCTGGTAGGAGTACCACAGAACGTCGAGGTACAAAGGTCGGCACAGTGCATCGAACTGATCAATACCAGTAGTAATGAAGTAACAATTAGGTCGGTCAATGTGACGGCCGAGGTGAAGAAAGAAGATGGCCGATCATATACATTCCCGGAAACTGAGGACCCAAAACTAAATGAATTGCTGAAGAAATACAGTGATATATTTGCCTCGTATGAGGGTGATTTGGGGTACACGGAAGTAATAAAACACCAGATACCCTTACTACAAGACAAGCCGGTGGCGCAACCTTATCGAAGATTGCCACCAAGTCACTACTCTGCGGTGAAAGCACACCTGAACGATCTACTAAAAAAGGGAATTATTACAACCAGTACGAGCCCATATGCGGCACCGATTGTAGTGGTAAAAAAGAAGTCAGGGGAGATAAGACTGTGTTGTGATTACCGGAAATTGAACAATATCACAAGAAGGGATGCATTCCCCTTGCCTCGTATTGATGAATGTCTTGATGCGTTGGGGGGAGCAAGATTTTTTTCTACCTTGGATTTGGCCAGTGGCTACCACCAAGTGGCCATGCACCCCAACGATCAACATAAAACTGCATTTATTTCTCCACTGGGACTGTACGAGTGGACCCGTATGCCGTTTGGTCTAACTAATGCACCTGCTACATTCCAGCGAGTAATGCAGAGTGCTATGAGTGACTTTCTATTTCAAATAATGTTGGTGTATTTGGATGATATTCTAGTTTACTCAAAAACTTGGGAGGACCATCTAAAAAGATTAGAACAAGTGTTTCTCCGTCTTAGGGAGATAGGAGTAAAGCTGAACCCAGACAAATGCTGCTTTGGTTTGAAATCGGTACATTTTTTGGGTTACGTGATTTCGTCGGATGGCATCGCCACTGACCCAGATAAAATTGCAGCTGTTAAAGAATGGAAACAACCAACAACTACGGTAGAGGTCAGGTCATTCTTGGGCTTTGCTTCCTATTATAGAAAATTTGTGCCGGGTTTTGCAAAAATTGCCGCACCATTGCATGACTTGGTAAACAAAATGACAAAGAAACACAGTAAGGAGAAAAAGAAAGGTAAAACACAACTGATAGGTGAATTATGGACTGATGAATGCCTGAACTCGTTTAAGCTCTTGAAAAAGGCTTTGACAGAGGCACCGATATTGGGATACGCGGACTTTGACAAACCATTTCGGCTAGAAATTGACGCCAGCTCTAAAGGTCTGGGAGCTGTGCTATCACAACAACAAAAGCAAGGTTTCAGGGTTATTGCGTATGCCAGTCGAGCTCTGAAGGAATCAGAGAAGAACATGACAAATTACAGCGCCATGAAACTAGAACTTTTGACATTAAAATGGGCTGTGACGGAAAAATTCAGGGACTATTTATTAGGTGCTAAATGTGTGGTATACACTGACAATAACCCCTTGAGTCACCTAAAGACAGCAAAGTTGGGATCCATCGAACAGCGATGGGCAGCAGAATTGGCACTCTTTGACCTAGAGATAAAGTATCGCCCGGGGCGGTCCAAGGGCAATGCGGACGCCTTATCAAGGAATCCTTACGAGAGACCGGGTGATGAGGAAGAAACACTGACAGGAATATGTGAGGTCAGAGCGTCAACAGATATCCCTCATGGGGTACAAGTGATGCAAAACGGGCAGACCGGGGTGGAGCACATATCCACGGAACCCGAACATATGGACAGTAGTGATTTTAATTGCCTTAATCACCAAAAGATAAGAGATGCCCAGAGAACGGATAGTGGCTTACAACCGCTATTGAAACACGTCCAGGAACAAAAATTCCCAGGAAGAAGGGAAAGAGAACAATTTGGTCGAGAAACAAAGAAAATACTGAGTCAGTGGAACCGTCTCAGTATAAAGGATGGTGTTCTCATGCGGAGAATTCATGACCAAATTGATGGCACAATACACCAGGTGGTGGTGCCGGGACAATTACGAGGAGAAGTGCTAAGGTTGGCACATGACAGGGCAGGACACCAGGGTCAGGACAGAACCCACAAAATATTACGACGGAGGTGTTACTGGCCCAATATGGAAATGGAGGTCAAACGCCATTGTGAGGCTTGTGTGAGGTGTCAGCATGCGAAAATGCCAGTTGTCAAAATGAGACAGCCATCAGGACACCTACTAGCGACAAAACCACTAGAGATTGTGGCTATGGACTTTACGTCGTTGGAGCAATCATCGGATGGGACGGAACATGTGTTGGTAATGACTGATGTATTCACCAAATGGACGGTGGCGGTGCCCACGCGAGATCAGACCGCCAAAACAGTGGCAAAGGTCTTATTACAACATTGGTTCATCAAATATGGCATACCAAGACAATTACACTCTGACCAAGGAAGGGCTTTCGAGTCAGAAGTAATTAACCAACTGTGCAGCCACTACGGGATCAACAAATCTAGAACAACCACATTTAATCCGAAAGGAAACGGACAGTGTGAACGGTTCAACCGCAGCATGCATGATTTGCTGCGTACGCTAGAACCTGAACAGAAAAAACGTTGGCCTGATTTTCTCCCAGAGTTGGTATATCTATACAACTGCACACCACATGCCACAACCGGCTTTTCGCCATACATGTTGCTGTTCGGACGGGAGGCTCGACTCCCTCTTGATTTGTTCCTAGGAAAAAGGGAGAGTATGACTGGCTCATACACCGCACTGGAATATGTGAATGAACATATGAGAAGAATTAGAGAAATGTACAGGGTAGTACAGGAAAGACTAGAACATGAATCTCGGCGAAGGGAACCGCCGATACAGACGAAGGACCCGCCACTCAAACTGAATGACAGGGTATTACTGCGTAGCCACCCGTTAGGCAGAAACAAAATCCACGATCTCTGGGGACAGGAGATATGGCAAGTCGTGGAGATGCCTAAAGCAGCAGGTGGCCCCTTTAAGATAAGACCCATCGATCACGCCAAACCGGATCGGTGGGCGAATATTGCTCAATTAAAGAAATATTGGAATAGGCAAGAAGAGCAGTTACACACAGAGAAACCCAAGACAATTAGGGAACCGGAAGTTATAACGGAAATTCACATACCCATTCCGGAACCATATCACCATCAACAGAACAAACGCGATATACAAGTGGAGGATACCGGCAACAATGAGGATCCCGGTCCCTCCAGAAGCAGAGAGACAGTAGACCATCAGATAAGTGGTCCGCGGAGAAGTTTAAGGAACAGAAGGAATACGAAATTTTTTGTCAGCAACCATCAATTCTTTCATGGTCGCGCTGGTATGAAAACAGACTGTTCAAAGAGCTATAGAAGTGAACTGGTGAAGGCACCAAATGGAAAGGGTGGATGTGAATTCTAGAACTGTTTTGTGTCTCAGAAAGATGATGTAGACACAGTTGATATGTGAAATAGGTAGAACTGTCAATCGTATACGAATGGAACGTCGTGGACAGTGAGTAGAACAATAGATTTTTTTTTTACGACTGTGCGATTGACTTTGGAGGAGTGCACCTGCCAGGCGTTGTTTGTGGTTGAAAACACACAAAAAAAGCAGGGGTGGATGTAACTGGGGTAGGCCTAACTACCAGTTACAAATGATAACGAACGAGAAGCCGAGACACAGTGTTGGTCTGACGCAACCGATAGCAGGTGGCTTATTGGGTCGGGCTGATAACAACCTCAAAGCCAACGCGTGCTATTTTGGGAAACGGTATTCAGACGGCCTGTCAACTTTGATGGATAGGACGCAGATGTTATTTTACGGTCTGTACGTTTGAACTACGCAACTGGTGGTCGGAGATCGAGTACAAGTATCGATTACGGAGGAATACAAGTACGGAGACGAGTACGGATACAAGGCATAAATAGGAGGGCACGGCAGGACTCGTTCTCTCTCTTCCCGTTTCAGCGAGCTCTCTTCCATCTTCATCGCTCGCTTAGATCAGTCAGTCTGTGTGACTATGTCAAGTCGGTTATAGAACGGGTTAGCCGTATTGTGTTAAGGAGGATTATAGACATGTGGATTCAGTTATATAAAGCCTAGTGAAGGACTGTTAGGGGTCAGTTGATTCAGACTATTATTGAGAAGCATTCCTGTTGATTTATTGTGTTATTATGAAGCATTTCTTGATTCATGTAATAAAGGATCAATAGCGAACCTGCATCTTGAGTATCTATACTGTGGTCAATGTTGTCTAGAATGAGTGGTTAAACTCGTTAACACGTGGCACTACAGGCAATTAGGTCTCATTACATGTGGCGTTGCGAGCATGGTAACTGTTGGCTCGTTACAATTGGCGTTGTCGGCAGGATAAATGTTCGCTCGTCACATATATATATATATATGTATATGTATATATATATATATACATATATATATATATATATATATATATATATATCGCAAAAATTTGAAACTGATATTAGGAAAGAGTTATTGACTGTTTTAAAAAAGAAAGGCTTTAGAAAACAAACTAAGAAAATTGAAGTTAATTTTGATAGGTCAATAAACTCCGTTTGCTTATTTCTTTTCCAAACTCTCGGTCTTTTAAAGGTGTTTTAAGATTACCTACTTAAAACCAACTTTTTTAGATCTTCGAGAATTGTTTGAAATGTTTCTTTACAAACAATAGCTGACATACCTCACTACAGTAACATTAACATACCTGGGTAAAATAGTCGCTCATCTAGATGGTTGTAATAAACATGCCCATTATTTGTTTACACTGTCGTATTCTGCTGCTTATGAAATACGTTTGTCTCCCTTGGCTGTAGTCACCTCAATTACTTCCCCTTATTCTCAAATGCCTTAAGTCTTTTCGCGACTCTGTGAGTTTCCGGCCTTTGTTGAATATCAATAAAAAATACCAGATTCTCATTTTGCTGAAACTAGCCCCAACCTCACATCGATATGTGCTATGGTAGATATTTTAAAGACCTTTTAACAGTACGGTGCATTATTTTTTCGAGAACCTTCGATACAGACAGGTAACTCAAGCGCGACTATCACTTCAGCCATAACTGAACAGAAGCATTTTTTATTAGCGCTATTGAAAAGGGGAGATGTGGTGAGTTGTAGAGAGCTATTGTGACTAACGCTATGGGTAAATGGCGGCCATTGAAGTTGTGCACCCTAGGATGAGCGTACAGCATTGGCTGTGTGGTAGGGAACAGCGCTGATTTAAAATGTGTTGTGTTATGGATTATCTCCCCTGGTTGCCCGATTAGCTTCCCCTTGCTGTCGGGTAGAAGGACGGGCGTCAAAGGGAGATAATTGCGGGCGATGATTTATTGACTATGTCAATAAATTAACTACAGCACGCTGGTGCCACACTGGTGTTAGTTTTTGAGGGAGATTTCAATCCCAGCCCCCCCCCCCCCCCCACACACACACACACACCCAGCCACAGAGTGCCTTACACCATCAGGCCAAGCCAGCTCAAGCAAGCCCACCCCCCCCCGCACATTCAAACAATCAAAACACACATCCAAGCCACACCCACATTTAGTTAACCATTTTACTCTTCATAATTAACAGTCAGTTAACATTTCTGAGCGAGATTCATTCAACGAACAGAAACAGAAACATTTCTGTCTCACCTATTGAGCGGGAAAAAAAACTGATGTTAACAACATCAATTCAACTGAAATTGGATTAAATAAACAAATAAAAAAAATACCATGATAAATGTCAAGATATGTCTTGAGTATCCTGATGAATTATAAACAATAAAATAATTTTCAGTTTACGCTTTTAACATTTCTAGATCTGGTTCAAATGACTCTTACATTTTCATATTCTTTGCTAGCACATGACGCGTAAGCAAGAGATTCGAACGATTTTGGAACAGAATGTTTATTACGTTTAAACCCATTTAAAATATAAACTTGTTCTGTAAATGAAAAGAACATGACTCCTGAAAGTACGATTTAACTCACACAATATTCTATTTAACCAAATTTGTGTAAGTACTAAAATGCTTAGCAACTGAGCAATGCTGGTAAACACAAATATTGATTTCAGCGGGAAAGTGATCTTTAAATTTTGATGCGGTGAAGTTTGAACTGTTTATGATTTTACTGCTTGGAGAGCGTAGGGGGATAGGTATAGGCCTGAGGGGTGGTCGAGATGGGGGGGGGGGGGGGTTGGGCTTACTCATCCAATCATTAAATCATTAAAATATTAAAATCTGTATCGAGAATGATATGTTGTATACTGTGTCTGGTTCATTTGAAACAGGCAAATAACGACACAAAAACAGTTATAGATTTAACTGGAGTTTTTGTATTTTTCTATAGCCAGAAACAAAAGATCATATAAAGTCATTCTAAAAAATGTTACGACCTAAAAACTGTTTAGGAGTCCCAAAATATGTGGTTGATACCTCTTCCATGGTAGAGGTGGCTGCAGTAGACCTCTCAGTACAATCATGTTTAAAGACAGCTGCCCTTGTTATGTGAATCTACATGTTATGGTAAACATTGCTTGAAACTTTTGCCAATACAGTCATATGTTACAATTACATATCTGCCCAGTAATACATATGTTCATGTCATTAGAAGATAACGTAACAGTTGCAATTGGGATGGCGTGGCCTAGCGGCAGAGCGCTAGACTAATAATCAGAAAGTCTCGAGTTCGAATCTGGGTTCAAGTCAGTGTAGATGGGTAACTAACTCACGTTAGGGAAAGGAAAGGGGGCTGGGCGTAGTGCTGACAACATCCGTTCATATTTTACTTCATCTGCCAATGGATCGCTTATTCCAAAAAGGAATCTTTACTTCTTTACTACATACATTCATAGTGTGCTAGAATATTTTGCCACAATCCCACATATATTCATATGTAAATTAATCAATTAAGCTAAGACATTATGTGCTACCGGAATAAGAAAAGACCTCGACAGAAAACCTCCATAATTTAACATATTCACAAAAGAACAAAATGCTAATTAACTACTTTCGCAAGGCCATTCTGTAGCGAACTATTGATTCAGTAATCCCCACAATACATTTGTAGTTATGATAAATAATTCAGTGGCGACAGAACAAATCTTAAATTCTTGTGTTCCCCACCTCAGTTAGCTGTTCATGCAATTTTAAATCCCGCTTGTGGGTTGTGAGAAAATAGAAACTGGTGTCTTGGTGACTAGGAGACTTCAAACAAACATACAAACAAACAAACAATAGTCTTGTATGTAACTATATTTCAAACTAGTCAGACAATGGTCGTATATTTAATTATATTTCAAACAGTCAGACCATGGTCGTATATGTATCTAGTTATATTTCAAAAAGTCATATGATGGTCCTGTATGTACCTATATTTCAGTTATATAATGGTCATATATGTAACTATATTTCAATCATACAGTGGTCCTGTATGTAACTATTTTTCAAACAGTCATACAATGGTCTTACATGCAACTAATTTTCAAACTATCAACCACAGGTCTATATGTTAGTATATGTAAACATACATTGTTTTCCTGTGTATGGGTCTATATGTTATTTAAACAAAACATTTCAATATTAGTTCTATATGTTAATATGTTAAACAACCAGATGTTGCTTGTGTATTGGTCTAAAAATATGCTACTGTGTTGTAACTAATAAGTATTCAATACTTACCTTTGTGCTTATATGTTGCTATGCTCTATTACTATAGGAAATAAACGTACAAAGTCCTGTATATTAATATATTCATAAAAAGGCATAAATTACGTGGTCCTATATGCTATTATGTCCAAACAAAAAAATATGTAAGAAAAGGACTATACTCTACTTTGTTAACGTTAAGCGAATAACTAAACTATGCTTGTATAGGGGCGATTATTCGTTATTTATTTAAGTAACAGTTAGTTAAACTAAAATGTAAATTATGAAATTGTAAAATTAGAGTTACTAAAAGCTAATTTATTCTATATGTGTATTTTGTTTGTTTGATACTCACCCATTGTTATTAAACAGGGGAGAGAATTAAAAGAAACACGAACGACAAACTATTTTCTGCATTACGCCCCTTTATTTAAAAAACTAGATTATTAACGTTTATTTACAAAAAATAATAAATGCTTTCTCACGCGCCAACTAATCTAATGTTATAAAGGTACATACATGTATAACCAAAAACAAACAACTAATAGAAATATCTTCACCCCTCCCCCCCCCCCCCTTCGCCGCAAGTTATTATATTATAATAAATTCTTTTTAAAAATAATTGATGGGAATTGTAATTTTGTATTTCAACTTTTTTATTATTTGTGGTCCTACACACCTAACACAATGTTGCTAGACTTTAAAACCCGTGGTAGAAGCGACTGCAGTAAACGGTTAACTCTCGGTACAAGCTGGAATCATGTTTAAATACAGTTCTTCCCGTTATGTAAATCATGGTAAACATTGCTAGAACATTTCGCTGCAGACACACAAACTTATGTCACTAGAACATATGATCACAGTCCTATTTAGAAAACTATTAAAATAGTTTGTTATAAAACGTTTTAAAGAAGGAAAATCTCATATATTCAGAGGAAAAACACACGCTCGATTACAAAAATCAAAACACAAAACTGAATAATTGCCCTTTGTTTTCTTTTTTTTTTTTTTTTTTTGTGTGCGGTGGTGGGCGGAAAGAGGGAGAGAAAAGTAAACTATTTTCTGCATGGTTGAATAATGGTAAGAAAATAGTAATGATTACCACTGAGTCTTGAACGATTTTCGACGCCATGATTTATTTATGGTTGTTGGAGTTACAAGGTGGTGTGTCATTGGTAATGGGGAGGGGGGGGGGGGGAATTCAAGGCATCATTTTGTAGTGTGTCAATGGTATGTGGGGTAATTCAAGGCGTCACTTTGTAGTGTGTCAATGGTATGTGGGGTAATTCAAAGCGTCACTTTGTAGTGTGTTAAAGGTAGGTGGGGTAATTCAAGGCGTCACTTTGTAGTGTGTTAAAGGTAGGTGGGGTAATTCAAGGCGTCACTTTGTAGTGTGTCAATGGTATGTTGGGTAATTCAAGGCGTCACTTTGTAGTGTGTTAAAGGTGGGTGGGGTAATTCAAGGCGTCACTTTGTAGTGTGTTAAAGGTGGGTGGGGTAATTCAAGTTAGGTGAGGTAATTCAATGCGCCACTATATAGTGTGTCAGTGGTAGGTAGGGTAAGGTAAAGAGTCATGAGGTAGGTTTTGTCACGGGTAGGATTTAGGTATTACTTGGCGGGGTGTTAGTTCTTGGTAGGTGTGGATCACTGGCTATTTCATGGGTCACTTCGTGTAGGGATATAAATCACCACTGCGTGGTGTTAAAGTTAGTTAAGGAGTTAATTATGTCTCATATCACGTGATTTCACGAGTACCGACTTGTTACGTATATATATATATATATATATATATATATATATATATATATATATATATATATATATATATATATATATATATATATATATATATATATATATATGTATATATATATATATATGTGTGTGTGTGGGTGTGTGTGTGTGTAAGTAAGTGTGTGTGTGTTCGTGTAGAAAAATGACCAACATTTAAATGTAATCCAATGATTTAAGTTAATTTTAGTCTAACATCAACTTTTATCGGTTGATATTTCCGACTTTCGCAACAATTTTCCATCAATATTAAAACTTCCTTGCGTCCACTCCCCGCCCTCCACAAACAACGCATCACATTAAGCCGAGGTTAATCTGTTTTTTTTATGGCAGATATCCATAGCTGACATTTTCATTAGACATGGATCGGCGTGGTTTTATCTGGCCACTCGATGTCAGTCAGAGGAAAACTGACATGTCGTCATCAACATATGGAAGAATTTTTGCCGGTGTGTTTAGGAATTTGTTTACTTGGTGGGTCGCGTGAAGTGATAATTGGAAGTTGCTGATGGTGGAGGTAGTTACGATTGTGTGGTGGTGAAGTATGTCAGTGGTTAGTGTCAGTTTGAATTCTGACCTTATGTCAGTGTTGTGTGTGATGTTATACGTGTGATGCTGTGTGTGCTGTTGTGTGGTGTTATGTGTGTGTTAAGTGTGTATTATGTGTGTTGGTGAGTGTAGTGTTGTGTATAGCGTTATTCTTGTGATGTTTGTAATGTTGTGTGTAGATTTATGTTTGTTGTGTGTGATGTTGTGTGTGTTGTGTTATGTGTGTTGTGTTATGTTATGTGTGTTGTGTATTTATGTTATGTTACGTGTGTTATGTTGTATGTGTTGTGGTATATGTGTTGTGTTATGTATGTTGCGTTGTGTGTGTAGTGTTATATGTGTTGTGGAATATGTGAAGTACTGTGACTACGTATACATGTACACATAAATAGCAACATGCACACAATTAGTGCGACTTTTACAGTTTGTGTGGTCAGCCGTAGATTAATGTGTGGAGAACTGATTACTGTGTTATGCTGAGTATATGTATAGTGCTGCTACACACCAAGGTGTGTAATGGGTCAGTAGCAGTGTGCGTATCTGTATGTGCCTCATGTAACTGGTAGTACTGTTATAAAGTGTACAGTACTTTCAAAAGTACTTCGTGAAGTACTGATTGCAGTACTGCGTGTATTTACAAGCATCTTGCACTATTATCCTCTAACAGATCGCGGCTATGAACATTCCTTTGTCGTCAAAGGGATGTTTGCGAAGGGTGAGAATAAAAATACTCTTTTATTTTAAAGTTTCGCCTACTTAAGATCCCCACCTACGCCTAATTAGCAATAATTTAGTTTAATTGATGGCCTGCCGTAGTCGTCGATAGTCTAAAGCTGACTAATGTTCAATCATATGCTGAAGTCCTGACGTCAGCAGCTCAAAACGGTGAATTAATATACGCATCACGGGGAATCTATTTTAAGCTTGTGTTTATAAACAAAACAACGCCGCCATTCATAAGTTCAACATATGACGTTTTTAGTTATCACGAAATCTAATTTTAGCTCAAAACTCATTGACGAATTGCTTGTTTTTAATTGGTGTACTATTTTAAAAATCTCGTCAGTATATTTTTTTTAAAAGTTAAAAATGTTAGCTACCCTTGTAGTCGAGTGGTTCTCTCCCCTAGTTATTTAACATCAATCGCCGGCCCACCGCTAAAGCACCCGCCCTCAGCAAACAGGAAACCGTGATTCCACGCATGACTCGGAATCAAAGAAATCAATTTCTGCTCGAATACAGACCTACCGAAATGACTTCTGACTTTAGAAATTGAATACCATAAAATAAAATATAACAAAAAAATCATCTAATATACTTACTTTTCCATTTTAACAAAGAAAAAAATATTTTTTTTCAGCGGGGATTTTAATCAAGCTAATAGAATTCTTGGTTGTGATTTTTTTTAAATCTGGGAGAAATGGTATTAATGTTGAATGTTGTATACACACGTAGTGTATGCGGTAGACGGGAGTTGATCGCAAGCTAGACTAGTATTGTTTTCTGATTGAAGTGTCTGTATTTGGAGATATATTTGAAAATATCATCTGTTTTTAATTTCACACAGAAACCTAGAAACGCACTGACAAGGTATGTGTACTTATCATTGTTGTATTGTGGATAATGTTGTAATTTTAACATGCGTGGGTGTTCGTATGTGAAGGCTTTTCTGTTAGTTCCGATAAGTAAATAGCCAATCTGTAGAGTTAATTTGCTAGTGAGTTAACTAATTAGCTATTAAAAAGGTGAAAATTACTTATCTTTCCTGATCTGTCGGTCCATGTGGTAGATGAAGTAGAGTTCAACTGTTTCTGTGACATAAGTGTATAAAGTGATAGTGTGGTCAGTTCTATGTCAAGCGGCCTTTATTTTCCCTTACGTGAATCAGCTAGTAGACCCGTGTTGACTAGCTAGTAGACCCGTGTTGACTAGCTAGTAGACCCGTGTTGACTAGCTAGTAGACCCGTGTTGACTAGCTAGTAGACCCGTATTAGACAAGGTCCGATCCAGAAATTCGATACTCTAACTCTATCAAATGTTCATTTAAAAAAAAACTATCTAATTAAAGCTTTTGTAGAAACAATTAACAAGTAGGAGTTTCAGAACATTGAATTAAGCAATATTTTCCGTTGTTTAATTAAAATCGCCTATAAGAATCCCCCGCCCCCCGCCCCCTTCGCGACATATGTAGTCTGTTTTCGAGGAACTCAATTAGTCGTCACATTGCCACCCCCCTCCATCCTTACAGACATTTAAAAATACAAGTAAACAGACACCATTGACCAACGCCAGACAGGCTATATATACCTTCTGACATTTCATCAATTCGCTAATATCACTTCACTGTATACATTTCAACATTTTCGAAATGTTGTCATTTTCATAATGTCTCCATCGTATTTTTTTTAAAGTTATAAGTTACCATTACTAGAAGAGCAAGCTAAACGGTTATATATAGATAGAAATATATTATAAGAAATAAAAATATAAGAATAATATTTTACAACTAAACTTTATCTTGATGATGATCCTAAATGCTAACATTTAAAGAAAACTTTAACTTTACAACTCTTAACGGACATAGTCGGTTTCGCTTAATCGGGACATCGTGGTATTTTCCCCCAATTAGGCGGTTGGCTCAGATATGTGATATTTATAAATTTAGGCCTATATGTAGAACTATAAGATGACGTGCTGGTTTCACGTGGTTTTAATCAGCATACATCAGAGATTATTGAGACGTCATTTTCCAACATGAATGCGCGAAGATGCCAAGTTAAGTTCTATAGCTAAAGCTCTTCTCGCTAAGTCGAGGAGTCTTGATTAACGGAGTCCCTCCATTTAGCTGCGATATGTGTCATTCTTAGACCATGTACCTTCCCTGGGGTCTTGGGTCCCACTAGATTAGAACTGTGAGCCACGCCTGTCCTGGAGAATTACATTAGTTACCAGAACAATGATCAGATGCGAGTATACTCTATGGGCTTGTCCTGCAATTTGGCTCAAATCAACGGTGTCCAAGTTACAGGTGTCCGAGTTAACAGGTGTCCAAGTTAACAGGTGTCCAAGTTACAGGTGTCCAAGTTAACAGGTGTCCAAGTTAACAGGTGTCCAAGTTAACAGGTGTCCAAGTTACAGGTGTCCGAGTTAACAGGTGTCCAAGTTACAGGTGTCCAAGTTAACAGGTGTCCAAGTTACAGGTGTCCAAGTTACAGGTGTCCAAGTTAACAGGTGTCCAAGTTACAGGTGTCCAAGTTACAGGTGTCCAAGTTAACAGGTGTCCAAGTTAACATGTGTCCAAGTTAACAGGTGTCCGAGTTAACAGGTGTCCAATGTAAACGGTGGTTCGATTAAACAGGATCGAATCTATATAGTGTGGGCGGTTTTAGTCTTCCGATTCTAGCAGTATCTTCACTCCATACGGAACAGTATCTTCACTCCATACGGAACAGTATCTTCACTCCATACGGAACAGTATCTTCACTCCATACGGAACAGTATCTTCACTCCATACGGAACAGTATCTTCACTCCATACGGAACAGTATCTTCACTCCATACGGAACAGTATCTTCACTCCATACGGAACAGTATCTTCACTCCATACGGAACAGTATCTTCACTCCATACGGAACAGTATCTTCACTCCATACGGAACAGTATCTTCACTCCATACGGAACAGTATCTTCCGCCCCCCCCCCACACCACCCATAGGGAACAGTATCTTCCGCCCCCCCCCCCCACCCCACCTCATACGGAACAGTATCTTCCCCCACCCCACCTCATACGGAATAGAATCCTCCGCCCCCATCCCCCCCCCCTCATTCGGAACAGTATCTTCCGCCCCCCACCCCACCTCATACGGAACAATATCTTCCGCACCCCCCACCCCACCCCACCTCATACGGAACAGTATCTTCCCCCCCCCCCCTCTCATACGGAACAATATCTCCCCCACCCCACCTCATACGGAATAGTATCCTCCCCCCCCAGCCCACCTCATATGGAACAGTATCTTCCGCCCCACCCCCCCCCCACCCCACCTCATACGGAACATTAACTTCTACCACCCCCCCACCCCCATACAGAACAGTATCTCCCCCCCCCCCCCCCTCCACCACACGTAGCAGTGTCTTCTCCCATGCGTTGTTCTTGTGTCTTACTTTCTACTTGTAAGAAACTTATGCGTGATAAAAAATAATTACCGATAGTGTCATTAAAGCGTCTATGTCTTGATTTTTCAACTAATTAGTTTGACGTCAAAAGCGATATTAAAACTAAGCAATGTGACACTATGTTAAGGGGGGGGGGGGGGGGGGGAGAACTGGAGAACGGGGTAGGAAAGTTTTTTTTTTAATCTGATTCAGTTAATAGATGCTAGTTTATACAAAGAATAACTCATGTAAGGACCACACACAAATCATGTAGGGACCACACAATAATCATGTAAGGACCACACACAAAAGATCTAAGGACCACACACAAATCATGTAAGGACCACACACAGGACCACACACAAATCATGTTAGGACCACACACAAATCATGTAAGGACCACACACAAATCATGTAAGGACCACACACAAATCATGTAAGGACCACACACAAATCATGTAAGGACCACACACAAATCATCTAAGGACCACACACAAATCATGTAAGGACCACACACAAATCATGTAAGGACCACACACAAATCATGTAAGGACCACACACAAATCATGTAAGGACCACACACAGGACGACACACAAATCATCAAAGGACCACACACATCATGTAAGGACCACACACCATACCCATGTTTGTAAACAAGGGCATTAACTCTTCCAACTCCGTTGTGGATAAAAAAAAACAACCAGCCCTGACCTGATTACCGACCTTGAATTAATTAACCATGACAACCTAATTAAATCCTCGTCACGTCTTACATGACTTTATCACAGTCAACTCAAACAAGGGCAGACAAATCTTGTACACCGGAAACGGTTTCGGGACTATTTTAAGCCACCTTACATTTCCGAACCGTCTACCAGCAGAAAAAAAGTACAAGAAAAAAAAAACAAATTAACGTAACTTCACGCGTGAAGTTAAAGTTGACTTAAGTCAAGAAAAAATGAATAAATGTGCTTTTATGGTTGTTTATTTAAAATAAACCAGTTGACCTGTTCCAAAATTAGTTGGATAATTTTATTTCTAAATACTTTTGATGAATGTGTTCTAAAAAAAGAAAGTTGACAGTTCTAAACAAGTTGGATGGTTCATTGGATGCCTGAAAGAAACAGTGGTTGTATACACAGTTAATTGTTAATTGTTTTTTATTCTTGGCTTACACTAAGTTTGCTAAGTCGTTTGAAAACATCACGTCAGATAAATACTTGTATGCTCATGGTATAAAAGTAGACATAAAGGGGTAATGGAAGTAGGGTTTGTTACTGCAATTTTAATATAGTGTTATTTCAACGCGTCGGTATAAGACTATTTATGTGTCCATGATGATATCTAAGGACAGCTTAAACCCTCAGAATTTATTTTTTTGAAATATGACAACGTGGGTGTAGATATTGCAAATGAAGCAGAGTTCAGCTGTTTTTGTGAAGTTTAGCATACGTAAGGATAGTGGGATCAGATGCATTCAATATAATATTTACCCCCCCCCCCAACTTGAGTCAGGTACTCATTAAAGCTGGGTGGACTCAGGTGTGTTTCTACTGTGGTATCCGAACATTTCAGCTAACATTCATGCGCTCTATCCCACTCCCCTCACCACGCCGTCACCATACAAAGCTTCCATTTATACCTTTAAAAAAAATGGAATTTTAAAGTGCCACTCCGCCCACTAAAAAACCTCCCACACACTCTTCAAAACCTTGTAAGAAGAAAACACCATCACATAAAATCGATATACTAATACAACAGCGTCCCAGTTATACCAGCTGTTTAGCTGACGACATAACAAAGGTAATTTACTGATGATAATAAAAAAATATCCAGTCATCCTGTTGAACAAATCATCTTGGCTTGAATCTCTGATGGCGCAGATAGTGGCGACACCTGGTGTGTGCAATACCTCAGAGCAGTGGCGTAGCGAGGTCGGGTGTCACCAGGTGCGGCAACCCCCCCCCCCCCGTAAGAAATATATATATATATATATATATATATATATATATATATATATATATATATATATATATATATATATATATATATATATATATATATACATATATATATATATATATACATATATGTGTGTGTTTGTGTGTGTGTGTGTGTGTATATGTATTTAATTTTTTTTTTCTTCTGGATGTAAAGGTAACATATAGATTATTACGTTTCTCAACCTATTTTTTTTTCCTCAGGCATAACTATTGCAACGTTAAGTTGATGTAACCCCCCCCCCCCCCCGTCAACGCAACGGTGATTGCTTTAAACTGTGCTAAGATAATGCATCTATATTCGGTTGTAAATTCAGCTGGATGTTGCATGTTTCCTTTATCAGGTTTAGGTAATGGTGTCACCCCCCCCCCCCCCCTCCTCTGCCCCTCTACCCGTGTCGGGATTTGTCAACTTTGCTTTTAAAAGACTATTTCATTCACTCTAATTCATCATTTCATGAAGTGAAATTATCATATATTTTGCTATATTTTGCCTTGGTGTCACCCCCCTAAATGGTGTCACCCGGTGCGGTCCGCCCCCCCCCCCCCCCTCACTTCGCCTCTGCCACATAGCCTGTCCCGTTAGCCGTACCAGTCAAACGTCATCAGCACGGAGGAGGCGGACGATAGGTGTGAAAAATCAATTACCCCGCAACACGTGACCCGCCGACCTGAACCAATGGAATTCATCCTCTCAAGAACCGTTCAGTCGTAGCGGTGTCACGCCCGCCCAGGGGACTTAACTCGTTTCTAAAAGCCAGGGGACTTAACTCTTGGAGCGGCGGAACTCTGGGATTATACCGCTTTAAAGGTCTGGTTTTTGTTCAACTTTTAAAGCTAATGGCTAATTAAGCGGGGGAAATTAATTAATCTTAACCAATTCTCATCAATTCGTTATCGAAAACTGATTTTAATTGGAAGTTAATTGAGAAATATTTTTTTTAAAACTGGTATAGATCGATTAGCCACACTCATACGATTACTTGGTATCGAAGGTAACAATGAATGCTTAAATCTCAACGTTTTATACAGTGTTAGGAGAGAAGTTGCTTGATAGTTAGGTTTACTGTAACGGCTACTGTGCATATTAAGGTTAAATTATTTTGGCGATACTAAAAACAACTCACGAGAATGTGCGTATGGCTAACTGATAAGTACCGAGATTCTTTTTTTTTTTTGGGTGGGGGGGGGGGGGGGGGGTGCGTATGGGTGGTTGAGTACTGCACGTGCAGGCAGTGAAGAACCGACAGGCGCCTGGTCAGATGAAGTGAGGGAGGGGGGGTAGGGGACGACGACTGAGCATTGCAAGTAAGGACACAAAACACATTTACATACACGCTAAAGTTTAAAAAAAAAAAACCAAATACATTTTTTTTTGACCCGGCTGTTTCTAGAAAAGTGCAAATTTTTCTATCATCCGGGCATAGGAAGGCGGGGTGTGGTCACTGTTTTCCAAATTGCTTCGGGTAACCATTAGAGCTGGGTCGACTCAAACCAGGGAAGATAACTCGAAACTTGAAACCACCCACGTGACAACGCCAACACCAAGGGGCCATAACCAACTTGTCTTATAGATCACTCAGTCCACTTTACTCTAGACTCCCCACTCCTCGGTTTTACAACTTAGCTAGGCCTTGCTCAACCAAACTCACACCCCCCCCCCCCCAGGTCCCACTCCTTGCATCCACCACTCCCCAACCCATTGTTTTACTACTCAGCTAGGCCGTGCTATACGAAACAAAAATCCCCCAAAGACAATTTTATGCTCCGTGTCACGTATTACCTCCCTGCCTGACGCTGCTCCTGCCTTCACTAATAGCCTGACGAAAAGTCAATACCGTGAGTGTAAGGGGACACAACCCGCTTAAATCTTGTAAGGGACGGAACTCATACTTATAACAAATACTTCACGAAACTCTCTTTCTGGATCAACGCCCATATGCATCTGGTGGCGTATAGTGATTTATGGTGAAAAATATTATCATTTGATCGATCGCATGTCACGTGCGTCGTGACGTCATACTGTTATATTATCTGCTCACGTATTTATAGGAGTACGACCGAGCAAAAGGTGAGTAAACTTTGTTTCAAAATACGGAAAACTCTTTACAATTTATTTACAGAAACCATTGAATAATTGATATTTTAAATATTTTTTAACCTGCTGAAAAAGTCGAAAGTTTATTTATAGATCTATACCAGGGGTCAAAATAAAAAAAAAAAAATAAAAAAAAAAAATTTAACCAAATACATAGAGAAGGCTTGCATATATATATATATATATATATATATATATATATATATATATATATATATATATATATATATATATATATATATATATATATATATATATATATATATATATATATATATATATATATATATATATATATATATATATATATATATATATATATATATATATATATATATATCAACGTTTGCATTAACATCCCATCTACTATAAAAAACTATTACAGTCTGAGTTTTTACAATTTTGTTTTAAAAGGCTAAAGACATTGTTTTTGTACAGTAACATTCAATTTGTAGCATCCATAGTTAGAGTGTCACACGGCATAACAACTGACGGTTTCACTCTTACCCCTCCAACAATGTCAATTTTTGGTTTGACGTCTCCGCTCACCACTATTTTGTAAAAATTTAAAAGAAACTAGATACATTTTAAATTAAATTTTATGATGTTTCGAATTGGTGTCACCTCCTAAATTGTGTCATATATATATATATATATATATATATATATATATATATATATATATATATATATATATATATATATATATATATATATATATATATATATAATAAATGTATATATTTATGTTTATGGTTTATGGTGTGTGTATGTTTGTTTGTGTGTTTGTGTGCGTGTGTATATGTGCGCGTGCTTAAGTGTACTTACGCACCAGCCTATGTATGTGTGTGTTACCTGACGATGCGACAAGCTTAAACTCTTGCATTACGTATAATAATTTGCACAGCTGGTGATAAATAATTATAGTCCAATGCGCAAGGAAATGACAAAAAAAACTTTTTGTTTGAAACGCGATCAGCTGGTCTGTTGAGATCGATGCGAATTTATCGTCTGCACGATCAGGTGATACAGCCATATGTCGTAGCTCGTCCGAGTATGCGTTTTATGTAACTAACATACTGCTGTATCAGAGCAGCACTCTATCCGTCGTATTAAAAACTAGGTCTAACACATCGATAAAATTTAACGGAGAGGGGGGGGCAGAGGCGTAGCGACCCTTTTCGGCGCCCGGGGACAAACTTTCGAATTGCACCCCCATTATACTTTCGATTTGCGGCCTCCCTCAAACATATGTCCCCCCGCCCCCCCCCCCCCACCCCGTGCTTTCCTTTGGGGGGGGGGGGGTGCTGGTAGTTTTGTGACATTTTTAACAAAAAATGTGATAATTGCTCAATTGTTCAAATATAGAAACTTTTTACAAAGTAACCTAACTCACACAAAAATTGTGCAGATGAAGTAGATTCAAACTGTTTCAGTGAACTCGGCATATGTATGGATGGTGTGGTCAGCACTATGTCCAGCCATCTTAACTATCCTTCACGTGAGTGAGCCATTGCTCACGTACGTGATGCGGACATGAAATGAATCCGAACTCGAAATCTTTTTAGTTAGCAGTAGAACGCTCTAGCATTCGACCACGCCGTCCCTACAATTGTAAAATCAGTAGGATATTAATTATTATTTTACCCGCTTCTGCGACGAATCGAACATATCTAAAAGTGTAAATCCAACTCCCCCCCCCCACCCCACACACATACATGTTGCTCTATAATTAGAACACCATCTGAACCTTACAAATGGACCATTCTTCTCCTGCAGATAACTCACATCTGTTATAAAACCTGCTATAATTGAATACGCGTGCAGATCTACTAAACGTTTTTATTAATTATAATAATATTTGTATATGTGGCATTCTATGACTCCCCCCCCCCCCCCCACTCCACTTCAACCTCTCATCCCCTAACATTTTTTTTTTTTTATCCACATGTAAATAATGTAATGTTCTGTACTGTATAAATTACTGATATGCTTGCCATTTCTCTAACAATTTATACACTTAGATTGTTATATAAGCAATGTGGTTGTTATGTAAACACTATAATTGATAAATAATTACTGTAATGACTATATAAACACTGAGCTTGTTATATAACAACCGTGATTATGATGTAAACATTGTGATTGTTATATAAAAACTGTAATTGTTATACGTAAACAATGTTTAGCTCGCTCCGTACGTTGCTGGTTTTATTTCTTTCATCTAGAGTTACCGTACTTTGTCTTATGCCGGCAGCAAATCCATGTTTTTTTTCTAACTCGAAAATAAAAATAAAAAAATTAAAGAACCACGTTTTTAGCGATGCTATTAGTCCATTTGTAAATCTTATTTAATAATATTTATTAAATTAAATAATGAACACGTTTAATTAAATTAAATGTTTTTGGTGTAAGAAAATGTTTACATTTTTTTCATAAAAGATGTATTGATTCGCAGTTAGGAGCAGTGGAAGAGGCAATTAAAGAAATAATTAAAAACTATCTTTAATTGTTTCGTGAAATAACGCTCTTGTGCTTGACCTATCCCAGAGCAGACGTACGCCGACAAAAAACGTGACTGGCCAATCTGGAATTGTTGCACGCGCTCGGACCTGCGGCTGTCGTGACGTAACGTGACGTCAGTATCGTGTGGCGTGGAGTCTAGCCTGTCGCAGCACACTGATGTGCTTAGTGTGACTGGACTTGACTTATTGTCTGCAGTTGACTTGCTAGCACTTTAAAGACATAAAACAAAAATATGACCTGACTTGGGTCAATGTGACTTGGATTAAAATAGTTTTTTTGTTCCTTTCATGATGTGACGTAATTGGACTTGACATAATATGACATAACGTGAGGTGACTTTTGAATTTAATCGAGTGAGATGTTATAACTTCGCCTGTCTTGACTTGTGATTTTTACAGCGTATAACGTGACATGAGATGACGCTTTCACGACTCGACACGAAACGAAATGGTTTGGCTTGATTTGAATTTATTTAATTGACATGACATACATAACATACTTGACATACATGACATACATGACATACATGACATACATGACATACATGACATACATGACATACATGACATGCATGACATACATGACATATATGACATACATGACATACATGACATATATGACATACATGACATACATGACATACATGACATACATGACATACATGACATACATGACATACATGACATACATGACATACATGACATACATGACATACATGACATACATGACATACATGACATACATGACATACATGACATACATGAAATACATGACATACATGACATACATGACATACATGACATACATGACATACATGACATACATGACATACATGACATACATGACATACATGACATACATGACATACATGACATACATGACATACATGACATACATAACATACATGACATACATGACATACATGACATACATGACATACATGACATACATGACATACATGACATACATGACATACATGACATACATGACATACGTGACATACGTGACATACATGACATACATGACATACATGACATACATGACATACATGGCATACATGGCATACATGGCATACATGACATGCATGACATGCATGACATACATGACATACATGACATACATGACATACATGACATACATGACATACATGACATACATGACATACATGACATACATGACATACATGACATACATGACATACATGACATACATGACATACATGACATACATGACATACATGACATAGACATACATGACATACATGACATGACATACATGACATACATGACATACATGACATACATGACATACATGACATACATGACATACATGACATACATGACATACATGACATACATGACATACATGACATACATGACATACATGACATACATGACATACATGACATACATGACATACATGACATACATGACATACATGACATACATGACATACATGACATACATGACATACATGACATACATGACATACATGACATACATGACATACATGACATACATGACATACATGACATACATGACATACATGACATACATGACATACATGACATACATGACATACATGACATACATGACATACATGACATACATGACATACATGACATACATGACATACATGACATACATGACATACATGACATACATGACATACATGACATACATGACATACATGACATACATGACATACATGACATACATGACATACATGACATACATGACATACATGACATACATGACATACATGACATACATGACATACATGACATACATGACATACATGACATACATGACATACATGACATACATGACATACATGACATACATGACATACATGACATACATGACATACATGACATACATGACATGACATGAAATGACATACATGACACGACACGACACGACACGACACGACACGACACGACACGACATCAAATAAATTACTCGCCGAACAGATCTCCAAACCATCGATTTCTTTCACCTAGTGATTTTGATCTGGATCAATTAAATAAAGTGTTTCGCAGCTGGTTGCACATTAGTCTAACGAGGTGGGGTGGGGGGAGGTAACCGTGTCGCTCCATACATTACATATGAAACCGCAAGGATCTAAGTTCTCACAGTTAGCTACCATCAAACAACTTTCTGCCATATTTACTCTTTTGATGAACACTCCCTTGTATACGATGCCGTGTCTTGTTCTCGTGTTCTCGGTTCCACTGCCACAGAGTTCACGAGGATGCTGTCGAGTGCTGGAACTGTTGTGATGTTGTGAGGATACTTCCGGTGCTTGGAGTTTATCCGGGGTGGGGTAGGGGGTGAAGGGCAGGGTTTCTTTCAGGCATTTTTTCATCCGGAGAGGCACTGAAAATTAATTAATACTTGATAATCTTCAAATTATATAAATCGTCTAGTGTGTGTGTCGGGGGTGGGGGGGGGGGGCAGTTAGAGGGTGGGGGTGGAGGGCTTTGTAGTTAGACGAAGGACCAAGACCTTACGTATCAAATATCTTGTTTAACTATTGAAGTCACATGCGTACTTGAATGTAAAAAAATTGATCTGATCAGCAGGTTGTCGTTTACATTAGCTCTACGATGATGTTTTGCTTTGATGATTTAATGTTTTGTATTCGTTAAATGTTGGCGGTTTTAAAATACATTTTATTTTGAATTAAAAAAAATTAATCAACTTTTTTTAATGCAAAATCGTAAATTAGTTTTTAAAATTTTAATTCAAATTTTTTTCAATTTTAATTAATCAAATTAATTATGTTAGCATTCTCTAAAGTAAATGTAGAAGAGTTAACTTTAAAGAGAGTTGAGGTAGAATAGTATAGTTTTTGCTGAGGTAGAACAGTATAGTTTTTGCTGAGGTAGAATAGTATAGTTTTTGCTGAGGTAGAATAGTATAGTTTTTGCTGAGGTAGAATAGTATAGTTTTTTCTGAGATAGAATGGTATAGTTTGTGCTGAAATAATATGGTATAGTTAATGCTGAGGCAGAATAGTAGTTTTTGCTGAGGTAGAAGGGTATATTTTGTGCTGAGGTAGAAAAGTATAGTTTGTGCTGAGGTAGAATGGTATAGTTTGTGTTGAGGTAGAATGGTATAGTTTGTGTTGAGGTAGAATGGTATATTTTGTGCTGAGGTAGAATAGTATAGTTTTTGCTGAGGTAGAATAGTAGTTTTTGCTGAGGTAGAATGGTATAGTTTTTGCTGAGGTAGAATAGTATAGTTTTTGCTGAGGTAGAATAGTATAGTTTTTGCTGAGGTAGAATAGTAGTTTTTGCAGAGGTAGAAAAATATAGTTTTTGCTGAGGTAGAATAGTATAGTTTTTGCTGAGGTAGAATAGTAGTTTTTGCAGAGGTAGAAAAATATAGTTTTTGCTGAGGTAGAATAGTAGTTTTTGCAGAGGTAGAAAAATATAGTTTTTGCTGAGGTAGAATAGTATAGTTTTTGCTGAGGTAGAATAGTAGTTTTTGCTGAGGTAGAAAAGTATATTTTGTGCTGAGGTAGAATAGTATAGTTTGTGATGAGGTAGAATGGTAGAGGGTAGGGGTTTCCGTTGAGGGTTTATGGTTTGACAAAGGGTGAAACACTGCACAAGACGTTTTGACAACGAAGGTATGGGTGTGAACAGACGAAGTTTACCTTTAAGTGTTGTACATAAGGGTGAAACTCTTTACATTTTATGTGATCGTTGTTTCGATTAATTTAAAAGTGATTGGGCTATCTATCTAAATTAGGAGGGTTAGTCTTTCACATTCGAACCTTGGGGTTAAAAAGTTATGTTTTCCCCTCCACCGATTCTCTCTCTCCTCCCCCCCCCCCCCCCCCCCTCCCCTGAACATGTAAAACCAAACCGTTCCGTCATCTGTCACGTTAATATCACATGTATTAACGCCCCCTACCGTCTTCCCGTCGGCCCACGAAAATCACGTGACTGGAGAGGTCAAGGCCGTCTGTGATCACAGTGCGAGAGAGGGCATTGTAAGGCTTTGTTAGAGGTTGTATTTAAACAAAATTGCCGGTAACTGTCAATCTTTATTTAGACGGCAAAAAGACAAGCTGATTCGGGGTGTGACAAACTAAAACTTTTGGGTGTAGGCTCGGTGTGAATAAAATGTATTCCTCTACTTTAACTTCTACTTTTTAAACAAATGAATAATATTTTATGTGCAATACCTCTACACGTATTTAACCGTTTGGTATGTGTGTATGTGTGTGTGCGTGGTTGCGAGTGTTGTTTGATTGTGTGTTCATGTATGTGTGTTTGGGCATATATGTTTGTGTATGTGTTAGCTTGTGTATAGTTTTGTGTGTGAATGTTAGTGTGTGTATGTATGTGTGTAGGCTATCTATGTGTATTTGTGTGTGTGTGTGTGTGTGTGTGTGTGAGAGAGAGAGAGAGAGAGAGAGAGAGAAGGTGGGTGTTTGAGGTGTTTTGATACTAGTTTATAAATACCGTCAAGATTTATGGTGAAAAAAACTGTACATACTGGATCCTGTAATGTGACACATTGTAGGAACAGATACTTGACATCTTCGATACTGCACTCCGAAAGTACGGGAATAATCGAATACTCGAGTGACCCAATACTGCATTCTAACAAAACGTTTTTGATCGAGTACTGGTCATACTGAATACTGCACTGCAGCCGTAAGAACCGATACTTTATATATTCGATACTGGTCATACTGAATACTGCATTGTAGCCGTAAGAACCGATACTTGATATATTCGATACTGGTCATACTGAACACTGCATTGTAGCCGTAACAACCGATACTTGATATATTTGATACTGGTCATATTCAAGACGCCACTGCAGTCGTAAGAACCGATACTTGATATATTCGATACTGCACTCTGACACGATCCCATGTTAAACAGACTGACAGGGAGATCTGTCATCAACACAAGGTCACCAGACGACCTTGGTGACGTCTGTATAAGACCTTGAGTCTGTTTCCGTGACAGACACTACATCCAACAAACACCAACAATTTGAAAGTAAAAGTTGCCAGAGTTACGTTTTCTTGTCGTAAGTCTTCAATCATGTGACACCGCTCATGACTTCATTGACGTCTGCTACGTGAGCTGTTTTTCGAGCGAGTTGCACTCCCTAACTCTACACAATAATACGTTTTCCAAATCCTTACAATAAGTACATCCAGGGGCGTAGCGAGGGGGGGGGGCGGGGGGTGCGGACCGCACCGGGTGACACCATTTAGGGGGACGACACCAAGGCAAAAAATAGCAAAATATATAGAGAAAAACTTGAGGGGGAGGTGCAAATCGAAAGTTTGAGGGGGGGGGGGGGGTGTGCAAATCTAAAACTTGAAAGTTTGTCCCCGGGAAGGGTCGCTACGCCTCTGGGGGGGGGGGGGGGGGTGACACCATTAAGTGCCGCACCGGGTGACACCCGACCTCGCTACGCCACTGAGTACATCTACTACGTGACGTAACTCTAAGTAAAAAGAAACGACATGAAAAAAAAATGACAAATTTTCCAAATCCTTACAACAGGTAAAAAAAGTAAAAAACGACTTAAAAGTCCACCGGAAATCGTGGGTTTTGTCTTGTACAGGATTGACAATTCTTGTCTGCTGACTAAAGACATTTTTATTTCAACGTGAAAACCCGAAAAATTCCGTCGTTAAGTGCAGACGACAAGCGCGAAATCATAGAACATTCCTAGAAGAAAAAATATCCCGGGTAAAATTGTTTTCATGAGTAAACTGAAACGAGTCCCTAAAACTTGTATGCTTTACATAAGTAAATAAAACAAAAGATAGTTCTGTAAATCTCACTGTAACAAGCTTGTCTTCTTAAGGACACATATTTTAAAAAGTTTTTTTTATATGGATTTCAGCTTTTGTTGATATTAGTCGTTAATTCTATTAGGTTGTTTGTTTTGAGTTTAGATTACTTTAAAATTAATGTTAGTAGCTAACTCACTGTCGCGTCAAGGTTAGTATAAAGAGGGTTAGTCCTAAAAGATAAGGAAAATATTGTGTAACTTTATAAGACGCACCTAAGTTACGTGCGCACGTTAGCGGTTTTTTTTTTTGTTTATGTCCAAGTTTGTGTGATACTTGCATTGTCATCGGATCTCAACCTAGGGCTAAAGTTTGAAAAAAAATCGGTTCGGTAGAAGTGGATGAAATTTCGTTTAAACATGACATACCGACAACAAAACTAGAAATCGAGTCAAATAAAAAAAAGTGTAATAAGCATTACACGTGGCATGGAATGCAATTAGTGCCGCTAATGACGGCCGATACAGATTTAATCAACACGACTTCAGAGAACAAACAAGTTGCGCGGGTGTGCGTGAGGATGGGGGAAGTCGTAATTTTTTTTACTGCCGGCAGGTGGCATTAAAGTACACGGCCGTCACGTGGTTAGCCAGATTTAAACAGCGGGGGGCGCTGAGAGGGTTAATAGTCCGATCGTTAACCCTCTCGGGAAGCTGGCAGCGTCCATGTTTGTTCGTTGTTCTTAATCCACTTTCCTCTGTTTGTTTGGGGTCAATGACTCTACTTAATCTACTTTCAACTCGATCCGTCTTCCGGTCAAACAACAGTTGGGATCTAGTTTAGTGATTTGCCTAATTAGAACTAATTAAGATGTATATTTAACGTTAAAACGGCACCGTGACGTCGTATACTGTGTAGGCAGCGCCATAAATAGCTGACCTTCAACGTGATCACAGAAAGATGACTCGATAAAGAATCATAATTAAGATGACACCAAAAATATGGCAGCATTAAGATGACACCGTAAAAATTGCATCATTAAGAATTGGTCATCGGGAGATGAAGGTTAAGGTTATTTTTTACACGACGATTTTTAGATTTTAAAGCTGTTGTTTATTTGAGATTTAAACGTTACAATTGTAGATGTAAAGGGTAAAGAGCGAACTGCAGCAACATGCGAAATTTTCAATATCCATTGGGAGTCTTCTTAATCCCAGTCTTGGAGGCCCATGGGGGTCTTCTTAACCACAGTCTTGGGATCTTAACACCAGTCTTTGGGATCTATGGGGGGGGGGGTCTTCTTAGCCCCAGTCTTGGGGATCCATGGGGGTCTTAGCCCCAGTCTTGTGGTTCCATAGGGTTTTGTAAACCCAAGTTTATGGGATCCATTGGCGTGTTCTTAACCCCATTATCGGGGTCCCATCAGGATATTCTCAGCCTAAGTCTTTGGGGGTCCATAGGGATGTTCTCAACTCCATTCTCAGGAATCCATTGGGGTGTTCTTAACCTTAATCTCGGGGACCAATAGGGGTGTTCTAAACCCCAGTCTTATAACACCCCCATGAATAGGCCACAGCTGACCGAAATATGTAGGTGACTGTTTTATATTGTCTCCGTTTTTTTTAGCGTTGCTCAACATAGAAACGCATCTGAAAGTAAAATCAGAGACATTATCACGATCAACGTAACTTGTAATTTGAAACAAAAAACCAAACCGATAATGTCAACTGTATAGAGTGATTCGACATTTATATGATTGCTCTATGACTCTATGATATGGGATAACTAGACGGTATTGTATTTCACACAGCGCAAACTACAGTTTTAATCAAGCAGAAGTGGTAATATAAACTACGCGGAACTAAACTAAACACAAAACTGGTAAAATTTAAACTGGGAGTAGGTAAGTGTGGGGTGAGGGTTTTATAATATTTATTCCAAAAATAACTTGGATTTCTACGTGGTGATGTATAAATAATAAAAGAATTTTACCATCTATATTTAGCTGTTTTCATTATGTGTAAAATAAAATAATATATTTAACTTGAAAAGTAAAGAAGTTTCTGGTGTTTTTGAGATTTTCCCTAATACGACATGGTTCATTAATAAACTTTTAAAAAGTAATTAATAAAGATATAATAAAATTTTAAAAAGTAATTTGTAAAGATTTAATAAACATTTTAAAAGTAATTTATAAAGATTCAACAAACAGTTAAAACTAATTTATAAAGATTTAAAACTCATCAGCCTTTTAATTAAATAACAAGCTTCCGTCCTAAAATAACCTGCACTAATTGTAGGTATTTTTCATGCCGCGGAGTGAATAGTGTCGTTGTGATAGGGTTTTTAGGTGCGAAAGATTAAATACCGTGTATGGTATCGAATAGATTTTAATTGTATGTATTGTATCAAATGTATCGCATGTTGAATTTCATGTTATTTAAAAATGTTTGACTTAGTATCGAGTAGTTTCTGACAGTATCGTATAAAATCAAAAGTTTAGCATGTTATTTCAAAATGTTTGACGTGGTATCGAGATATCAAATGATACTGATATTCGTTAACTGGTATCGATTCCTACGTAATGGAGATAAAATGGTATATTTTGATATTGAAACGTATCAAATAGTAAATTAATGTATCTATACTAGTCTATATTGTATCAGAGTAATATTGGCCTATCAGGTAAGTCCCTATGGACCCAACTTAAACAGGTCCCTATAGTCCCAAGTTAGACGGGTCCCTAATGTCCCAACTTAGAAGGGGTCCCTAAGGTCCCAACTCAAACGGGTACCTTAGGTCCCAAATTAAACAGGTCCCTAAGGTCCCAACTCAAACGGGTACCTTAGTTCCCAACTCAAACGGGTACCTTAGGTTCCAAATTAAACGGGTTCCCAAGGTCCCAACTCAAATGGGTACCTTAGGTCCAAACTCAGACAGGTCCCTAGAAAATTGATTAAAACAAAAACTCAAGTCTTACACAAGTTGTTGTGGTGCTAATGAGCGTTTAAACCTGATGATAATGATGGATTAAACCTGATGATAATGATTGGTTATAATTGATGATAGTGAATGTTTAAACTTGATGATAATGAGTGGTTAACCCTTTAGCCCCAAACTCCCTACTACACTCCATTTAACATCAAATTATCATACGACCACAAACTGACAAACAAAATAAGCCTTGCATGCGATTATCACTGTGTTCAACTCAGTAATGGCTAAACAGACAACGTGTAAGTTAATCCAACACGTCATACTGTACGGGATGTATCAGCTTGTTCGCTACAGATTTATTAAACAACCGCACCCCACCCCCACCCCCACCCCAACCCACCCTCTAACGAAATGAAAAGGGCTATTTTGTTCAAAAGCGGTAAACGTGAGACTTCTTTTATTTTATTTTTTTATTTTTTACATATTTAGTGAACCCTACATACTACTACGTAGATTATCGGTCAGTATTTTGAAAAGTAGAAAACTAATACCTAACTACCATTTTAGTGCACCTCTTATCTACAACCCGTGATTGTATAAGGAACAGATTAGCTTATCTTCATTGTGAGTTTGTGGATTCATCTACAAGACAGATGCCATAAAAATCGGCAAATCCCTGTAGATCTATTCCTTCAGGGAGATGAGATGCTACCGGCTTTTGTTCCCGATGATTTGATTAGTTCTTTCTATGGCGGCCGGACACAAAGCCCTAGACGGTGATTGGGCGAATATTTTGTGAATCCAGTCTCTGTATTTAGATTGGTAATTCGTTGCTGAATGATTTACCCGTGTTGATGTCGTTGATAATTCTTTTGTTTACCACTCGTTTGTTGACTATCATTTTCTTGCTTGTATTTTCGTTAACGATTATTTATTGGACGTTACTGAAGATTTTAAAGTTGACCGTTTTGTTTATATATTGACCATTTCTAAAGTAACCACGGTGACGGTTTCTGTATTGAACATTGTTCAGTATTTATTAAGAGGACATTTATTTTAAGCATGGCGACTTTCCTAATTCGAAAATTACTGACATTATTTTATTGACTATTTATTTACTAACCTCCATTTTAATTTATCATCTCCTAAATCAGGGGTCTCCAAACTTTTCAGCCCGAGGGCCACATTAACTATCAAATATAAGTTCGGGGGCCAGAGTTTCTTCCAGGCATCTCATTGGGGTGGCATTTTTCCGCAGCCACCTACAACAAACATTTTTTTTCCGTGGACTAAAAGATCTCCGAGGGCCGGATGAGATGAACTCGCGGGCCGCATCCGGCCCGCGGGCCGTAGTTTGGAGACCCCTGTCCTAAATGAATGTATGTATTCAATTTAGTTATAATACTTTAATGAAAATAAAATTAGTTAACATATATGTGGATAGTATCATCTCTATCGCAAAATAGCAACAGACTGATTTTTTTAAAACGTGTAAGAACATAGAGAAACACAGGGTAAGTCTGTTGTTCGGGAAAAGGATACCTTCCTTTAACCATTCCCTTGGTCAGAGTTTGAGTGCTTGTTTTTAACCGGTCGTGGTTTTGTGTCTCTGACTGTGTCCTCGCTGTTCTGATTTGATCCCTGTCGTTGGATTGACCATGGTGTGTCCAGTCCATCCTACTATGCTCTGTTGTATTTCTTGACCAATAGGGTTTTGAGTGGGTTTCCCTAAGTGACCACTAGTCGAAACTTCAAAGGTATCCCAAGCAACGATAAAGGATAAGGATTAGGAAACAGGTTTAGAAATGGTACCCTACATTAGCCCAAGAGTAAAATTTATTTAAGCGAAAAAGATAAGTCAAGCATAGCAAAACGATGTACATAAGCAACCGCCAGGGCGCTATGTTCCAACAAAAGAACGTGTGATTGCTTACTCCAAAAGTCCCGAGTTAAAATCCCGGATAGTTAGTTTGGGACAGCAACCCGTCTAGGAGAGAATACTTTAAAAACAAACAACTGCTGCCTTGCCGCTTGTTCTAAGTAGCAAAAAAAAAAGCGGACTAAAAAAACGGAGTAAAAAAATCGACATGCCATACAGTGCATGAAACGTTAACATGTTATACCTAATCGTGTTGGACAAAATCGCGCCCAACATTACATTTAAGAACGAAGAAGAAGAAAAAGAATAGCCCGACAAACATCAGCCGTAGATATACAATTAGCAAGAGACGAACTTTAGACAGAACCAGACGAACATTAGCCGTAGACGTAGAGACGAACACCCTCCAACACCCCCAATGAAAACACCAGTGTAGAGATAAGTCAACGTCACACAACTTGACATTGGGGACGTCAACCTACAAAGCCCCGGCTCCCAGGAGTTTCATTCATCCGCGTTTTTGTGCGGGCGGGATAATATGCAAATATATGCTAACTAGCAGGTAATTTCAAGGTAATGATTATCCCAAGCGTACTTAAGTATTTTGTCTAAACGAGGCACGCAGTCGACGGGCGATGATAAGTTTTACATCTACAATTTTTTACTTCGGCGTGACACATGTTCACTTTGAGTTACGTTTTTTTTTTAATTCCCTGCAAACCCGTCTCTTAACGTTTTTATAGCCTTTTTATTTTTTTCCCTGATTATGTAAGGAAGATATAATTAATGTGAAAATAAAACCCGACTTTTTTAGTGCTTGCGTTATAATTTAAGTACAGAGGTGTAGAAGTAGAGTAATTCATTTAAAGAAAAGCATTTCATTGATGACTTGGATTGTGTATGTTCCTGTGCTATTTATATAGCTAGTTGAAAAAAAAAGAATGAAATCAAGGGTAGGTAGATCGACTGGAGTTATTGGTTTATATTGGCTTTATACCGTGAGCGGAATAAAGTTACAGGTAAAAAAAAAAAAAAATTGGTTTTGCTAGGAAAAATAGTCATTGATAAAAAGTCAAAAAGAAAAAATTTATCGGGAAAAAAGTAACAGAAAATAAACCGGGAGTGATCTCCCCTAAACTTTCTCGAATATTCTTATATAAAACAACAGGGGATGGTAACTCGGGCTATAGACATGATTTTTAATCCATTTTAAATACTTAAAGTTTAAAAATAGAACAAAAATCTCGTAGACAAAAGAATTGCACACCAAGTGAACGCCAAATAAAAAAAGTGCATAATAGTGCGCAATATTATTAGTACTTTAAAATTTTACATTAGTTCTTTGAGAAATCGGAAGTAGCGTAAATTACTACTTCCGGTCAATGGAAATTACTCAAAAATTTAACAGAAGGTAGAGAATTAGATCTTTTACTTACGTGTGAAATTTCATTTATCTATCTGAAATAGTACTCAAGTTATAGGCTTTTGACAAATTTAAAGTAGAAAAAGTACCACTTCCGGTTATCGGAAATCGCTCAAAAGTTGATACGGATCAACGATTTTGATAAAATACTTAAATATGAAATTTCATCAACCTAGCTGTAACGGTACTCAAGTTATCGTGTTTACACACGGACAGACAGACAGACAGACAGATAGACACACACACAGACATACGGACAGAATTGCAAAGCCCAGTTTTTCAGACTGGATTACGCATAAAACCTCTCAATTTTGATAAATCTGGATTGATAATTTTTGCCCTATTAAAATAAGTCCTCTATACTTCGGATGTGACGAAGGACTGAGGTGTAATACGGTGAAAATTATTAAAATTTCAAGTGATTTTTGTGCACGATTACAATACTTTATCTATACTTCGTATATACGAGAAAGTAAAAAGGCTAAAAAATCTTCTAAGAAATATTTTGATTTAACAATAATTGTTGAGAGTTGTAAAATTTTGGGTGTTAATTAATGTGGGTAGTGTTTTAGCGCAATTTCCATTCTGGAGAATTGCGTTTATTAACCCGTCATTTCTGGATGTATGAATGTATGGATGTATGAATGGATGGATGTGTGTTCGCAGCTTTAAGTCGTATCTCCTCCTCAACGAAGCAATATCGAGGACTAGTTCCAAAAGCAATTATGTTAAGCAAGTTACGAGGATGATAGTGGGCCAAAAAAATTCCGGAATTCCTTCCTGGATTTCACGGAAAAGCCAAAAAGCTCGAAAAAAAAACAGTTTTTGGCTCTTATCTCGGCAACCAGACCACTTAGCGACTTGAAACATTTACCAATCGATTCCTGCCATAATTTAAAACAATATTGCCGAAGAAAGTTTTCAAAAATATTCTTTCGTTCGGTCACAAAAAAATTGTTAAACTTACATTATACATAATATACTACAGTACTATATAGCAATGTGGACCCAATTAGTAGGCATGTTTATCCAAC